>NC_052134.2:4116870-4431337 GCF_016086655.4 Lepeophtheirus salmonis | reverse complement strand
ATCGCGGAACATTGCTCAGTGCTCAATAACGTCAACTACCAATAACATCCGTCGGAGCCCATCCTCCATTCACAGTTCCTTCATTAAATCTCAGAGTAATTCCTCTTACAGTCAATTCCACTCCCTCTCCTACTATAAGGAATATTTTATTGATTCAAGCTCTTCAATGTCCTTGACAAACACATTTATCATCTCCAGTACACTCATTTGATTGCAATTCCATTTATGATAATGAATTCGTGCTGTACACTCCGCACGGACTATTAATAACTATTCATCCTAGACACTTCAAGCCTTACTCTTGAGTTCCTTACTCCTTGACTAGTAAGTTGTTTATCAGCTAAATGAAATGTTACCATTATTTATTTCCTTATCATTCCCCATTTAATTTTTTTATTACATTTTATTCCTTCGATTTAATTTTGCTGTTGAATATTGGAACAAAAATTTTGGCCATGCAATTAAATATTTTACTTTTGATAAGAGGCATGTTTAAGTGAAAGCGATAATCATTAACACATTCTTATTTCAGAATGTCAAAAACATAAGGGTCATCTCCAAACATTTTCATAAAAAACTTATAATTTATTTTTTTAATATTCTTTTAAAGTTGAGTTATTTTTTTTTAATTTCCAAAAATATTTCTAATGTATGAGTGCAAATTAAAAATATCATAACAAATGGACGGTTAAGTCCACCCCAATCAATCTGATTGATAAAAGTGTGCCATTCTTCATCACTTTCATAAATAAACCAATTTACATTAAATTTTTCCCCTTGATATATATAGATATTTTACATAATCAATATATTAATAAAATTTAAAAATACAATAAGGAATTGAAGAAAACTTGTATATTCAGTAATACGTCGTATTTTTTAATACAATGGTTGGTAATGATATGTAAATAGGCTTATGAAATGGAAGCTGATTATTTTTGACCCTACAGTTAAAAAATCTTAAATGCTTAAGCGGAAAAGTACTCTAAATTGTTAAATTTCTTACCAAATTTGAATTGACAATTTAAAATCGACTTTGATACTAAATCCCACAGTTACTTTTACAAATGTAAGATTGTAGAATATTCATTTATTTCTTTGGTTAAACGTGGTTGATCAAGCTTCATGTAAAGTTATTATAAGGAAGGTACTGTGTCAATTATTTCAAAGTTCGTAATATCATTTAAAAAAAATCTATTTGCTTAAGGACCCGAGATGAAGAAAGATAAGCTTGGTATATAAGGGTCGGAATATATTTAGAGTAATCAAGAGGAAGACTTCGAAACTGGGATGGAGTTGCATCTTTTTCAATATTTTTTGAAAAATGTTAGAATCTTTACGACGAAATTTTTAGTATCCTCAGATTCAAGTTTACAATCATAAGATATAAAATGAAGTTCACAAAAAGAAGAATATTTTGAAGGGTCCGAGTTTTGGCTAGGTACAGCTTGAATCCAGAGTTTTCTTAGTGACTCATGCTTAGGAAACAAGAGAAAGAAGAGAAGAATTTCTCACGAGCACGTAGATTCTAGAGCTGTGTTTTAAAATTCTGAACATTGATCTACAATAACGTCATATGAAGTTAAATGTATTGCATACGAGTATATCATATTTGATCAACTCATAGATCAGGCAGACAAGGGAGAAAAAAGGTCCATAAATTATGACCAAAAAAATTGTTCCACAATTTGAAAACGATTAAATTTTGATTTACAGTCTGAGATCGCGGTTTGGGCCAAAATATCGGTCCAAATCGGTCTAGAAAAAAAGACCAAACCAAAGAAAAAAAAATATTTTCCTGAACGAATTTCACAAACCACTAGATACAGACTATAGTATATACACCTTACCTCCTTAAAAACCTAACTTGTCCGTTGTATCTGCTACTTTGATCTTTCATTTCCGCACTTTGTACTATCTCCAAAAGTTGTGATAGCCTCACATGTCGAGAATCACTACGTGCATAAAAACTTAATACTAGTATAAGATATTGCAATTTTTCAAGTAACTAAATATGTATGTATATACTTTGAACAGTAAAGCCTCTGATTACGAATACTTTTTGGAAGTAAATTGTCCATTTGAACAACCGGTTTGTGATGCTATCAGTTCAGGTTATAGGATGACACTATAAACAAGTATCCAAGGATTGTAGTTAAAGGAAATTATATCACTCTGCAAATTGTAGCCACGCAATTGGAAAGAGGATTATCCCACTTTTTTGGAATTTACAATTATCCTATTGCTTCAAAAATGTGTGTGTTTTTTTTTAAAATACCAGTTGTTTCTCCCTGAATCCCACTTTCAAGAACGGCACGTATTACCTTGCGTACATGCTAAAAGGAGCAACCCATATATCCTTCGACTAACTATTACTAATGCATAGGTTAACAAATCCTAAGCATATGAGTTTTTTTTTGTTGCTGGCAAACTAAAAAGTTTTTTTTCTAAAGCTGTTATTATTATTTTTCCATTCTTGTGTACTCAGAACATCTAAATATATTGTGAAACCACCAGTGTTAGGGTTCAGAAATGGTAGAGAATAACATGAGCTGTTAGGGTACTTGTTCGACTCAGAGTAAAATTAAGGATCCATAACGGAGTCCTTCCTACCTATTCCTTTTCTTGATACAGAATGGGAAATGTGGTTATATTCTTCACCTATTAGCTGCTCGCAGCTAATTTAATACAATTTCATGACAGCTAAACCTCTCTCCTCTTAAACATTCTTCAAAGTGTCAGTGTCATTTTTTATCTTTTCATACACAAAATGCATATTACAATCCTACTGATGCAATAAACATAGAGTTTTTTTGTTAATTATTATCAAGAAATTGTATTAAATACAGCAATACTGTGTTTAGTACAGATTCAATCCGTCCCAGTTTTTGCTTAAGAATGATATTTATTTCAAAAACATCTGAGTTATAAAATCCCCTTGTATGTACACACGAAAAGAATAAATTATTTGACAGTACCAAACAGTCACGTATATCAATGAAACCTGCTTTGTTGGGGATATTGCTATATTTGTTAAAGAATCACGTCATTTTTTTAATTACGAGCATATATCTGATTCGGATGTTGCTCGTAATTCAAGATATGATTCTTAATAAGTTGCTTAAATTTGTTTAATCTGCATTGGTTATTCTAGCATTCAAATACTTATACCTTGAAGATTGTATCTCTCGAAATAATACATTGAAATAGACAATCAATATGCAATATATAGGTATAGAATAGATAAAGGGTACATTTTGCTCTCTGCAACATAAAGACAAGTATTTATCTGTTTAGAATCATTAAATATGTAGGTATATTGGAATTTAGAACTATTGATTTAAAAGGTCAAAACATTTATCCCCATGTTGTTCGATATTCTTATAATAAACATAATTAATATAATTTTTCTGAAGGAAAAATAAAACAAAAATTGAAATATTAATGCAAATTTGATCTTGGTGGATTTATCTCAACAAGGTCAGGTGGATTTATTACATTGTATTAACCTTTTGAATATAATTTATATAACAATGATGTAATTAACAATTATAAATCTACTTACAAAAAAAAAAAAAAAAAAGGAGGCCAAGTTTACTTATTATCTTTGATGTGTTGAATTATTTATTATGTACATTGACTCAAGTCATGATACTGGTCCTAAATATGAACATTAAGGTATGTCAAACGCCCTTATGTTCTTAAAATTTCCTTAACTATTCTCTCAAAAGTGACACTTGGTGATATAATCATGTATTCAAAAAATCAACGAAATTGGAGATGGTCCCAGATGACCGCCAAGCGATTATATTTATGAACTTAAGGGTGTAAGCAGTAATGCATAAATCCTGCCCTGCCAGGAAATCTGCAATCCCAAATAAGGAATTTTTGCTTTTTACTAGAAAATTAATTTAATTTATCAATTTTTTTACAAAAATTTAAATTTCTGTAAGTAACTATGGATTTTTTAAATTTTTCTCTCTAAAAAGTTTCATATTTGAAATTTTTGATGTATGAAACATGCCCTGCTTGGGGCATCTACAGATTGGGGACTGGAGAGGCTGTAGTCCCACCCAAAATTTAGGAATTTTTTCTTTTTACTGGAAAATATAACATTTGAACTTTTTTTTCAAAAATATAATATGTCAAATCTATTTCCAAGAAATTTAACTTTTTTTTGTAAATAGCTGTGGATTTTTGATATTTTTTTTCCAAAAAATTAATTTTTGAATTTTTATATTTGAATTTTTTTCTATAGTTTTAGAATCTTTTTTCAATGGCTATGAATTTTTTTAATTTTTGTTTCCCAAAATTTTTATTTTTGTCAGCATTTTGTAAATTTTTGAAATAAGTTTTTTAAAAAAAATATTTTTTTCTGTGAGTAGCTGTAATATTTAATTATTTTTCATAACAAAAAGTTAATGTTTTTAATTTAATTTTTCAATCTTTTTTTCAGGAAAAAATCCAATGACCAAGCCTCTCCCTCCCACAAAAATGTAATCCTGTGTATATTTCTGCTGCCGGTTTATAAAAATTAAAAAATTAAAAAACAAAGCCCTAGTCCTGACAATTTGAAGAATGTTTGGGAAGAGAGCAGCTTACCTGTCATGACGTTTCATTAGATCAGCTGCAAGCAGGCGCGAGAGGAATTAAATAAACTCAAGCCCCACTCCGTATATAACGAGTATTGAAATTACTCAGAGTTTATTAAGGACTTACATTAATAACTCTCGAGCAAAACCTTCGTGTTACTCTCTGTTTTTCATGAGTAACGCACTAGTTATTACTTTATGCTTAGTTGTTCCCTCTTCAATACATAATTAAATAATAATGACAAACTTTGGGAAAAAAATAATTCAGATTGTTAACTCTAAAAAGCTTTTACCTACTTTGTAAAACATATTTTATGCACTTCTGGCCATAAAATAAAAATCCCTATTGTCTTATTTCACCTAAAATCTAGTCATTCATGGTTTCAAATTAAGGTTTTTGATGTGAATAACAAAAATACAAATATATTATGCATGAATACCAAAAGTGAATAGGTTAAAGAAAAAATCAGAAAGTTAAGAATTTTTAGGTTATGGCCTCGAGTATATATTTTGTTTTGAAGTTGCATTTCCTATAAAAAAAATTAGTACATATCATATATATTAGTTCTGATGACCTCCCAGGACGACCTCCGACTTCCTTAATTTTTCGAATACTTATTTCTGATCTCCAATTGTCACATTTAAGAGGATTGGTAAAAACCGTGGGGCGTTTGATGTACCCTATAGTATATTCACCATCACCTGCCATAGGAATCTAAAGAGGCTTCTTATTAACCTTGAGTAAAAAATCCTAGTCCATGGCATGGAAATAACAAAAATGCTGTTATGACCACTGTAAAGTATTTAGAACTGTACTTTTCCTCTGGGGGTATTATAAAAGCCACCCCTGCCGATACAGTTAACACCTATATCCAAAATTTGGACAATGCGGAGATAAAAATTTCCATTGGTACATTATCCTCCGGGATTACGCCATAGCCAAATGGATATTTGGCATCCTTAGAGGAAATGTCTCTAAGGAAAAACTCCAACTGATTGATCTTCCTGTTCGGAGAGCAATTTGCTCCTGGACAGGCCTTTTTATGGACACAAAAATCGAATTTTTTCATTCCCAAATCAAGATGGTGGTCTGAGCATCCCTGAGCTAGTCCACGACTCAACTATTAGCAAAAACAGGCGCTCCATAGCCCTGCTAAATTCCAATGACCCAGTCATTAAAGCAATTACCAGTATTAAGCCCGAACTTTACACCCAAAAAGAGGTAATAGTACAAGGGTCGTTAATATTCGAAAGTGAGACCTTTGCTAAACTCCAAGCCTGCAACCTCCATGATGGGGGTGACACAACTGGTTTGGCGTCCACTCCACAAGGGTAACAAAATTTCTCATTCCTCCGTTCTTATAAAACTAACATCGATGACCCACAATTCTCTGCCGCAGTGTCGATCATGAGTGGGTCTGTAAAAACTATCGCCAAAAGTGCCAGGTATGCATGGTTTAAAGAGGAAAACCACTGCATCACCTGCCCACGGACTATATGCAACCTTGGGCACATACTCCAAGGCTGTATAAGGTCAGAAAAGTCTATCATAGAAAGCAATAATGAGATCCAATCTATGCTAAATCAATCCATGCAACGACAAGGCGTCACTACTCACATTGTGTATGTAGTCCCCTTCAAAGACACTTGCCTAAATCCCGACATCCTTGCTGTAAGAGGTGCATGCCTTGTTATTGTCTACCCGACACTAGTGTCTGATAAGGGCATACTCACCTCTTATGAAGATGAGAAAATAAGCAAATATGGAAAGGGGGACGTGATCCAGGAATTCAAAGCCTTTTTAGATCTGCCTCCTACTTTTTTAACTACTGAGCTACCCTTTGTTGCTAATTGGAGAGGCTTTATCTATAATGTATTCGTGTTTCCTTCCCCCTTGTTCTCTTACTTCTCTTATTTTCTTGTATGTATATATATATGTGTAAAGTACAGTCTTTTACCTCGTTTTAAGTATAAATAGTCGTGTATTTTATGTATGTATCAGAGTAGGTTTTTGTTTAACTAAGAATATAATTGTTCCTATTGTACAACCTTTTTTTTCCCCCACGTCTCTCCTCTCCTCATTTCTCTCGATCATCCTGGATTCCTTGGTTTAAATAGTTTGTGTCTCCTCAACCTCGTCAAGACACAACATTATCTCAAAGAACTCTTCCACTTTAGTAACAAAAACCCTTAGCATACCCCCTTATTCCTCAAATGCATCCAATTGCGGATTCTTTGTTCCTCCCATTGGATCTATAGGGAGTGCCGAAAAGGACAGTATTAAACACCTAGTCTGGATAAAACGTTCCTGCTCTTGCCTCTTTTTTTCTCCCTCATCTCCATAAATAAAATAAACAAATAAAAACGGTCTTCTTACATCCTCTCATAAATTATCTTTTACCCGTCTCGTTTTCACAAACTTATCTTTCAAGTTGGTTTTACATATGCCCTGAAACCTAACCCTCAACTTGTTACCTCTTGAAAATTATCTGTGATGCAGACTTGAAGCCTCTCATCGAAATTTAAAGTCCTGTAAAACAGTACAGCTCGATGGGTACTGCCTTCATTATGGTAAAACTTCCTTACTATACCTCCTGTTTTGTACCTTTACCCTCTCCCCCCCTGACACTAAGTTTAGCTATATTTCTTGGCCTCCAGGCGCTCGCTGTTGGACCCGATTTCTCTCTAAATTTTGTGCTTTTGTGTTGGATCTCTGTTAAAATAACTTTTGATACACAAAGGAAAACCAAACAAGAGGGAACTCATACTGTTCCCTGGTTTTGTTTGAAAACTTATCCATTTTCCCACCACCTTTTCTTTTTTTGAGTTTTTCTTTTTCCTTCAAAGTAAAAATTGACGTTCTCGCACCCAAAGCAGAGTGCCTAACGCTTCCTCTTCTCCTCTTGCTTGACACTTTTAAGTACCCTACAATTAATTTTGTTTCTTAAACATTCTAAGTTTTAATGTACAATATTTTATTATTTATTTTTTATGTATTCAATATATTGTGTATGTATGCACTGTTTGTTTTTTTGGAATAAATATTGTGGTGTGGGTGTTGAAGAGCAAGGTTGAAATGATGGTCCGTTGTGTGGACCTCTAAATAAAATAAAACACTTGCGAATGTTATAAATACCATAAATAGCAAACGGGTTTGTTACCCACTCACTATGACTCTTCGCTGAGTATTACGTTCAGAGGGTGTTTGGGCCCCCTGGAGGTTATGTAAGAACGTATCTTCCCCCCTGTTTACGTCACGGATCGGAAATTTTTAATTATGTTCTCTTCATTTATACTGACTTTGTAGAAATGTATAACCGATTTCTTATTCTGTAGTGAGACAATTAATTTTCAATTAATTTATAGATACATAATTGACTCATTAATCGAGCATTACACCTGAATAGGTTCTGGTTTAAATGATACCTGATAATATAATTGGAGTATTATTTAAATTTATCATCCTTAATCCTTATACATACATATGTATACTCGGAGATAGATAGGACATTATTAAAATATTTATAGTCCCTTGTGAGTGACTTAATGTCCTAAGTGTATTTAAAATAGCTATATATATATATAGGTTAAAAAAATATTACAATGGAAGATCATGGTCTTTTTGTAATTGCAATCTGAATAGTATTTTTTTTTTTGTACCTCTGCAACAAAGTTATGTTTTTTTGTCTCCGTTTGTTTGTTAGCCACTAGGATTACAGCAAAAGTTACAGATCGATTTGGATCAAACTCAGTAAGAAGATTATATTTGGTCACAGGATGAGACCATTAAATTTTGATTGGTCAAAGTCAAGGTAGCACAAAAAAGCCATAGTCGACCATAACTTTGGAACAATGTGAGACAAATATAGCTCATTTTTATTTTAGGGGGAGTTTTTGCTCCCTACCGATTGCCTATTCTAGTCTTAAGGTGCTCAACATGCACCCAAAAGGTCAATGGGATTGGTGTCATGGCTAAAAGTGTTTGGGGCAGAAGGGTATGTTGTTGGCCAACCATTCCTGGTGTGTGCAGGTGCATCATGATGCTGTAAAACTATAGCTTCATCTGGATAGTTTGCCTGCACCTACGGCAAAAGATTCTTCTCCAAGGAAATCATATAGTTGAACCCTGTTCCCAACCGGGAACGACACCAGAGGCCACAAAGCCCAAGAACATGGCGGAGTGAAAGTGGTTTGTGGGATTGAGTGTCCTCATTGTCACTTAGACAGACTGTTAAACCTATTCACTTTTGGAATACATGCAATATATATATACACTTTTTATTTTGTAGCTAATTCTTTATACTTTCATATGTCAGAATATGCAGTAATTTAAATACTTCAAATTTTATTGAATATTGAATTAGTAAGTGTTCAAATTACAATAGACTACCCGGTAACAACAGTATAAATTTTAGAGAATAAAAAAATTACTTTGCTTCACCTAAACAATTTGGAAATATCTAGAAAATTCATTTTTTTCTATGGTAGCGATAGATACAGTACTGTATCCAGACTGCGTAGCTCCATAGAGGGGAACCTCAAATTCTAGGAGGGACCAGGGCCGTGAGTTTTTTTAAGTGCGAGTTGACTAGATTGAATTGCTGGTTGATTCATATCGGAGGCCGTGTAACAGGGGAGAGGTTGAGAGCCATTGCTACCCTACTTTTTGATAATTAACCATTATCTTATTCCTAGGGGGATCATTTTTTGATTTCCAAAAAGAGGACATGTGACGCAATTAGTGTTGTTTTTCGTGATTGGGTAAATTGTATATTAATATTACTCGAATTTAAAATTAAATTCTGATTCTTCTTTATTATCTTAGATTTTTAATTTAAAAAAAAAATAATTGGGGTTGCTCTTTGTATTCAAATTGACTTTTATCCTGGAAATCCTTTTAGTATATTGTTAAATTAGGGTGATCAGTCGTACTCTTTTCCCCAATCATTAACTTTTTTTACATCCTGAAAGTCAATTTAACCTATAAAAACCCGCACATTTTATGAATATATAAAATATTCTCCTGGACGCTCTGGACTAGATGTAAAAAAATGAAATGCCCGAGCACATGAGAACAGCTGTGCCTTCATATAGTAGAAGCAAAATATATTTATAGATATGTGAAGGAACACACCATGTAGAATTAGTAACTTAAAATGAATGTATGTCAACAAAGTTCTCAAATAACATATTAAAGGGATCTCAGCCTGTCTTCTCTAAAAAGTCCTATATATATATATATAACAACAATATCTACAATATATAAGTCTTAAAACAAAAAATTGAAAAAAATAAATCATATTTTTTAATTAAAATTAAAATGGAAAGGGCCAAAAAATGTTTTGACATAATATTTTATTATATAAAACTTATTACAATTTATTTAATAAGTTTTTAATGTGTTTTTTTTCAGTTAATTTGATCCAAATTTGTTTGATTTAATTATTAGATCCAATGTTGTTCAGAAATTTTAAATTGGTGAAGTTTTGTCTAAATCGGGTAATTGGAACGTGATTATTTTTTTCAGAAAACTCAACATATTTAATATCTTGTAATCGCCAATAAGTAATTACTTAATCAACTAACTATCCACCATTACAAAATAAAATATGAGGGTGATTATATTTTGCATCTTTTTCTATAAAAAAATATATCCAAAACCTCCAAACGAAAAGTTAGTTCAGCAAAAACAAAAAAAAGAAAGAAAAAATCAACAGGTATTAAAATACTAAAATTTGGTTTATTCAGTTTATAGACAATGGGGAACGTCACCTATCTTACAATGCTTTAAAATGGATTTAAAATGAAGTTCCATGGACCAGGATAAATTATTCACTTGAACTGAATGTGCTTAGGTTCGATACTCAGTCATTCCTAGAGATGGGCATACACTTAATGTATACGGACTTGTAAAACAATTCATAGTTCAGATAGAGCAATTCTAAAAGTGAAATGTTTACATATACTTAATCAGTACAACTTTAAAAAAAAAACTCTAAAAAAAAACAACTTTTAATTTGTAGCATCATTACGAAACAAAAAAAGAATGTTTTTATTTATGAAACTTGTTTGATTGTCTTTTGGAAAAAGGACGTTATGTTCTACCACCCTGTACATCTGTATATATAAGAACTTCGGGGAGCACAAATATTGCCTAAGACGGCCTACTATTGCCCCTGTAGTAATTACCCTGTGGTAATGTAGCCACGTAACCTTTGGGGGAGGGGGCTATGCCCTCTTGGTTCCTCCTGTTCCGGTCAACTGCTCATATATGACTTTTTTTATGTGACTCAAAGTACTTGAGTCATCATCAATAAAGTCTTCCGACTAAAGTCACAAGTCCAACTCCAGTACATATTTCTGCTTCAAAATAACAATATCCTCATTACTAAAAGGAGGTAAAATACCTATTTAATTAAGTAAAGGGTAAATCCGTAAAACTTTAATATAATAATGAAATATTTATCCAAGTTTAAAATATCCAAAAAAGTAAGATTAAAATAAAGTTTAATTCAAAGATTAAAACAATTATTTAAATATTAGGAATAAATTGTTGTTTCATTCACTACCAATTAGTCTATGTACCTATTATTACATGCCAGCACATTTTTAGGAAATGATATATTAATACTTGGATTGATTGACGTTTCTACATTTTGTACTCAACACAACAGGTTTTTGGGTATTTTTGGTATCGTTAAAAAGTTTTAAGTGAGTTTATTCTTGGAAATACGTGAGTTTGTGTGACTCAATAATCAAGTCTACAACTGGTTACTCATGACATGATTGGAATGTTGCAAACATTCCAATTTTCATACGTATACTAAGTTGTAACGTCAATCTTTATTGTATATTTGAAGCTTTCAGAAAAAGTAAAAAAAAACAAAATTAAATTGATGGTTGGACAATATTTATGTCATTCTTCCCAACTGATGTGATTTTCCAAAACAGGGAATATATGGGGAGTAAATAGTTATTATTATTGTAATGGTTTATAGTTTAGGAAACAGATAATAATAAAAATACTGGCACTGGCTGGGCCTGATTCAGAGCACTAGCGAGGAAGATGAGTATGCAAATCAACAACTGACAACAAAGTACAAAGGGATTCTTGATGTTTCGAAAATACTATGGTGTTTAAACGGGAAAGAATAGATAATAATTCACCCAGATTAATTTGGTTAATTTGTGGAAGGCCCCTTAGGAGTAATATGTTTTCATAGGTACTCACTATGTACATAAATACACTCTCCTACCACATAAAATACACATTAATGCAACATATAGAAAAACATTCGTATACTACATTTGTACTCATTTAAATAAAATTTTAGTCTGGCATCCTTGAACTTTAATAAAGCATGGCATATCTACATTTGCCCACAACTCACAACACCCACGTAGACTCTATCAATCTAAAAATATAAATTTTATTGTCAAGTTTGAAAAATCATTTAATATGTATTGGCAAATAGGAATACATAACATCAATATTTTATTGATTAAAAACGTGACCAAAAGTATGTTAAGTAATGACTAATCAACATTTGGGGGTCTGTCGGCACAAAACCAAGCTAAAATCAATTTTCTCAAAATTGATTTTGTATTATACGTATATGTATTCTTCGACGAATTATTGTTCATTTATATAAACAAATTATTCCTATTCATCCTTTGGCTTTATCGCAAAATGAAGTTAAATTATCCAAAATTGATCATCACAATTAAAGACTTAGAAATCGATTGATTTTATCTGAAAGGTCATATCGGGGCTTATATAAATCTCTTACATCTAATAAAGCCAATAAACTATTGCTAAAATTTAATGTTGTCTTAATTTATCCCAAAAGTTTGAATACAAGGACTATAATTTGCACAAATTGTATTGTCTATGAAATATTGGCCAGTGCGCATATTTGAAGTAAAGAAAAATAGATTTTCCTGTTTACAAATTTTTTGTTCCGGATTATACTTATGTTGACGACGCGTCACAGCTTAAATGTGAATTTCTTCGTTCTCTTGAAGAACTATTAATAGGATTTTTTTTTGGGGGGGAGGGGGGAATTTTTAATACATTTTTAACAATTTTGACGGGATGTTTTTTAGAAAAACCAAATTTGACAAATACAATTGTTGAAAAATGACAAATAAATGCATACACAAATAATAGCTTTATACTCAGGGTCTGTTTAGGGGCACCAGAGTTTTGGCTAATATAAATTTCAAGCGACATTTTCCTTTTTTAAATTAGGTTATTTAAAAAAAAAACAACACGAACATATTTTTATTTAAAAAATGAAACAAAATGCAGGGTAATTTGTTTTTTATTTGATCATTTTTTATACCAGAAAAAAAAAACAATTTTTAGTGTCCTTTTTTAATAATATTTATTTTTATATTTAGAAAGACCTGTCCTTAAAACCGGGCCAGTCTGTTAATGACTTTCTGAGTGTATATGCATATTTACTTCTCTAAAACCGGTTTTGATTATATTATGTACTAGATAGTGTTGTTTGTTATACTAGTATAACCGGGTGGTCCTTTGAAATCTGAGCATTTACTAATTAAATAATTAATGAAGGCTGAGGTATTGAAATTAATTCATATTCTCATATAGTAAAGCATATTCAATTATTTACAAGACAAAACAAACCCGAGCTCTCTAGCTTACGTACAAGAAGAGAAAATGATGCTTGAACGGGATCGACCATTTCCATTCGCACACTCCTTGACGATAGGTGTGTCCAGGACCACCGTTTACGCCGGCAGCTAGTCCATAACGTTGGAAAGGAAGAAGGGTTCTGCCAAAAAGGTCATACTGGACCTTAAGGAGTTAAATAAAACGGCACATGCTAATCCTCTCAAGTCCATGAGGGCCCATGCAAGATATCTTCAAGAGAGCTATCAAAAAAGTAGATGGAAGGAACCTCGTGAAGGTAAAGAGGCATTTTTTGACATCAGCAATGATAGAGACTCATCTTCTCCATTGCAAGACTCTTTTGCACATTAGTCTTTTGCCCCCCTCCTACAGCCCTGATGTGTCCGTTATCCAAACACCAATGCCCTGAAAACTACTATCAGCCAGTAATGAGAAGCTCACATACCTAAAACAAACTCAATGTATACTGCCATTTGAAGTCTATGCACGTCAAAAGCAAACAGATATAAAAACAATCATATGTTTATAAATAGATTTGAAATTACGTAATATATATACATATTTGAAAAGGATGTTTTCTCAACATATTTATTGCCTGAAGCGTCTGTTTCTGTAGTTTTAAGTAACGGTACATAGTATACACTCCAATCTACATTCTGCAAACCAAAGTAAAAAGGAAATTAATTTATGCATACTGTTTAAGTATGATTTATATGAAGGTAAAGGGAAAATTAAGCTTCAAGAATGAAAATCATTGAACTAGAAGAGAGAAATTATTTGCAAATATAGATTAATGACTGTTTGTATAATAGAAGTATGCCTATCTGATTTTAACTGTAGAACGATGGTGTAATAGCATCAGTTTTAAGTTCGTCAGCTATGACTAAAAAAAAATGTATTAGTCAGTGATTTTTTATTTTTATTGACGAAATGATTTTTTTTTATTTAAATTTTTGACAATGAAATTCTAAGGAACTTAAGTATATCGTATAATAGCTCGGCTAAGAAATCAAAAGAATCTTTTCTTTGAGATGCTAGAACCGGAGATATCTCTGAAAGGCAATAATTTATTAACTTGTGTTAGACAATATCAATAAAACATATTATAATCTATTTCGATTCGCTCTTTAAGAAGGAAGTTCCCTTAGAATTTCATAGTCTTTGATGTCCAAAATCCCATCTTAGACATGCACTTTCTGAGTTTGTATGATTTTGAAATTGACTGTAAAATTATAATTGTAGTTATTATGATATTAGTAAATTATATTTCAGCTTTAAACCTCAAACTGTGAGGATCTCTTTATCTTATTCAATCCTCAAAGCTCCAAAACTCTACAGATCAATGGGGTTCTTGTATTTATCAACTCTTAAAATTGATGTTTTATATCAGAAGGGTCTTGAAACGATGTTTTTATTTCATTCGTTAGGATCTAAAGTACCGGTTCTAAAGTAAAAGTAATTGCAACAAGAAACGAGTTGATTCACACATAGTATCACAAAATACGTATAAGATATAAACACACAAAATTGTAAGATAATTTACTTCAAAGGCACAGGGAGGGAAGCAAAGGGTCGAAGTGGGCACATCAGACCCTATGATTGTGATAAGTTAATGAAGTATGTAGATATATTATATATCAGATTTACAAATGTATGCAGACTTTCATGGAGGAGGTCTCCATCTTAATTAATAACTCTAGTTATTAGAGATTTTAACATATTTTCATGGCTTTTTGGTGAAAAAATGGACGGCATATGAATGCAATTATGATTCTTTAGCTTGTTTACCTTTTTGCTTATAATTTCTCAAATCTAGAGTACAACGGTAAAAATTCAACTACCAAACATATATAACTAAGTAAAAGTAGTATTCCCTCTATTAACTCCAAAGCAAAAAAGTCTCAAGGAGAAAACGTCGCAAACAATACAGTATACAAGGTATACACGGTAGAAGTTGAAAATGCCACAAGGCAAAAATGTCACAAGGCAAATACGTTCTAAGCAGACAAGTCTTTCAAGGCAAATCTTCTTGACACGGTTATTTGAGTATGTTCTGACTCACATAGTTACAATATAAGTATTAACTTACTGCGAAACATTAAAAGTGTGAATTCCGATATGTCTGAGGGTGGCAATTAATTTTGCCTGAAAGTCATTTGGTCAAACATGTATTTTGAAATGGGGCATGGTAATTTTGCATCAAGGATATTTCGCCTTCATGCATAAATAAATAAATGAGGTTTATACGTATTTACTATTGGTTCAAATTGATGTTCAATTTGAACTTTCTAAATTAAAATATATACTCAAAATTCATTAAATGTTTGGTTTCTTTTAGAATAGTAATGGAATTATTCTCTTGTCTCATATGATGCTTGTTCGTTAATCCAATAATATTTCCTAGTATGAAAAGTCAAACATTTCTAATAATAATTACTAACAGAGAAGTGATTCGCAATTCTTCTTTTCAAATCGTTGTCATGTTCCTTAATTTTTGTTTGACTTATAATACTTATTTTATTACCTACTTTGTTTCTTATTCAAATTCATTACATAGTGAGATTTTGTTGGGTTATACATTGAAATTTTGGGGTATGATTCCATCATTTTTCCAACAGAAGTCAAGCATTAATTGTGTTTTATAGTAATACAAATTACACATTTAGATTTAAAAACAATCCAAAGAAACATCAATTTTAACCAAAAATAGTGTATAAATATCATATATATATATTTACATATCAAGGTGAAATATCCTTGAAGCAAAATTTCCGTGCCCCAAAAGTACATGTTTGAAAAAGCTCAAACAAAAAGCTGAGGAAGTGTAAGCCGTTTTAGGACAACTAAAAGACTAGGCTGTTTAGACCACATGATGAATAAAGTACAATTAACTTTGGAAGCCTGGGGTTGGAACATTAGATAAGATTTTACAACAAATTCGAAATACTGTATCATGTATTAATCTACATATATACTCCAAGATAGCTTAATGAATGTAGTTGATTTTAAGGATGTGAGTATCTTGGGGAACATAGTCTAAAGCAATATGGGTTTCTATGTTAAATACAATCCCCCTCCCAACTTTGTTACTTTTGCAAAAACCTATTACACAAACAAGTGTTGGCCTTACAGCACCGACTCATACAAATATGGAATCGACTCTGGATTTTGCATATTTGGAAATAGGCTAACAGTGAGTGGACACTACACGACACTATTTGTCAACTCTGTGCCCTAATTTGGTTGCTGATCTAATGGACTTGAAGGATTTCTTACTCAAATTGTCCAGTAGTTTGGAGTGTGACGTAAGTTACTTGCCATTCTATAGTTTCTGACCTTTTTTTTCTGTTGTCAGGAGTGTATTCAAAGTACTTAGAATGCTTGAGTGAAACCCCATTTTTTTATCATGTTTAACCCATGATTTAAGATTAGAATAAACACGAAAAGAAAATGTAAACAGGGGCGTCCAAGTAAATCATTTTTGTTCTCTACTAGAAAAAATTTCGTTTGGAACAAAATAATTTATGAGAAAATAGGTTAAATTTTTTTAAGGTTTTCTTTTCTAAAAAAAGCAAAAATTAAATTTTTGAAAAAAAAAACAACTAATAATAATATATATAATCCTGCGGACACCCCTGGGAAAGGGTAAGTTTTTTGTGTTTCAAAATATTAATTGGCTCTAGAGACAATTTAAGTACAAATACTTTGATGAAATAATGAGTTATTTGACTTGAGAAGGGTACGAATAAAGAGATACACGAATCTAAAGTATTTCTTTGCAAAAAAAAGCATAAGCTATTTATTTTTAAATTATATTAAATCTGTTAAATTTTTTGTCCTGAACAGATGACGTCTGATCTTCCATTTTGCGACATTTATTGAATACAAATATACTTTCATAAATAAATATATATATATAAATGTTTAATTTGGCATTTATGCATATGTTTAAACAGTCTTTTAAAACAAAAAAATATTAATATTAGATTGAAAAATTGGGTAAGATTTTCATCACGAGGGATTTTTTTAAATACACATACCGATTTGATTATACATTTTTATTTTTATATGTAGTTATTAATGTCTGTCTATGCATATATATAACGTGTCAACATAAAAACAATTTTGATCAAAAATCAAGAAGAAGAGAAAATCTCAATGTATTTTTAACTTCATATATACATTTAGATTAAAACTCATAGACATATTGAGTCTATTATAGGCTTTGTATTCAAATTTGTGAGATGAATTAACAGATCCTAGAGTCTTAACAACGCTGGGCTTTTCAAAAGTCCTTGCACTTTGTGTGACTTAACAAATCATGAGATCTTGATGAATTTTGACAGGTTTATTGTCAATATTTATTGTTATTGAATATATTTCAATAGAGTTTAATATATGTCAGTTCTTTATTGGTTTTAATGACGGGCTTCATGTGGCCACAGAAGGCTTTGCACACATTGATGATGTACATTTTCTTCATAGAATTTGTTCACTGAGACTTTGAGGTCATCAATATTGTTTTGGCAATTTATTCAGGCATTAGATACCACATGCCAAATCCAGAGGATTACGGTATTGGCTCTAGGGAAGGGGAATAAATTCTTACGGAAAAAAGGACTGTTCTCGGTCAAGCAGAACTCTAGCTTCTTCGCAGTATGAACATGATCTTGTTGGAAAAAGCATGAAGATTTCATCGGGATCTTCGAGACCTGTAATTTCCCTTCTGTTTCCAAAATTTCCTATTAGTCTGCGCCAGTCAGCCTCTAACTCTGTGTGAACCCCACTGGCGGCATGTTATCCCCAGTTGATACCACGATTCTTAATATCATTACTGATACCAGGTGTTTGCTGGTTGAGACTGTCCTGAGGTCATAGTCGGCCTTGTTGAAGGAAATTGCCCTATCATTTTGCTTATTGATCACTGGATTGACAGTGAAGGTCTTCTTTTAAGAGAAGATGATAATTTTTCCACCATTGTGCTTGAAGCTATTCAAAAGACCTTTAGAAAGCTCCAGGCGGACATTATCTTGCAGTTGTTGTGTTAAAAAAGGCCTTTCCACATGTTTGAGAGACTTACCACCAGGTTTTTGAGTGCCTTGGACACTTTGGGCACTGCCACCTTCCTTTTATTGGCAAAAGTTATCATCTTTATCTTTGGGTGGGCTTGAAGGATGCATTCAACTAGTCTGCCACTCTGGAGTTGGTCATTAAGGTCTTTCTCAGCCGTTTTTAGACGCTAAATACGGTCCTCCTGGATACATTAGTGATCTTGATCACCTCAGAAATGGGATGGCCAACGTGAAGTTAAGCCATTACTTCCATTCTTTTCTCTTTCATCATGTTGAATTACTTGTTTTTGTTTAAAAAATGTGTAGTATTCGGTAGCTGGTATACTGAATTTTCCAAAAATGTGCAAACATTTCCAACCGGTTGATTAGACACCTCATAATAACGTATTAAAATAAGTGTAAATACTTAAAAAAGCTGGTATTTGGAAATATTTATTTGATTAAAGATACTTATATTGACCACAATCTGTTTTTTTCAAATAAAATCTGTTAATTTCTCATCCTTTTACAATGACGATCAATTTTGGGTACTTTTAGTACAATTTGTGGCATCTAAAATGTTAATCAGAATCATTTGTTAAAGACAATTGACGATAATTTGTGGAAGAATACAAATTTAGTCCCATCTTAATTATTAGAAAATTAATTCTAACTTGATTGTGTCTTGACGCACCATTTACGTTGTGATGTGGTTTATATATATATTGGGTTCAAGGGATGATTACGTTTTATATTTACCTTATCCTTGAAGAATGAGTTTGGAAAATGTCTTCTTCTTTATCCTGTTTTCTATTCCATTAGAAACTATTGCAATTTAATCTCTGCTCATCCTTGAGAATAGAAAATGTGACATTTGATCGGGAATGCCAGATGGTTTTTTGTATTACTCAAAAAATAATAATCATAGGATTAGTTATAAAATTTGCACTATGATATAGTAATAATACAGTGTGCCTCCACCAACACAAAAAATTAAAATGTTTTTTCTTGTCAAAGTTACCACATCTTGTCTCCTTATCAATGTTCTGAACGTTGAATTGTTGAATTCGAACTAGCTATTGTTAAGCTGTGCACATTTTCCAGGAAATAACTCTTGAATTATAAAGTCATAGTTGAGAAGAATGGTTATCTACCAACTGATTTTTGGCCTGTTTTTGTTTCTTTTGAAGGAGAGGTGAATACATCTAATTAATATTACACGGTGCAATGGTTGAATTTCCTAACTAACAATTGATTTTAGTTCTATTTTCTTTCACTTTTTTGAAGAAGGAAACGTTGAGAGTTATATTGAATATAACATCGTGATAATATATGAAAATTTACTATGTGCATTGTTCTCACCAGCCTATTGTTTTACTTATTTTTAACTTATGAGTATTTTGACCATTGATTGGTTGAATTCATATTGCTTCTTTGTTAAGATTTGAAACTATTTTCCCCAAATTTTAATGAAGCATTTCTCCATAATTATGAAGAAGGAGCAAAGTACCAATTGATTTTAGGCCTTTTTATGTTGTGTTTTGGGCACGAGGCGCGTTGTTCCACTAACAAAAAAGTTCACATTGTGTTTTATTGTACTCTGTCGATTGTTTAAATTATTTTGCCCTAATCACCCTTCTGAACGTTCGATTGGTAAAATTCAAATTAGTTTTTTTTGCTAATCTGTGAACAATTTCAACCAATTATTGCAGGGGCATCAGCAAGGGGAGGACTAGATGGGAAAAAGAGAAATTTTTATTCTTACTAGAAAATTTAATACCATTTTTTTTTCAAAAAATGTAATAAGTATTATAAATTTAATTATTTTTTTCCCAAAAATGTAATTGTCTGTGAATAGCTTTGGATTTTTGAAATAATTCCCCCAAAAATTTAATATTTGAAAGATTTTGGGAATTTTTTTAAATTTTAAATTTAATATTAGAAATTTATTTCAAAAAATTATATTTTTTTAAGAAAAACTCCAGATTTTTGAAATTTTTTTCCCAAAAATTTAATAGTTGAAATATAAATTTTTGAAATACCTTCGGAAAAACTTAATTTTTCCGGAACAGCTCTGGATTTTTTCAATTTTTTTTCAGAATAGCTGTTAGTTTTTGAGATTTTTTCCAAAAAATTTAATTTTTTCAGAAAAGTTATAAACTTTTCAAACAAGTTTAAATTCTTGTGAATAACTGGATTTTGAACTTTTATTCCAAAAACTTCATTTTTTTAAGAATAGTTTAAAAATTTTGGTTTTTAAAAAAAATTGAATTCTTGTGAATAATTGTGGATTTTGGAACTTTTTTCCAAAAAAATAAACTTATTAATTATTTTTTTGAGAAAAATTAAATTTTTTTCCTATAAATTGGAAATTTTTGATGTTTTTTTTAAATTTACACAAACCCTCCCCTCAAAAAAAAAAAAATTATATTTATATATAATCCCTTGAACGTCCCTGTATTATTAAACCATTATTCTATATTTGCGAAGAATTGGCTAACTGCTATAAACTGATTTTTGGATTTTTTCTATTTCTTTTTCTTTTTGGCATGTGTTTTGTAGTCAAATGTCGATTGTTTTACTTGTTTAGCTGATACCATATGTTAAGGAGAAAAAGGGAACGTGGGTCCCACATATTTTTTTTCAGTATTAGTATTCATTTGCTTTAATACTTTGTGAGTCATTCATAGTCGCTTTAATCCCATAAAATCCTCCCCCAATCAAATTATAAAATCGACTGTTGACAAAGAATACCGAAAAAATAAATGATAAAAAACGAATCATCATTGGTAGTATCTATTACAATACAATATGACTTGAAATATTCTGGTTTTACCATCATAAAAAAGGTATAAATGAAACCTTCGTTAATACAATTAAATAACTAGGCCCAATTAAGCATTATATATCCTTAGAAACAATGATAACAAAAAAAAATATTTTTTTTTAATTATCCTTTTGTAATTAACGATGAATGACTTGAAAAATACTTTTCTACCTATAGAGAAAAGGGATGTTTCAAAAATAAAGTGGATGCTTATTTGAGTGAATAAGTAATTTATCCTCTCTTTTCTATCTAAAGACCAAAAAAAAAAAAAAAAAAAATACATTTTTCAAAGACTATCTATTGGTTAGTTTTTCCCTTCCGGTCATCCATTCATACAAGCTATACATAGATTAAGCACTTACTTCCTTATTCAATACAAATCATCATAATTAACCAACGTAATACTAAATACTATTATTAGTTAGAAGGAAAAAAGAAGATATTCATTGGCATTGAATGAAATTGACGATTTAGTCTTCCCTGCAAAATGAGTGTATTTTGATCCGTCCTTTTGTAATTATAACGACTCTTTCCCAACTTTTTAATTCATCACAGCGTTCAGGGGTGTTCCCCAAATCATGTTTGATTCCCAAGGCGGAACTACGGTTTTTATTTTTCCAGACGGACGTCTCCTTCTTATATTTTAATGTCCTTTTAATTGGTTAGATGGAGTTGAACCAAGTAACTTTAAGTAAACATTGTAGTATTACGTTTAATCCAACTGACCTAGGAGTTAGTTGTCTTTGAATTTATGTGTGAACATAATTTGTGATCAAAATGATTTGTATTTTGGGCCTGTTTAAACAAAAAACTGAAACAAAAAATACTGACTAACATGAATAACTTTTGGTTGCCAGCTGCCCAATTTTCTATTTATTTTCCCCTCATCAGTTTTCCAAACGTTAATTGGTTAAATTATTTGTTTGTTTGTCTGTCAGTCACCAGGATTGCGACAAAAGTTTCTTCGTACAAAGATTATATATGGTTTCAGTAAGAGGTCATTAAACTTTGAGAGGTCAACGTAGAACAAAAGGTTTTAATTACATAATTGACCATAACATAGCAATACATTGAGGTATGGAGCTCAAATTGGTGTATTAGGGAGATTTAATAAAGATACTTATATAACACAATTCCAAGGTCAAGACTAAAGGTAAAAGTGACTAAAACGGTAAAAACGCATAATTAACCATCACTTTTGAACAAATTGAGATACAGAGCTAAAATTATCTCTCTGTGGCACACAATATATACACATATATAACTAACGAGCGGATTTGTGTAAAGAAAAAAAACTTGGTGCATAATTAAAGAAAATAAATATTAACTTAAATATAATTATAATATTTTCCATACACCAATACTATTTAAAAATCATAAGCAGGCAGGTTATATTGTTAAGGTTCTTATTTCAGCGTTACTATATGTTTTGCTCCAGCCATTTCCTCGCGCTCTTCAAAAAAAAAAAAGAAGCTTATCAATATATAACACATATTAAAGTATGAATGCAATATATATTAAATTTAGTTATATCAACATGTTGAACATTGCACATTTTTGACTTTAACATAGAGATGAAATGATATTCTATTTAGGAAAAATTAGCATAGGCAGAGGTTTGCACTCTACTGAGTGCCCATTCTAGTTATAGTATTGTTCAGTATAGCGTTAACATATTGGTCCCACTGTATTTACACGTATCAAACGGTATTTTACTCAACTTGCGTAGGAACCGGTACTTGTAGCGTCATGACAAGATTTATAAAAATTTGCACACCGATTACTTATCCTACCAAATTTCTTAATTAGCCTCTCCCTCCAAACAACATTGTTCTTCCTATCAAAAAGCAAGAATATAGATTGTCTTTTATAAAAGTAAACGTCATTTATTTCCCCAACCCCAAACTAAATTCCTGCATATACTTTTATAAATGCGTGTGACGTGCTCCTTCAAGGCATGTCTCAGAATGTATCAAAATACCTATACTTGTTTTGGTACCAAAATACCGTTACTGAAACATTAGTATCGAGACAACACTAGTATATTATACATATTATATTTGCTATTCTAATCTAAGTCACCTTCATTTGATTTATGAAACTTTTATTAGCTTTACTATGACCTTATTAATATATCGTATTATTTTACTTTAATTATAAGCAGGATTTTTTGCAAGTGCAATTTGCGGTGCTTAATCATAATAATTTATTAACAAAAATGGAAAAATGGAAGATTAGTTGTAGAATACATATGTAATCCAGAATCATTTTTTCAATGACAATCTTGCTTTTGTGTTGACCAGCTAATTTGTCATGTAATCGTGATGCCTACTTTCTGTAGATTTCGCTATATTTATCTCTGCCTTAGATGTTGAACATTGACTATGTTTTATCCTCTGTTTTTTTGTTTTTTTGGTCACCAGGATTACCACAAAAGTTACAAAACGATTTTGATCTAACTTTATAGAAAGATTATGTATGGTAACAGTAAGAGGGCATGTACTTTTTTTGAAAAAAATTTGGAAACTAAATTTTTTGGAAAAAAAGTCACCAATTATTCATTTTTTTGTAAAAAACTCATACATAAATTTTTTTGTGAAAACAGTCCAAAATTCAGAGCTATTCTCAAAAAGTTTAAATTTTTGGTCAAAATCTAGATATTAAATTTTGTAACCAAAAAATTCTAAAATTCAAGGCTATTCTGAAAAAATTTCAAAATTCATAGCTGTTTAGGAAAAAAATTAATTTTTTGTGAAAAAAATTCAAATATTAAATTTTTTAGAGTAAAATTTCGAATAATCATAGCTGTTAAAAAAATTTTAAATATCGAACTTTTTTTAAAAAAATTTCAAATATTTAATTTTTGGGAAAAAATTCAAAAAAAATTTCAAAAATTAAAATTTTTTGAAAAAAAAAATCAAATATTAAATTTTCTCGTAAAAAGCAAATATTCCTTAATTTGGGGGAGGGGGCTACCGCTCCTCAAGTCAAACCCCTGCGAACACTTCTATTTTATCATATAATTGGTTTCATCTCAATTAGTATATTATATCAAACATCTTTATTTTTCTTGTTAAACATTGAATTATGTATTGTATTATACGTAAATGATTTATTCGATATCTAAATTGCCTACGTTGATGTTAGGAGGAGTACACAACCTTGTTTATTGCTTGTTAGAATTCATAAATTCCCTTTTCATGTAAACCTAAAAAGTCATGGAATGGCAGAGATTGGATGAAATAATATATGTAATATCAAAACTTTAATCATATTATTAACTATGTATGTACTTATCTCTGACTTCCGCATTGAAGAGGAGAAAGATTTCATTCAAAATATACTAAATGTTTTTGCATCTGAAAAATATCATGTTCATCAAAATTGTTATTTTTATTCGTTAAATAAAATATTAACATCCTAGCTTCATCCACATAGCTATATTAATTGTAGAGTAGAGCCTCCCATTTTCTGATTAATACTTTGTCCCCCCTATAATAAGACCTTTTTTGCTGGCAAGAATGAAAAAAAATGACTTTTGCAAAGACACACACCTCTCAGGTCATTTGTTTTTACCTGGTCCAAGGTATTTTTTGAAACAAAGGTTTTTGGGTTGAAATACACCATTTTTAGGGCTCATCTTGTTTAAAAAGTTGTACTTTTTATATTTTATAGTATTCCATTTATCATTACAAATATTGTTACTCAATGCTTGAACTTCACAAGAATGAAATAATTAAATCAACAGCTTGAGAAAAAAAAAATTAAAAGCATGTTACGACTTATGAGAGAAAGAGTACTTTAGCCACAAGAGTGGTACCTGCCTGAGCATTATGCTACATGCAAAACCCCTACAAAATTCCCCTAATATTACCACATTGATATTTCTTAGATAAAAAATATGTATATGCATACATCAGGGATCACTACATACATTAAACCCTGTATACCCGTTTGATCCTACACGCAAATCGTCTGCGATCATGAATACGATTACATTGTTGTTGTTTTTTTAGATCAAAAGTATGTATAAAATTTTTAATCACTCGAGTGTACACGCTCTATGTTACATGTAAAAGGCCTGTAAAGATTTCATATATATATGACTACGTACATTGTTATTTTTTTAGATAAAAAATACTTTGGTATATGAATATGAAATCTTTTTATTCAAACAAATTTACGGACAAACCTTACCTTATTAATATAGATTTGGGACGGTGATAGAGGCTCTAAAATGCCCAATTTCGAATCACTCCAAAAGTTGTATGAAGTGTCTTAGTCTTTGTTAAAGTCAGTTTTTTGATTGTCTCCACCAGAAAAAGTATATGTGAAGAAGAAAAAAATATTAACCCAAAAACGGGACAATCTAATGTACAATAATGCTTACAGAATCATCATAAAGTTCATATTTAATGATCATAACCTTTAACCAATGACATCCATAAGGTTTATATTTAAAAATAATGATTTGTAATGACATCAATATATGTACATACCTAATCATCTTCAAGGCAATATATCAAAGAACACCTTAATTAGAATAAGGTATATGAACACACATTCTACGGGATTGGGCATTGACTCACACAGAGGAGGTTTTGTATAAATACAAAATTGAATAATGAATCTTTAAAAACATCATAGAATGAATGGGTAGTAAGTACACTCCCTCCATCATTCGTCATTTCCTTGAGCATTTTGTTCACGAATACGTTTTTAAATTCATAGCTTGATATTTATTAACAACAATTGGCTTATCATTATTGATAAAGTAAATCTTATCTATATATTTTATATTTGGATGCATTAATCCCCCCCACAAAGAAATAACAAGGTAGTCATATTAATGAAATCACGCAAGAGTTTTTCATTTAGCATCGAGCAAGTATACAAGATGCACTGTATACAGAGCTCCATGATGTATATCTAAATTTGGAATTTTGACGTATGGTATTACTGTTTGAAGACCTTAGATAATATCAGCTACCGGTTATACGATGAAGGGGGGGGGGAGAAAATGAAGTATTACAATAAATAGGACAACCTCCTACATTTTCAATTGCAATAATACAGGAAAATAAAATAAATTTATTTATTTTATTATTCATTTTTAAAACAGTTCACAAAAAAAATTAGCCAAAATTAGCGAGAATGTTTACTTTTGAGAGAGAGTTAAATACCAAACATGACAAGCTATTAAACACTAAACAAAAAAGAGAAAAAATAACACGCATAAAACATTTTTTGGCCAATTTTCTAAACTTAGTGTTTTCCTTACAAAAATGTCACCTCTATGCCATTCATATTTTGATCAAAGAAATAATATTATAGTCATATTAATGATGTCTTGGATGTGTTTTGGTTGTAGTGTAATGTATGTTTACAGGATGCATTATATATAGTGCTCCCTGATGTATATTATTTTCATATTTTTGATCCAAGAAATTACAATGTAGTTGTATGAATGAAGTCTCAAATGTGTCTTGTATGTAGTATTGAGCGTAAATAGCCTTATAGAGAGAGCATATATACAGAGTATAAAGACAAAAAGGGAGTACATTGTTCACTGTTGTATATCATTTTCATTTACATTTTACATGTTAATAGTTGTCTAAAATATCAAATGCTGATTTGTGAAAATGAATGAAATCTCACAGGGATTTATTTTAACTCATATTAAAATGAAAAATAAGGGCAGTAATTAATATAAAATTTAAAAAAATAAATGTGGTTTTAGATCAGGGTTAGTAACGAGCTGAAGTAATCTTTAGCTCATCAAATCATAAACACAGTCAAAATATTATTTAAAAAACTCAAACTCGAATGATCAAAAATAGAAATATTCGAATATTGGTTAATTTCATCCTCAGCTCTTTCAAAATTTGATTGGTCCGAGTAAGAGAGTTTTTTCTACTGCTGGGGAATTTTTTGTAAATTTTTTTATATCTTAGGTATTCTTTTAATTTGAATATAATAAATTACAATAAAATACAAGTTAGAATATGATAAAATATTGTTTACCAATTAGAGCTCAACTTGATAATTGAGCTAATATTCAGGCTTCTTAATATCCTTCCTATTCACCTCTACGGTCTCCACTAGACCTTGAGTATCCTACTCCAACTCCAGTGCTCATTTCTTCCATTGTTGCCATGGTGGTGGTTTCCATTCGAAACTTGTGAATTGTCCACGATCATTGCCTCCATCTCAACCTGTTTATCTTCCACCTCAGGATCCACGCTCATCTATTTATGGGCAATCTCCATCTTCACATCCTGTCCAGGGATCGTTGTACCATTCAATCTGCGCATGAACCCCTCTGTGTCCTCGGCGTTTCTCATTGTCTCAAAGACTTGGTCTTTCTCTTTTATATGTACATCCTCCACGGGACCGATTTTCCTAAATTCATTTTCTAGCATACTACGGGTCAAGAGTTTTGAACGTTATGGACAAATAACTTTGTTCTTTCCTGACACGGTATTTTGGAAAAAGGATAAATTCGTCTATATTTTTAATATATATTAGGGACTGATATAACTTGATTCATTTATTTAATCAATTTTCCTGTTTTGAATACTTAAAGATATATTTTTGATAGACAGTAAAGGATTGAGTCTCTATATTCATCAGTCCTATTTTGACATACAAATGCATTTTTATTCTTGTAAGCTTGATTTTTTAGGCCATCAAAATGGCCGACATCAATATTCCAGACATGCAACTCGATTCGATCACACCATCAAAGACTCGATACACGACATGACTTAAAAGCTAAGACTCGTGATTCCAGTTGGATTCGAAAGTTATTTCAAATTGTTATTGGCTATAAAGCAGGCTTCAAAAGTTTTTTTTATTTTCTAAGGATTTGAGCTGGACTTGATGAAAATATTCAAGATCTTTAACTTTTGAGAAAAGACTTGAGACTCGACTGGGACTTGCAGTATAAGTATTTTTTCCTATCTACTTATTTTGAAATATCTAAGCATAATTAAATTTTGTATATAAATTATAGCAAACGTTAGCTCATTGACACAAAAATATAGCTTTTAGTCAACTGTCGATGTTTCTATATCCTTTAACTCAATCAATGTTTTTGAACGTGGTTAGGTTGAATTAGAATAAGCTCTTTGTAAGCTCTGAAAAATACACCAAAATTATTGCGTAATAATTACATAATTGATAAGAACTGGCTAACCAACAACCGATTTTGGGCCTTTATCAGTTTCTTTTTAGAGGAAAGGTTTTGTGATACAATATAAGTAACAACGTAATAAATTAATATAATATACATTATAATAATTTAGTGAGCACATTCTTGAAAATGTCTACGCTCTTTTATCTTGTCTTCCGTATTTGCAACTCGGAAAATGCTTAATTCCTTAAAAGGTACTTGATAGAGATATATACCCGTATATATTTATTTTTAGCAATTCCTTTGAAGTTGCTTTAATAAAAAAGTTCTTAAGATATCCATACAAAAAACCCTAATTTATTATTATTATTTGTATTTTTTTTGGGTACAGTCTTATTTTATTGGCTTAAAATCAAAAACAATGTCTGTAAACTTAGTATGACACCTTTAAAGAAATATATCCTCATTTGGAATAACATTTGACGTCATCTACTCAAATTCCTTAAAAATATACACCCAAAACATTGTTTTTGATTAAATTGATCAAAGGTGAATTGTTCTATAGGCCAGGCGGCATTAGCTATTGCAGGGTCCTATACGAAACCAATGAGACCTAAATCCTACTCTGAAAATTTGATCTTAATAAAAAATTGTTTCGCTTTTTTGAAAATAAAATACTGACCCTTTTTAATAGCCTTTTTTAGAAAAAATAAACCAAAATAGTTTGTTGTGCTTATTTAATAATTTTATAGAAAATATTTGCTTAATGATTTTTATTAAATCAATAAATGTTATATTTTACTTTTAATATAAAAAGCCAATCATTTTTGTGACTTTTACAATGATCTTTTTTGGACGATAAATTTCTAATTTATTTTATAATCAAGTGTGAGGCATATCACACTGCGATTGCAGTGGCCTAAGGCTAGTCCTGACGAGGTCTGTCTAGAAGACCAAATTAGAATTGTCAAAAAAAAAGAAGAAGAAAGTATTGCAACAAAACTTAAAATTCTTTATATTTTGATTTTATCTGTAAAACGAATATTTTTAAAGGTTTTTCTTTTTTACAAAGGACACAAACAAAGAAAAAAATTATTATCATAGTACTCAAGAAGAAAAAGCTATAAATGCTACATTCAATGTCTCTTATAAACTTGAAGATAACAGTGGAATCTCACGTTAAATAAGCCATACTAAAGAAAATAATAATTTTTGCTGTTGCTCGATCAAAAACGGGGTTGATTTCAAATCTTATTTTCTTATAAATATCAACACTAAAACCAATTTCTCACAAATTTAGTCTGAATTCAGTTTGTAATCTTCAACGAATTAATAGTTTTCTATTTCTGTTAACAAAAAACTTACTTAACCCTTGGATACACTATAAATCACACTTAGAGGTCGGAAAAATTTAATATTATATAATTTAGGAAAAATAATATAATTGAGTATATTTGTATGGGATCATATCGGGGCCAAAAATAGGCTTATAAATCAATTAAATATCTTAAACTATAGAAAATATTACTGAGTTTTTTTATTTGTCGCAAAAATTTGAATATAAGATTTACCAAAGTACATTTATGAGGTGAAAAATATATTGAGAATTTAAATTTTTCTTTATGTTTGTTCAAGGTTATGTTTATATTGACACACCACATATTGACTAAATAATATTTTTATTCCCTGATTACAATACAACTAAAGTCAAACGTGGTCAAAGGGGCACTTGTTTTACGGGTGTCACTGCACTAAGGGCCACGATACAGTTTTCAAATTTAGAATTGTTCAAAAATAGGAAACTTTGTTTAAAATTTGCACTAAGTAGTCCCATTTTTAGTTTTCTGTTGTCTGACTGATTAATACAGGTTTAACTGTATTATGTAAATATGTTAATGATAAATAAAGACCTCTTCAATGAAAAAAATATATATTGATTGAAATTTGAGTCATGATTAATCTATTTTTGTAAATGTTAAATAAGACACTCATGTTTATGTAGAATCTTAATGATATTATATTAAATTGCACATTATTGAAGAACATAAAATAGACATTTCCCCTCAAAGCAACCTTGGTATTGTTATTTATATGATCAAATATTTTCAAGGAATAATGTAGGTATGTATCTACTCGCATAAAAAAATAAAACATGAAGCCACGAAGATTTGTTATTAATTAAGAACTTTGTGTGTAGAGAATTATGTTTTTGTTCTAAATATTACGTTGTGTAAATGCCCGGGTACGGAAGTGCTTTACACAATCCAAAATAAACTGTAAAATATAGTGTTTCTAATCGAATACAGAGTTGGGATCCAAAACTTGAAGTAGCATTTAATTACGATTTAATTCCTGTTATCTTTTATTCGGAGGTTTCATTACACAACCAAACGACAGTTGAAAAAATTATAAACAAGTTTGTTTTGATCCACTGTCTCTAACTGTAAAAATGTCAGACCATCAACAAGAAAAGCAACGAGTGTGCGATGTACTACGCACACGTGTCAGCAGAGATTGTTGGCGTCTCCATTGGATCTTTATACTATAAGACCATTAAAATGGACCCACCCCCATACCCCCAAAAAGGACAAAAACTTATGCAATAATAATATAACTGACTTATGGCCTACATCCATGTGGCGCTTCTCCAGTCCTGAGCTGAATCCCATATATTTTGCAGAACGAACATTTTAGAGAAGAATGTCTGCCGTACCTCTCATTCAAATCTGGGTTCGCCACGAGCTTCGATCATAAAAACACGAAGGATATGGCCTTCATCGTCAAGGGCTGCCATCTGTTAGCTGGCGTATTGAGGCTGGTATTGCTTGTGAAGAAGAGCATAATTCCTTTTTTCGTAATTTAGTCTTGCTACTCAAGTTATGGATAATAAACTCTTTATAATTACATAACATATTTTAAAATCTATACTTGGCTGTTTTTAGGCGTATTGACTACAAAATAGCTAAAGAATTGCACTGATTTTTCGGAAGTGAGAATCTTGAGATAATCTACTGAATCATGAATTCCATAGCTGAAGATAGGCTACCATTTTCTGCCTTAATTGCCAAATCGTCTTGGGCCGTTGTTAAATTAGTGTTACGTCGACTTGAGCCTAGAAAAGGAAAAAAATTATGTAGCTACGCAGGCTCAGTACTCTCTATTTATTAATCGCAATTGGACACACTTCGTTGAATATATCCATGTTTTCTTTCAGCTTTGGATATTTAGTAAAAACTTACTTTACACTAAAGTGTTGATCTTATAACATTAGGGCCTTGTATGAAATTTTAGATGCTTAACTTGATAAAAGAGCTCAAGAAACTATTTTGTGAAAAATTTATGTTAAAACTGAGCAAGATAGTAGGTTCTTGCTCTAAGCTCAAGGCGTCTATAAGCTCAACACTTTGAACAATAATATTTTAATAGAAAACTCGTATTACAGTAATTGTTGGTGTAATAACTGAATTGATAGGCTGCCCAAAGTCGCCTTGGGGGTTCTGACATATGCTTTTGTTTTGCACATAAGTAAAAACAGGTGAGAACAGTGTATATATTGCTTTCTGATGAATATCATATACAGATACAATATAAACAAAAAATTGGAGTGTAATATACAGAGAGCAATGCATAAAATGAATCAAATCTCGCACGCGTTAAGTTCAACTCATATTAAAAAGGAAAAAAAATAAGGAAGTACTTTAAATAAAATTTCAAAAATGAATGTACCTTTAGATGAGATTAAGCAACGTGCTAAAGTACTCCATGGTTCATCAAATCATATTATTATTTTTTTTTCTCAAGCTGTTATTAATATTATTTTATTCTTGAGGAGAAAACGCCTAATTAACTACGTGTGAGTGTGCTCATAAAAACGGAGAATAATAACTAGGATTTCTTAGTGAGTTATCTTCATAATTTATTAGTATAGCGAAATGTGTATGTTCGTCGACTCCGGGCAATGTCGATACTAACACTTGTAAAAGTATAATTCTAAATTCATTATGTTATGAGGCAAGCTGATATTACATATTATAGATTTTTAAGTAATCAAACCTGCTTTATTCGTGATGTCATTCACCTTTTATCTACGAGTAAATATCTATGTATCTAGATTTACTAAAGATGCTTTTGCATATTTGAGTTAGACTTGGTTTAATGTACATGAGACAAACATTAATATTGATGTTTTTTCTAGGTAAGAAAAATTATGATTTGAGTCATTATGAGAAAGTGAATCTTTGTCTATCTATGAAGAAGTCCGTAGACACTCCCTTGACCCATGTCTCATAACTGTATTTACTTTCATTTTCATGGATACCTTGGACCTCAATATTATTATTTACTTTTCCCAACTGTCTCGTATTAAAACATCAATAAATATTTATTAAGGTGTCCCCTTAACATAACCCTACAAAAAAAGAAGACTTCTTGACCTTAACATATGAGTATTTTCTCAGTATTTTATTCATTTTGCATAAAACATTATTAAAGTTGACATACAATATTCATGGAAATTTTTGTCAGAAAGAAATTCAAAATTCAAAAAGGTTTTAAATAGGGTATCCATAAATTGATATTGAAAATGCTCATGACCTGATGCAAATAAAACTAATTGCAAACTCATTTTTTCTCTTTTTTAAGAATGTTCAATGTTACATTATATTACACTTGTATCATTCCATAATAGGAGATTGAAAGTGACAATTGTTTCTTCCCTGTTATCGATCTTTGTGAAAAGTTCCATATTTTTTTTTCTTTATTTGACTCTCCTTTTGATCCAATCCAAATTGACCACAAAGGCAATACACTATGACTATTTTTTGTGAATGACGTCATCATACATCATTGATATTTTGATGACTTAACACACGGGCTGAAAAGTCCCGGTATTAACAAAGGAAACATTTATTTTCTTTTGTTCAAAATTTGCTTTATTTATCAATTTGTGTCCTCAGTGTCAGCGATAACCTCTTCATTGGAGTGAAATTTTTTATTGGCAAGCCTTTTTTTAGGGTTGCAAACAGACAAGTGTTGCTGGGAGCAAAAGCTGGTGTGTAAGGTGATTATAGAAGCCATTTGAAGTTTAATTCCTATAGTTTTGCCATTTTTTTGATTGTTTTGCTCAATAACGCTTTATAATATTCACTGTTGATGGATACTTCCCTTCTCAAGTTATTCTATGAATATTATGCCATGGGCATGCCAAAACAGAGGCCATAATAATTCAGGCTTATTTGTGGTCGCTTTGGACGAGATTCACCAGTTGCCGTCCACTCATATTATGATAATTTGGTTTCCAGAGGAAAGTGATGGATCAACGTTTCTTCCCTTGTGACATACTGACACAAGAGCTCCGATTTGTCACATTTAAACATGGTTAAACACTCCTCAAAATCATCAGCACGTTTTTGTTTTTGGTCTATAGTGAGCAAACACGGCACCCACTTTGAACAGAGCTTTCTCATGGACAAATGCTCATAAAGTATTAAGACAACACGTTCTTTTGATATATTTACGATGTCAGCTAACTCACACAACCTCACTTTCCAATCATTCAAAACGATTTTATGTATTTTGATGTATTCTATTGTTACCGCCTCAATTGGACGTCCACCGATTTTTTCGTCATTGGTGTCTCTACGACGATGATGTAATTCTGCAATCCAACGTTTAATTATTGTTTCTGATAGAGCTAAATCCATTTAACACTTTTCAAGCCATTGCTTAGCTTAATCGCTATTTTTTCCCTCAAAAAGCAGTGTCAAAATAATATATGAAATTGTTTTTTGATCCATTGTTTTGGAAATAACGAAAGTTGCATCTCACTTAGCACAATAACTCACAACCTAAAGAACTGATTATCATGAAATTTTACAACTGTCGTTTGAAGGTGGGAACTAACTGAAAAAGAGGCGAATTTAAAAAATTGCACCATCTATGTATGAAGCTCGGGACATTTCGATCCACTTGCTATTATGTATTTGTTATTAATAAAAAGTGTTTTATTTCATTTCAATCAAAGTTTAATTAACCATTATAGTTTAAAATGAATATCCTTAAATGTAACCTCATTGTTCATGACAAAATTTAGTAAAATGCTCATTCAAAAAATAAAAAACAAAAGCAATCAAAACTACAATAGTACAACATAAAATAATACAAAATAGTATAAAACACCCTCTAAAGGAAAACATCATCTACTAATAGGCTTTTTATATTGACTAAAAATTACCTGAAGAGTATTTTCATGTCGTACGGAGATATATGAGAAGCATTTTATTAAATCGGATGCATAATTCCACGTAGCCCCATCGGAGGTTGGTATCTTCAAAGAAAATATAGCGTACCTTACAGCAGCGGCAATAAGTATAGATCATATATCATTAAGACAGAAAACCCGGTATACAATAATGTTCTGTGCTAAAAATGACTTATAATTACTAAGAGACGCGTTTATTGCCTTTTTTCTTCTGTCCTTCGAAAGGAAACACCATACAGAATATATCCTTTATACAATAAACTGCTGAATTATTGAAAGAAATGGACAATCAACAAAAGCCTGGTTACTATTATTAAAAATTCGTCCACAGTCTTTGCAAGGACTTGAAAACTTTAGCAGCTTTGTCATTATCAAGAATTGAGTCGTAAATTTCCTTCCATCATTTATCTACAATGACTGTACAATTTTCTTTTCCTAGGATTTATCAAGGTTGAGAACAGAAATAAAATGAGCTAATTTTTTCTTTAGCCTCTATGAAAAGATCCATTCTATGGACAAATTTTAGGCAATTTTAGTTGAAGATAGTTTTTGTAAAGGGAAGAAGAATTTATCTGTATCAAAAATCAACTTGCATTTTAAGTCATGGAGAGTAAGGACGTTTTTGTCCATAGTGATTTTTTCATGCTTTTTTGCGTCTTGAAGTTTATGAATATTCACATATTTATATTCTTGGTATTTCCAAAATAGCGTGACTTCTAATTTACAATGGGATATTGACCTTTTTATATTATGAGAGTAGATACATACATATAACCATTTGTTTTTGGATATTTAATATACACTTATAATATTTGTAACAAAAAGTGGTTTACAACTGGAACGAAATCCCTCTCATAATCTTTTAATCATGTTTTATTTTCGTGGTGTTGTTTTTGTTAGTCGAGTATAGCGGTTAATTCCAAACAAAAACCCACATTTTATGGGACATTATCAAGTTTTGATGGCCTCAAGAAATGAACTTGAAAGATAACGATAGAGTTCAGTAATCTTATTTAGGTATGTCGATATTACTTTAATAATAATTAACTTACAAAGTAGTTGGCAGATGTAGGGAATATCTATGCTGAGAGTCCATATTTTGAAGAACTTGACTTAAACCTTCAAATTAGTTTATACTGAGCTACAAAAAACCCTTCGAACGAAAGACTAATATTGTGTCATTCATTATTTATTCGGTCCAGTTCATTCTTAGGACTGTCAGTATTAAAACTTATTTTGCAAAAAAGAAGAAATGAAATTGAGTGAAGGTATCAAGGACCGAACTTTATCAGTTTTTAGGACTGAAAGATACCGGAGTGAGACTGAACTGGACGGGACTGTACTCTTCAGTCATAAATAAGAGCAACATATACAACGACCTTATATTATAACCATGGAGGGGAAATCAACTAAAAATTATTCAAACTGAAGTCGAAGGAAATATTGAAGAAATTGGACTTATGAGCAAGTACTTCGGACTCTATTTGGACCATAAGTATGTGAACTTTTCCCCTCAGTTCTGGTAGTTCTTACATATCATGTCTGGTTTGTAATAATGATTGTGTAACTAAATGCAACAATGAACTGATTAATTCATTGTAATTATTATCTTTCATTTATTCGTTTAAATGATGGGTTGATTTGTATCCAATCAACCCATCATTTTGAAATAAAGAATATTAAAGATATAATATAGTAGATGTTTTTTGCACAACTCAACTGTCAAAAAGATATTTCCATTATAAATACAAATATGTTGATTTTTTTTGTGCAATCAAAAAGTGTTGTCTTAGTTTAAGTCCATACAGTCGACCTCAACTTTGTTTATTACTTTTCATGCTCTATACACACTCCTTAGCTGATGGTTTTTAGTAACTGTGAGATTGTGCAGTTCGTTACACAACCGTGCTAAATCTATTGATAGTCTGTCTCCTTAGAAATTAGAAGAATTTCATTAGAAATTTGATTAGATTGAGTAATATAAACCAAGCTGAATTGGATTTCTTCGAGGTGAAAAGGAATCTTCTCCCATTTGAGTCGATAATTGTTCGAGTCCACACAACATAAACAAGGATCGTCGTGTTGGAATGTTGAGCAAAGAAATCTCTGTTATAATTTCTATGGTTACCTTCAATTTCCACTCTTTTTTTCGAGCATTGACGTTGATTTTACTCCAATTGAAAGACTCTACAGATGTGTAAGCTGATGTTACCTATAATAATATTATGTAGTATGGGGTATCTTTCGAGCATTATAACCAGTCCATGGTAGTCATACAAGAACGCCCTTATACACATACAAAACGAATCCAAGTGTGTATGTTGTATACTACAAAGAATATACTTTGTTAACATGCATAGAGTTGGTAGTGTAGTTGAGTGGAGTGTGCGTGAAATAATCAAGTCCATCCACAACTTTCCGTCACATTTAGCGCTTCTCAAAGAAACATAAAAGTACTCACATACCTACTCTTACGCGCAAAGTATTTGATAAAATAAGTTATAATATTGGTTGAATCAGTTCCGAATTACTTAGGAGACTGATTGAATCTCTCATTCTGTGTTCACTTTCAAGTCACTGCCTTAAGTCAAGGAGAGTCAACTCAAACATCTCCTACGAAGAACTCTGAAATTATTATTATCTTTGCGTCTTGTACAAAAAAAAAAAATCTTTTTTTTTGAGGAACTCAGGTAAGGCATAGTATTAATTATTCCAAAAGTCTTTCCGGGTTTTTTATATTGTTTGACCCTGATCTTCCTTCTTCAAAGGAAAACCCTATAGTTCAAGTAAAGAAACTTTTTGCGTCCTTTTTAGATTAAATTTCGGCTAAAAAGCCTTGTTTCCTAGTAGTTTTATTTGTAGGTATTTGTGCAAGTAGGAAATAATTATCGGAGGCTTTACTGTAATTTTTTTGCTTCAAGGAACAACAGGTAGAGCAAGACATACAGTGATTATGTGCCATTATATAACATTTCAGTCTTGACTGCTTCAAAGAGTCAATTCTCCATCATCTTTCTCAGACTACAAATATATATATACTTTTGGCAAATAGGACTTTTTTAATAGTAGCACCATCCTAAGTATTTTATGATATGCCTGACTACATTCACCGAGTACTTAATACTCATCTTTTAATATTTGATAGCCTTCATTTCGTGGGAGGTTTTTGGAGGACAAAGTATAGGTGTGATACGGTTCAGTCAATATTTTTCTCCCTTAATAATGCATTCCATTGTCTTTAAAATTATGGAATCGAAATGTATTCTTAAAAGCTTTTTTAGAAAAAGTGGATTCGTGACATTTAAAAGAAAAAAAATGATTTGAAGGTCAAAATTTACTGGAAATAAAGTTAAATTAGACAAAATAGGTGGGATTTGAGTAAGAGTGTTTCTAAACAGCAAACATTAATGATTAAAATATGAATTGCAAAAAAATAAAATACTTCAAATACCATCAGTAATAATTTCTCCTTCTCTAATGCAAGATACTAAATGTCCTTGAATAAACGTTACATTTTTAAAGCATATTCCCATTTTGAAGACTTGCATTGAGAGTACTGCGCAATATGGGTCTTAATGTACAAGTTTTCAATATATATATTTTTTTTTGTTCAACTCCACTTTTGCAAATTCATGGAAAGAGGATTCAAGGATGATCATCCACTGACTTTTTTTTTATCAATATTTTTTTTTTTTTACTATTATTCTAAAAAACATTGTCGTTCTAGAAATAAAACAATCAATAAAGCGTAAATCATGCTAGTACGTTAAATAAAGAAAAAGTTCACGACCTCGAAATTTCAGGAGGAGGAATAGGGGCATGTATGATGATGATTGATGCATATGTATGTATACCAAAAACAGAGCATCCAGGGTTATATTCATTGATGGTTTAAGGTCAAATTAAAAGAAGGAAGAAAAGGCTATACAACAATTGTTTCAAAGCCTTAATACAATTGCACGGCAAAGGTTAAATGTCACAAATAATAAAACCTTTAATACAAAATAATGCATGCAAGTGTTAAGTATTCGTGTTTATTTAAATATGTGCATATCATGAGCACTTAATAGTCTAAGAAGTATTAAATAAATGATGTTTTTATGTTTTGAACAAAAGAAAAATAGTATTTAATTTGCAATGCAGATTTAAAAATGTATATATGTATATTATTTTACTATTTAGAAAAGAAGGCATCTGTCTATATTTTCACTTGCCCTATGATTAACAATTTATACAACCGAAACAAAAATCATATAATTTTTTTATCTCTCTATAACTATAAGTGAAAGTTGTTATATTCAAATCTTGAAATTCAAAAATCATTTTCTCCTTCTCAACAACTTGAGCCTCTCTTTTGATAGTATTCCGCCTCCTCCCCACCCTAGTAAGACAATCATGGAATAGCAACATGCATCATTTATTATTAGGCATTGATACATATTATTATTTAAAGATTTCCTCAAGGTCACTTTGGGTGTGGTTGTTGCGACTTGATAGTTTTTAAACAGGCCTAATTAAATCCCTTAACACCAAACGTAATTGTGAGCACATATATAATATGGATTTAACTCCCTTTATTGGCTATCAGCCTCAGGGGCGTCTGCAGAGGCTAGAGCTCCTTCCAAATTAAGGAATTTTGGGTTTTTTCTATAATTTTTTTCGTCATCTGGGAAAATCATAATTTTTGTGAATAGCAATTGATTTTTAGAATAGCAATTGATTTTTAGAATAGCTATTGATTTTTAGCTATTGATTTTTAGAATAGCTTGATTTTTAGAATAGCTATTGATTTTTTTAGAATAGCTATTGATTTTTAGAATAGCTATTGATTTTTAGAATAGCTATTGATTTTTAGAATAGCTATTGATTTTTAGAATAGCTATTGATTTTTAGAATAGCTATTGATTTTTAAAATTTAATATTAAATTTTTTTACAATAAACATAATTTTTTGTGGATAGCAATGGATTTTTGTTAAAAAAAGTTAAACTTTTGTGAATAGCTAGGGATCTAAAAAAATAATCCAAAAACCAGCCCCCCATATAATCCTGCCGACGCCCCTGAGTAACCATACTTAAATCTAGGGCCACTTTTATTGTCATTGAGGTCATTTTCTAATCTTATAGTCAGATCTACCGTTATTTTATTTTTTGTTACTTTGTTATAATGATCTTTGATGAAGGTTATAACAAAAAAAAACAGAAAGAAAAAAAAAGAATACGTGAGTTCAAGCAGATGTTATTTATGACTTTTTGTTTTTGTTCCAGAGTTGTAATTTTTTCATTTCAAAATGAGGTTACTCTTTCTTTTGGGCACTGTTTTTTATGTCTTGAGTCTTGCGGACTCAAAGAAACCAGAGAGATGCGACCCTTCCTATTGTAAACTTCCTGAATGTTATTGCGGCGGTCAAGACATTCCTGGTGGACTCAAAAAGGATGAAATCCCACAATTTGTTCTCCTTACTTTTGATGATGCTGTAAATAATTTGAACAGAAAGTTCTTTGAGAAGTTATTCACTGATCGAACGAATCCCAACGGATGTCCAATCAAAGTATGCACATAATAATTTAATTAACTTATTGCAACAAATCTCAACACTTTATTTAACATTTTTATTTTTATTATAGTCTACTTTTTACGTGTCTCACGAATGGACTGACTACTCTCACGTTCAAGACTTGTACGCTGACGGACACGAAATCGCCTCTCACACCGTCACACATAGTCACGGAACCCAATTCAGTGAAGAAAAATGGGCCAATGAAGTTGTAGGCGAGGCTGAGATGTTGGTGCGTTATGCTGGTGTAAACCCAAAGGATATTAAGGGCATGAGAGCTCCTTTCTTAGCCATTGGAGGGGACACAATGTTCAATACCCTCAATCGCTATGGATTTCACTACGATTCATCCATGAGTGTTGCAATTCCCTCTTGGCCCTATACCCTTGAGTACAAAATGCCTCACTCCTGTGCTGTGAAACCCTGTCCAGAGAAAAGCCATCCTGGTATGTGGGAAGTTCCTATGACCACAATCAAGGACATTCGTGGTGGAACTTGTTCCATGGCTGATGGATGTTTCTATGAGGAAAAAAGCACGTCTATACAAAAAATCTTCACACAAAACTTCCTTGAGCACTACACCAAATCCAAGGCTCCCTTCCCCCTCTTTTTCCATGCAGCTTGGTTCTTTAACCGCCCACACCGTGTTGAAGGTTTCTTGAAATTCATTGACTCCATTCTCGCACTTCCAGATGTTTACTTTATCACTAGTCAAGAATTAATTAACTGGGTCAGATATCCAGAAAGTTTGGACACAATCATCAACTCTCCAGTTGTAGGATGTTCCTTTGATGACAGACCTGCTCGATGTGGTAGAAAAAAATCCAAATGCCAATTAAAGCATAAGGGGGATGTCAGACAATTTGCTTCGTGCCAAACTTCCTGTCCCAATAGATACCCATGGGTGAATAATTTGAACGGAGACTAAGTAAAATAGCTTTTATGGGCTGGTCTTAAATAGACAACTTGTATTTAAAGTACCATTTACTTTCAAATATGTTATGTATTAAACATATGCAACTCCGTCCTTTCTATCTAATTTGTTTCTACTATTTCGAACCCAAAAACATATATATATATATATAGGTTATTACAACTCAACTCAAAACATATATAAGAATGAAACAAATACATAGATAATTATTAGTTTTTGAATGGTAAAAAAAAACAAAAAGTATTGTTTTATATGAAATTGAAAAAAGAAAAAAAAAGCTAAAAAAATTGCTAAATTTTTGAAAATATTATTTGTTAAAATTATTTTTTTGTCATTATTTAAAAAAAGAAATAATTGAAAGTATCTACAAAATAGGAAAAAAAAAAGTTTTATTGATTCGTTGATATTCCAAATAGTCCTATCAAAATATTTTGGCTATTTAAATACATGTACACATAGTTAAAAACATACATATATTTTGTTGTTGAAATACATTTTGGAGTATTATATATATTTAAAAAAAAATTATAGTCAACTATTTATTTCATTCAAAGGAGTTCACCTATTCTCCTTTTTGAAGAGGGCGAAGAGAAGGCGGGAGCAATATTTATGTAATCTAGAGTCAATATTTTGTATATAGGAAAAAAAGTAGAAAGAAGACTGGAGCTAGACATATGGTATTACTGAATTGAGAACCTTGTTAATATCACCTGTCTGTTGCATCATTTTCGTGGAGAAAATGAATTAATCTTATAAGGAGGACAACCTTCTACATTTAAAATAGCATTAGTCCAAGAAAAATATTCCTTTCCTAATTATTAAAAGATAGTTTTTTCATTACAAATTACTCAATTCTAACTTTTAAAGATCTGTAAAAGCTCAAATACCCGAAGCCAGTTTGGGTCTCGTATCTTTTCGGCTAATACAAGTTTACTTGTACCTAGAGTTGAGTATTTTGTAATGAAAAGAAGAGCGCGAGGGGAAGGCGAAAGCACGGCTTATGGTACAACTAAAGCATTTAACCAAGTAGCGTATCGAGGTCCAACGTCATCAAAAGCTGAAAAATGGTCAAAATGTACTTTTTTGTCCGCTAGAGGCAGTATTTTGTTATTATTTCTATCTTTAAGAGAAAAATAAGTCTAGCTACTAGCTAGAAACTAGAATTTGCTCGTGTATTATTAAATATATAGCTTGAGTTTAATTATTTTACTAATTAATTATGTCCTGTGATAAGATTAAATAATTGAAGTCTTCCAAGAATGGTCTGTTTTGATAGCTTCGAATTTAGAGAGAAGGAAAGTTCTTGCTACTCTGCTAGTCAACTGACCCCTGTGAGGACTGTATGGCTTTGCTGTCTACTGTTGCATGATACCTGTTGGAGGAACATTCCCGTCTCATGTTTTAGAGGAGTTTCATTCATGCTAGACATCAAGTTGACAAGAAGGTGTGTCTTGTTTTCTTCGGGAGTCCTCCATTATACCCGCAAAAAATAAGTATGGGGCGCTCTCCTCCTAAGAAACAGAGACCTTCATAGTGTCATTTCCATTCGATTTGGGCAAGAGAACCAGCAGTTTATGGGCCTTATTAAGAAAGAAATCCCTCTCATTAAGCTTTAAAATTTAAAGGCCCATCTTTAAATCCTTCTTGCAAGAGTTTGTTGAGCTCTGCGTAGGTTTAAAAATTGATGGAAATCCCTGAGGTTAAATAGGATGTTTCAGACGGAAAAGTACGCAAATGACAGCCCGAGACTACAGGAGACAGAGATTAATCGTAAATCCAAAAGGATGCTACAGAAGAGGATGTTCAATTCAGAATGCATTAAGTTTTTAGAGTTTACCCCAGATGAAGGCTATATTTTCCATTATAAATTAAAAGAAATAAAGTATCTAAACTATGCTTGAATTTGTGTGCCTTCTTTCCAACTTGCTTAGAGCAAAGCTTTAATTTGCTTTTGAGTTTTAGATTCATTTATGGAAAGATACTCACTTCACAAATATATCACCATCGGAGAGGATCGTCGGATGAAGAATCCGCCTATGTAAAAGAAGTAAAACTCATCAGTCTCCAATGATAAAAAAAATTAAAACAATATAACGACAATTGACAATTTTTATTTATTTCGATATTTGTTTGCTATTAATACTGTGTTTCTTTAGTTTTTATTAAATTGGATATATATTTCATCAATATTTACTGTATCTATTTGGAATTTATTATAAAATATTATAGAGTCTCATTATGTTAAAAATTCTTGATATGTAGCCTATAAGAAAAATTCCATCAAAAAAATCAGTACGGAAAATGAAGAACCAGAAAATACATTGGTAGACAGTGTGAACAAGTGATCACTTCAAGGAGACATCGAGGTCAAAACTCACTTAGCTAAGGAGATACGAAGGAATTGTGGCTTTAACAACATAAATGATGTTTGGAACAGCATTGAAACTACTCACAGTGTTTGTATTCGGATAATATCTGAAGGATTTATACTTTAATTTATACAATTTTGTCAGCTAAATCTGATGCACATAGTTTTATATGTATGGATTTCAGTGTTTCCAAGATATTGAGGTATACATTTGTTCTGTATTTAAAAACCCCACTCTATATATTTATGCTATTATACATTTTTAACAAAATACAGCAATGATGGGTGGAAATTGTTATTTGTTACTTATTTCTCCTTTTATAATCACTAAACTGTATTTTTTCTCTACAAAAATCCCATCCGTGAATACTTACGTAAATTGAGAGTTTAATGTTTAAAAAAGAAATGTAAATATCATTTACATCACCTTTTTGGCTGGGCTTTACATGTTACTAGTTGTAAGTTTTTTTTTTTTTTTTCAATGTCATGCTTCACTTTCCAAATGAATTATCATTATCTGATATTTCTTTTGACTGTAATTAAGGCTTTTTGTTTTGATATGCATATGCATCGGGGCTTATAAAAATCCCCATGACTTTAAAATGTATCATGGATTTTCTACCTAGTCTCTCAAAATGTGACTCTTGATGATATAAACATGCATGCAGAAAATCAACGAAATTTAAGTGGTCCTGGGTGGCCCCTGAGGGCTTTTATATATGTATGTACTCAGGGCCAGATCATGAAAATTCTTTTTTCCTAGAAACTATTCATGTTTGAATTTTAATAAAAGCTTTTGATATGAATAACACAAAAATACAATCATATTATGAAAGAATGTCAAAGATAAATAGGTTTAAGGAAAAAATCAGAAAGTTAAGGATTTTTATCTTATGACCCCGTATTTATATGTTCTATATACAACTTGCCATTTTGTACAAGCTGTTACTTATATGAACAAATCGTACAAGTTGCAGCCAAAAATGGGATGAATAATTTTAAATGAAGAATTTAATGGGTAGTTTTTTTAAAGGCTTACAATTTTCTCTGACCTCATCCCTGGTTTTAATACAAACACACATATATTGAGAGTAAATCCCATACAAAAAGTCACTTTAGCACGTAAATTGTTCATGATCTTTTCTTATGACAACAAACTCCCGTCATCTTTAAATCAGGAACAAAAACGTTGTGCACTCTTGTGTATTTTCTGCAATTGAAATGATAGAATAGACAAGGCATTTTGTGCTAAAGTGCTCGGGTACAATACTCGATTCGTCCAAAAATTCCGATTACGTGTTGAACAGGTTGGTGAAGATCCACTGATAATGATTTATCGGAAGCTTTCCGACAAAGAAGTGACCAAAATCGTTTGAAGCCCTGTTTTCTTGAGGAAAAAAAAGTGAAGAATCCCAGTCAATCGATGAATGCAATGACCGATAAAATCAACGTAGCGTTCCGTTCAACTTTCCATCGTGTCATCAATAAAGACTTACAAAATTATACAGCAATGCACGATGCAAGGGACAGCTTATGATTCCGTCAAACAGGGAGACAAGTATAACCCGAACCTAGGCTCTTAATTCAAGCTAAAACAGAAACCTACCGTGAAAGATGTGTCTGGTTCTTCTCAGATGAGATAACATTTATTTGAAACCCAGAAGCATAACTCGAAGAACAATAGATGGTTGGCAAAAAGTTCTTATACCGTCCCTAGGATCATAAAGGCCATGTACCCAAACCATATTATGGTTCTTGACGTTGTTAGGAGCGTTATACAGCCTTAATCTTCAAGTAAGGGCAGAAGGTTAATTATGTCAGAGTCTATATCAGTGTTCTGTGCACCAAAGTATTCCCTTGGATCTGCAGCATCATGAAAGATCGACCTTAGCTCTGTCAGGATGTCAGGGCACCCTCTCACAACAGAAAAGAAACCCTCAATTATCTTTATTCTGAGAATGTGATGTATGGCCCGCCGAGTTATTTGCCCCATAATTCACCAGAATTGAACCCCTTTGCCTTTTATTGTCTTGGGCAATATTGAACAGATTTTCAATGAATGTCCCCACAGCACCACAAGATCCCTAAGACCTGGAATGAGGGGAGTATTGGTAATTTTACCCAATGGACAGTCAAGAAGACAGTTGGATGTTTTAGGGGAGGTTACGAAAGTTTGGTACGAGCTAACAGCGGTTTTATTGATTGAATACTAAATTTAAGTTATGGTATTGATATTTGAGAATTTTTATAATAAAATCGGTTGGTAAATAATATATTTGCAGCGTTTTACATTTTTTTAACGGCCTGCAAAAATTAAGATGAACTACCTTAAGAGTAATTAAGATGCAGGATAATGCAATAATTGAATATTCCATGGATGATCGATGGTATTATTTTACACTAGTTCAATAAAAACTACTGAAATATAAATATTATAACACACATTAAGTTCAAATGCCCACAGTTATATTACTCATAAATACATAATAACCATGTAATTTTAAAAGGATAGTATGAGTTAATATTTGGTCACTAGAATGACCAATTAAAAGCAATGTTACAATAAAATAAAATAAATAGCATCTTGTACAAGTATGACCAAATTTTGTAATTAACTAATGGATTTTAAGACAAAGGAATTGCAATTTGTACCATCTGTGTATACAAGGGCTTCACTTTCCTATTATTACCTGAAATCTAGTCGAAGAGTGGGATTCTTGCATAATTTGCTCATACTTCTAATATTTGTGTTATTCACATCAAGAACTAAAATTTGAAAGAAGGACTTTGAATATACACATAGAATGTATACAGATTCTATGATACCAAAATAACCTTTAAAAGTTGGAAAACCACGGAATTATTGTTCTTTTCCCAAGCCTACACTTGAAGGTGAGAGCTAGACATATGGTACACTTGAATTAAGACCATTTTTAATACAAAATGTTTGTTATATGATTGTCATTTATTTATTTCATCTTTACAAATTGCAATATTGGCATTGCAGTATTTCACATTTGTAAATTGTAAGATAGTTATTATTATAATTTATACAAATGCCATCGTCTTGTATTGCCCCTGGGTGCTCGAGAAGAGGATAATTTCGATACCCTTCAAATGAAGGTAGATGTCTTAAATGGTGGATTGCTCTGAGACGAAAATAGGATAATGGTTCACTCTGGAGGCCATCGCCATGCCCTGTATTATGTTAAAAACACTTCAAGCCAGAAGATTTCCCAGTGCCAAGACAAACTCTGGCTTCTGTGGGAGGAAAAACATATTGGCATTTGAAACGAGATGCTGTCCCATCTCTTTTTCCTTGGTTACAAATAAGTAAAAATGCAGTTGATAAATTTTTTCTTATGATCAACTTGAATATGGGGCAAGTTTAAGGTCTTTAAATCTTCCTAAGAAATTTTAATTGATACACCCATGATACCATAGAACGGTAACATAATTGATATTGATGACAACAGCATCATCATCACTCCTGATGAATACATGGATATGTTAGTGGAGGAGGTAAAGACTGAAAACATCAACGAGGGTATTTTAACTCCAACAAAAGACAATGATGTCAAATTAGAACCGTTGACCACAAAGGATCAATATGTTCAAACTACTTCTAACAAAGAAAAACTCCTTCAACCTATGTTCTGGATCCAAAACTTTGTTAATACTCCATCAGATAGATGAATAAAATACTATATATCCTGGGATATTCTATAGAAGAATACTAAAGTTGCATTTTAAATCAGCATCGGTGGTTTTGTAAAGATCAATTGTAAAACGCATTTTTTCTTATATAACTTTATTCATATATTTTAAGAGGAATATTTATCCATCCTATAAATAACGGATTATTTATGTGTGTTTCATTTGTTGTAACTTTAGAAAAAGTATTGTATCTCAAAGTGCTTGAAATTTATTTTTATGCTGAAAGTTCACCGTGGGGAAAGTTGATTATATGTAAAACTATAATAATATTTAGAACTTAATCTAGTGGTATTTTTGAACAAAATAATTTTTATTAGTTAAATAATAGAACCAATATTGAATTAGGGAATATATAATTTAAAAAAATATTAAGTAATTAATGTCTCAATTTTTTTTTACAAATTAAGGTCTCTTCATGGTATAATTTATCATAAAACACTTTCCCCATAGTGAAGTTAGTGTTGTAAAGTGTATGTAAGTAAAATTCCCTCTAATCAAGTGTATCAAACTTTCTGAAATAAAATAAGTTAGTAAAATAATAATTTCAATAAGACGCAGTGTGATATAAAATATTTTTATTCTAAAGAATATGTAAACATAACAAAAAGTTGTGAAATAATACTCAACCTTTGAGATGAAATGACCCTACTTAGAAAATTATACAACTATTACCACCTACACCAAAGAAATCAAAATGTTTAGTCATAGCTGATTTGATATGTACTTTACATAATAATCATTATAAAATTTGATGAGAGGAGGCAGTATATCCTCATTAAAGAATTTATTACTCAATATAATTTCCTCAATATAAGTATCTTCAAATGTGAAGACTAAAAAAACCATTTTGATTTCCTTCCTACTCGTAGCTGACCCTGAATTTGGTAGTAATAATTGTGATTTATTTTTAAATTAATATCGCCATCACGAATCTCCAATAACGGAAATTTAGATCCTGGAGCAATTTTATCATAAAGTCCTGAATAAGGACATTTCACCTCGATGATTGAGTCTTCTTCCACAAGTCCATCGGGAGATGCAGCCAAAAAGGAATACTCTGCATCAATGAAAATCCCACATTTGTTAACAATTTGTTTAGTCAATAGGGTAAACTTTATACTCATACGCCTTTCCATGAGAAATAGCAACAGATATCATTTTTTGGGGCGGATATATTGACTCTGCCAGTCCTTGCTCACTAAAGAAACAGATTTCGAAGATTGAACTTATTTGACATTAGCATCGAAAGTAGAAGAGGCAGTCCATACTCGTCTAAAAACTATTTCCGAAGAAAAAAGGCCATTTTTTGTTGCCTAAACTTGTAATAGTAACATTGACTAATAGATGGATTAGTTTTAATGGATTGATCCAAATCCAAATTTTAATTCAAGGACTACTAGCAACAATCACTTCATACGTTTCTTATTTCTTGAAAAGAATAGATTCTTGAAATTAACTTCCTGGGTTGTTCAACTCATCTTTGGAAAACCACTTTGAGTAAAGAATACTTTTAATTTAATTATCACTTAATAAAAATTAAAATCCCTTTCATAAAGTCTCAAAATGTAATAACAATGAGTAATAAAATTAAAGGACTTCTCTCAACAGGTGACTCAACTAACTTCGTCTGAAGTCTTTATCTTGCTAGTATTCTTTGGCCGGATAATCATAATTATTATTTAGGGAGGTTTATTATTTTTCCGCAATGCGGAGCTACTCACTGGTGGGGTGTTTACATACGAATTTAAGAAAACAACGCACTTGCCCCATTGGATTTAAATTCATACACATTTTTTTTATGGATTTGTAAAACAATTTACAGCAAAGAATGACAATAATGCTCACTTACAGAGGTAGAAGTTAACGCCACGACGACCTAATGAATAATGAAAAAAATAAGAAGAAGAACACAAGCAACAACCATTTTTCCTTTTCAAAATTGTAAAGGAAGTTTTTTTAATTACAAATATGTTACCTCCAGTCTTTAGATGAACCAAAAAGACCCCCCGTTTGAAGATTTAGAGCTATTTGAATATTTCTTTTGATCCAAAATTGGATCATGACTTTTCATTCTTTAATACACTGATTTATTAGTTAAAAGTTAACATTTTCTGGATAGTTGAGAATTAAATGATGCAGATCCTATGATCCAAAAAAGCATAGGATAGCTTGTGTGCATTTTCCCGTACATATATCTTCCTCCATTTCTTGATTCCTCTTGGACCGTCGTTATGAAAGTAGAAACTCAATGCCAATATTGTGAGGGGGGCTGCTCGAAGCAATTTTGGCTCTTTCGTCTAAGACAAGTAAATTATCATTTCTACAATTTTTTCTTAATCTTTGATAACACTACTTAACTTTGGCCCTAGATTGGCCTTATGATGGCGTCGCGAAAAGAAATGACTTTTCTCTTATAAATTGTACTACATTTGGATGACTCTCAATATTGAAAGTAGTATGAAACATTCTAGAAGACATGCATCTTCTTCATATTCGGCATAAAATTAGAAAGATGAGGACTCAATTCAATTTTGTTCTTGGAATAAAGCTTCAAATTTTGGGTCATGAATACCACTTTTCTTATGCTTTTGAAAATCCTTTTTTTCTAATGGATTGACAAAAATCCGGGAGCCTTGTGATAAATCTAAACTTTTTCTCCTTCATTAAAAAATAAATAAAATTCATATTTTTAACAACCAATTTTATAATAAAATTTAATATTTATAAATCTAATAAAATTATTATGTTTATTCGTTCTTGTTAAATGGATGATATTTTGTTAAAAACAAATTAGAATTCTTAAATAGAAAAGTAAGTAATATTGGAATTGTAGGTAAAATGATTCTTAGAATATAAGCTTAAAAAAATTAATCTACATATCATTTATATATAATTATTTTTTACAAAAGGATTTTTTTATCTCTTACATTAAGGAAGACTAAAAGCAATAATAAACTTAATTAAGTTTTTATTTTTAAATTGGACATTATATATTATTTTATTTTTTTTTAAAAACTTTGGTAATATCCATCACAATATTACATTTAAACAATTTGAGGTGTCTTTTTTTGTCTTGATGATGACGATGGATTTACTTTATGACGTCCTACATAATATTGAATCCAATTCTTGGCAATAACAAATTTGTCATTAAGAAGTTAATTTGATTTCAATACTTAGAAGATTTGGGGATCAATATCGTCAACTCTTGTAGATCATTTCCTTAAACTTGAACATTTGGTAAGTCATTCCATCTTGACGAAAGTTGAGTAAGATAATTGATTAATATTGTAATCATTCTTGGCTATACAACATTGGTTGGGCAGTTATGGTCATGGTACAAAGTCCTTGTCGGACTAAGACTAGAGTTTAGGATTTAATCCGAATTCAATATGCCAATGTTTTGAGATCTGTGTTTACTTTCTTTCTAAATCCCTCAGTGCTCCTCACAGTTAACGTAATGAATTGTGTAATTGGAGTTTATATGATTAATTAATTTTTTCACCAAAACATTTTTCAAATTGTCTTCGTTAATACGTTAATTTTCGGTTTCTTTTTATACATAACGGTGGATATTATTATTTTCAACTCTGGTCATATCTCAGGAATAAGTATAATTTTTGACAAACCGTGTATGCGTTGATACAAAAAATCGTGCCAAAAAATATTTAATATATTCTTACCCCCGTATCAACTATTGTGTCTTCCATCCACTATTTAACTTAATAACCATAACCATAATCCTTGGTAACTCAGGTATATATCTGCATCAAGTTGAGTTTCAAACAAACACAACAATTTCCTATTCTTCTACACACCAAAATTGTGTCTTCAATCAAATAACCTTTCCATCAATGTCTTCCATTGATTAAAATACCTATCTATTGAACCTAAGATAGAACAATTCATGTTCTAGGTATATCCAGATGGTTCTTATAGATTTTTATAATAGAAATGCGTTCCTATTAGAGATTGTCTCTCGGGATGCCTCTGTTTTTGATTATTTTAAATCCCTGGAATTACATGTTTAGTTTAGGTATTTTTAGTATAAAAATCATATTTTACAGTTTTCAAATAATGGTAGCAAATATTAGTAGAATTAAAAAGCTTATTTCAATCCATTCGACCCTTATCTCTGGAATCAGAAAGAGCTTTTTGGCCATTGAAATATTTTTTTCGGAATGAAAACTTGTTGAAATATTAAAATGTTGATTGTTTAAGCTTTTAAAGGCCATATTTTAAATCTAAATAGGCTGTGATATACCTACAATTTTCAACATATTTTTTTTGCAGCACTTGATAGCTAAATAATTTTATTTTTGTTTTTGAGAAAATGATATTTCATTAAAAAATATTGAGGTTGATGAATTTATTATGTATTCATGGATATTATTTATCTATGTAAAAGTAAATAGTTTTGTCATATGCTATTAATATCAAGCATTATTTTATTTCTTGACATTAAAACAAACTTTCGTTAAGATAGTAATTAATTCCCTGGATCTTGAAATAACACTCAAATTTTCCTCGAAATCTTGGGATAATAAAATCCTCTAAAAGGACAACCTTAAAACCTATGTTTTTCAAATATAGTCCAAACTTATATGGAGTTTTATAAAAAGTTATATTGGAATCAATTTTATTGTTTGAAAAAAAAAACCCTGCGAAATTTGATTAGATTAAAAACTTGATCTATTCTCTCTCAAATAGAAAGTGAAAAAGACATGAATAAATCATGGCAGGCAATTTTTGGATCCTCAAAGCCACATATAGTATTCAATCGAATAGAAGAGACAATATTTATTTTTCAAACATTCCCCTTAACTTATGCCGAGGCAAAAAAAAATTTTCCCATGGAACAAATCCCTTTAGAATAAATATTATAAGCAAAGTTCCAGTTTAATACATTATTTCCTATGAACTATACAATATGTGAATAGTTTCAAAAATATGCCACCAAGACAATAATGTTATTTAATTTTTATTGTATCCAACTTTTGTCCAACATCAACAATTTAAAGGTCCCAATTTGGACTCTAGGTAGCCAGTTGAATAGCCATGCACATTTCTTTTATCACTACAGAGCCCTAGGTAATTTTTATATGTCTCAGAAAATATAAAATATGTTCTACCAAATATTATATTCAATATTTTTACAATCTCTCGTGAAGTACATGGGCTATGAGGAGCCCTGATTGGGCAATATTTCATTAAATTTTCAGTTAAAAAAATAATTTTGTCTAAAACAGGACTGTTTATATGTTGTTGTTTTTTTTTTAGTAAAATTCCAATCTTGAGTCTTTGAGCTGTTTTCTAGGTCGTCTCCTAAGTCTATTCACTTCGAGTCACAGTCGTGTCTAAAGTTACAGTTTAATGAGACTTAAGAGATAGTAATATTTATGTGAAATCAAAGAGCTTGGATTTTATTGAAACTGATTTATTTATTCCATTCTAATTTTGTTAAATACTAATAAAATACATTTTTTAATTGATTAAAGGTAAGTTGAAAAGAATCTTTATCACTATAAAACTTTGAATAAAAGGTGCAAACAATGTTAGATAAACAATGCTTCATTTAATTTTCAAATTAAATAGCAAGAGTTGAATTAAATAATTTTGTAATATGAACATTTTACATACATCAGGAATGAGAACATTTAAGGATGACTTGATAAAAAAACAAAGCAATCCTAAAGTATTTTATTGCTCAATATTTAAAGAATTAAAAGTTTTAAAAGATAGGTAATAAGGTAATACTTCAGATTACCTACAGCAAATAACTTGGTTAACAAGTGTTTTGGAATACGTTGTAAACTAAGACAACGAGGCATGTCTTGAATTGATAAGTTTAAGAGGTAAGGAGTTTAAGTCCGACTTGAGTCATTAACTCGATAAACTGTAAATCAAAACTTTTAATGACTAGAGAATCTACCTGAACTTCGTCATTAGTGACTTGAAAAAGTTAATATTGTTTTTATGAACAGCAAAATTGAGACCAAGAAAGAAAAAAACGATACCAAGCAAGAGAAGAGGAAAAGTCAACGAAATTTTCAACCATATATATTAATAGGTCTGTTTTTGGTGCTATCACACATGGAATCCAAAACTGTCTACCAGTTCAGTCTGAAATTTAGCAAGGAGACCTGTAAAATAATCAAACATGTTCCTATGTTCATTAAGAGGCTGTTTTTGAACAAAAAAAACCTTTCTCTCTCTCTTTCTATTTCTCTCTCCTCCTCTCTTTTCTTCTATATTCATTCTTTGTTTCTATTACCCTCTATTTAACCCTGCAACATGGGTACCAACGACTAGTTTTTAATATAACTAATTTGGTCTTGGCAACCACAATACTACTTTGAAAGGAAGACCAAGATCGAAATCGAGAACTTAATTACTAAATAAATATTGATCATACTTGAAGATTAAGCGGGATATGAGCAGCGTTCATATTTACCGTAAGTAAAATAGACGGAAACATCGTTTTAAGGTGTTCATTTAGCCGTTTATTTCTTCATTCCTTCTTCATTATTCTTCAAAAACATATTTTAGCTTTTGTCCAAAAGTAAAAAATGTAAATAAAGTAACAAAAAGCCAAATATGAAATCAATTTGTGTCAAAATTTAGTTGACTCTGTAAATACTTTTTGTCCGATATGAGGTTTCAGGATACCATGAATTATTTTTAGTAAACTACACAAACTTTACAAGCCATCAATCACATACACCACGAGGACAAAAAAAATACAGTGACGTGTTCTGTGGTACTTCACAAGTGACATCTTGCGAGGAGAAAATAAATTTCGTCTTAAACCAATTTTTGAGAATTATTGATTTCGTGGTCGTCGGTTGGTGTCAGAAAATGAATGAATTAAATGGTGTTACCTTTACTAATACAAAAATACAGTATGTTTGCAGCTGTCGATTCCATCATGTACCTTGATACGTCATGGCTAATCCGTAATTGATTCCTTTTGATAAATAAAAAAAGTAATAAGTTATATTATACTGATGCGTCTCTTGCAAAAACAAAACAGTTTTACAATTACTTATTGATCGGTCGTTAACCATCGTATTATATATATTGGTGTCTGGAAAAATGCAGAAGTTAAAGGGGAAAAATGGCAAAATGAGTTATAACTGATTCAATACCTATCACCAATGGCAATATAATATGTATTAATATAAAAAAATTTAAACAAACACGACAGAGATTCCTATGGAAGAATTGCTAATCACTTAATTTTCTGTTTCGAATTATAATATCATTAGATATTATAATAATTATAATCCGGATATATTCATGGATTGACGAACAATTATTACCATTATGCTAATAATTGTTCGTATTGATAAATATATACACCTGAAATCTTCGAGGGCCTAAAACCTTCCTTTAAATTTGGGCCCAACTATACCAAGTGCTATTAACCTAATTACATAATTACATGAGTGTCGAATAAATATTTTTATAGCCATTTTTGAACCAACCGACTCTTCTTTCAAAACATTCTGGATCATAACAAAGTGGAAATCACTACTTTTGCCTGATATTATGTTAATACTTGTTTGTTAATCAGTGAGTCTTGTCCAATATGAATAATCCACCATTTCTACAGTCTAATGATAATTGATAACGGATAATTAATAGATACGCAATTCTTCCATTCAAAACCCTGTAGTGTTTGTTTATTTAATTTTTTATCTTTATACATAATACTACTTGGTTATTGCCATTGGTGATAAGGATTTTTATCAGTTTGAAAGGATTTTGCCATTTTGTCACTTTACCTTTTTTTTTCCTTACCATTTTTTCCTCATATTGCCCATCTTTTTGCTTCTATGAAGACATTTTGGCCATCATATAGAATTGCAATCGTATAGGAACACTTTTAATAAAATTTTACTAAGGAATATTATAATATCATATTATGAAATATATTTTTGTAACACCTTTTAAAAATCGTGGGTAAATAGTATGACAAATATAGTCGGGGGTTACTTAAGAGGTAAATATAGCAGTTGGTATGATTGACTTATTTGGCTAACTACCACATAATTCAGGTTTTTAATGAGAGGTTGCGTGATTCATTAAAGGCAACAACGCAATGAATAGAAAAAAATAAACAAATGAGTGGAAGGATATTTTTTTTTTAGAAAAGAACGAATGAACGAAAAAAATGTGAACTGGTCCTAGCCTGTTATGAATATAAGAGCCATTATACTGGAAATTAAATATACTATTTATATAACTTATTTAAAAAGAAAAGACTGCTTTGGTGTGCATTTTTTTTTTTTTTATGACGAACACTTCTCTAAAAAGGATATTTCTCGTAATGCAAGTATTTTATGTATAAACGCATATAATGATTATAAAATTTATAATCTCAAAATCACAACTTCAAAAGCAAAATACTTAAAAACTTAGCTAAAAAAATAATTAAAACACTTATGAAAAGAAAAGATTGTAAATCTTATCGTACTATGACTGAAGCAATTTTTTGTTATGACAATAATGTAATGTGACCTTCAATGTTCATTATTGCATTCACTCTATAAATATTTCCTGCTTCATGATATTTATACATTATAACAGAAAATTTCTAATTAAAATATTGGCCTTAGAAGAGATAAAATACTAAATATTGCAAATCAGCAAGACAAAAAAAAGTTACTTTCAAACGACGATTATTCCTTCCTCATTTTGTACATAAATAGTTTTCAATGTGCATTTTTCAGGTACTTATCTTTGAATTAAACATTTGTATCAAGGTCCTTCAGAAAAACTAAGTTAACTTATTATACCGGGTATAAATTTAATTATGACAATTTTTTTAACTGATTTAATTGATGTATGATTAATTACAATCCAAAAGTTTTTCAAATAATAATTATTATTCAGCTATTATTGTTCCGGGTTTACAAAAAAAGTTTCCAACTATCCAAATGCATTTTAGAGATGGCAAACGAAATCTGCAATAATATCTTTGATATTCATATGTGTACAAAATCATAGGCCTCTGCAGAATTATATATATATATATATATTTTTTTTCTTTTTTTTTTTTTTTTTTGGGGGGCTTGGTTTTTGGTGTTTTTGGAAAAAAATTGAAAAATGAAATTTTTTTGCACAAAATTTAAAAAAACGAAAACTAGTTATAAAAAATTTATTTTTTTGAAAAAAATTCTAGGTTGTTTAAAAAAAATTAATTTTTTTGAAGAAAAATTTCAAAAACTTAATTTTAGATATTAAATTTTTCTGGAAAAAATTCCAAAAATCCACAGCATTTTTCATATCAATAAATTTTTTGAAAATTAAATTAAATTTAAATATTTGAACTTTATAGTAAAAGGCAAAAATTTCTTAATTTTGGTGGGGGCTACCGCTCTCCTGGCCACCCCTCTGCTTACCCCTCTTGAAATATATTAACAATCAAACTTATCCCAGTTAACTGGACAACCATGTTTTTTATTTCCCAAAACACTTTTGGCCTCTAATTTCACCTTACCTCAGCCCAGGCAAGCCATTTTTTGGGATTTATCCCAAGAATTTGGGATATTGACGTTACGTTAGGGATGATTTTGATCAAAATTTCGAAATCTTTGAATTTTCATCACTATTGCCTCATGTCATTCAATCAAACTTCTCATTCTTCCTATTTTTCCCTTCATTTAAGCTTCTAAGTAAAGAATAAGGGTGCGTTAAAAGTTTTGTAAATCTACGTGTAGGGATTGTGGTAAATTACGACGGAGGAGTAATTATAATAAAAGTGAAGAAAAGTTGTGTTGTGTCTTTAAGATCTTTAAGCCTATTCTTACTCCTTGACAGAGATGCCACTCCTTGGGATTAATCCCAGGATCTTGGTATATTAACGTTACGTTATAGATTATTTCTATTAAAAAAAAGTCAAAGAGATTTTACAATCAGCAAATAATTGATTTATAATTTTCATTAGGTTATATTAATTATATTTCCAATTTGGTTTATCTAAAGTTTTAAGAGTTTATCACACATTTATTCGTTTTCAACTCGTATATAAATGGTTTCATTTTGTCTGATTTTACCTGCAGTTAAATAATTAATTAGAAATAACTTCAAACTGTCAACCTTTTGTTTAAATACATATATATATATAAATGATTATTTTGAATGATTCTAGGACAATTAAGCGATTTTATTGTCAAAGGACAATTTGGGACATTTGACCAAAAAATGGTATTAAATATATGAAATTGTATATTTTAATTCAATCTAAAATTGTAGTAGAATAAATTACCAATTAGTAATTACTCAGACTATTTAGAGCAGTTGTTCTGAAACTTTTTAAAGTGTGCACCATCAAAATCTACAAGTATCACTATTATTACCAAACTGAGTATACAATAGCGGAGGCTTAACCTATTTATGACATTCCTTCACATACCACTAGAAAGCTCGATAGTGATGTCAGACTGTGTATTTTCAAGAACGTAGTTCCAACAAAGATGAGCTCGTTCATTTCTGTGTAACTTAGTTTTTTTTAACACTTTTAATAGCGTAATTTGGAACATAATGAAAACTACAAGTTTGTACCTCATCTCAAAATGGGAGGTTAGTCATTTCAGGCACAAGTTATTCAAGAAAAGTCAAAGCTCAGTTTAAATACGTTACGTCACACTAAAAAAATATTTAAGTAGGTAATTTCATTGTGAGTTCAATTTATGGGTAATGGACAATTTTGTCCTTAACTAAGACTTATTATGTAGTAAAATATACAGTTATACTAATCAGGTGTATTTTGGCCGTGTTAAAAAGAGAAACCGAAAGTCAACATGGTAACCCTGACCATTTGAAGAATGTTTCGAAGGATAGCAGCTTGGCTGGCCTATCATTTCATTAGATGAGCTACAAGCAGCTGTGATGAGGGTGAACAGGAAATAAACAAGAACATGGAGAGGAATGACTCTAATTTCTACTCTGAGTTCAACAAGGACTCACATTTACATATAACTCATCAACAAATCCTCAGGGGTTCTCTCCGTTTCTTATGATCTCATGCAAATTTACAATCCGGTTTGGTATTTATCAATGTTTTATTGTATGTAGTAGAAAAGAATTATCTCCTTCAGAATTATAGAATAATCACAAGAGCTTTGGAAAAAGAAAATTTACTCTTCAGTTTACCAACTCCACAAAAACGTACTAGCTAAAAAAGTGACCTGATTTTCCTCACTAACAATCCATCTATACAAAGTTCTCCTTGACTTTATACCAAGGAATTACTTGGACATACATACATTTATACAATGCACAGATTATATAAGAAACCCTTAAATTTTGATTTGATGATGTACCCCTCATATCTACATATAGTGTCTTAATCACTATTCATAGAAAAAAAAACTACTCTAAGTCGTACTAGTCTTACGCCCATGGAAAAGGAATCCTGAATAAAAATTGGCAAAATTAAAAATTCCCAATGATTTTTTTCAGAAATAATAGTTCGGGGGAAAGTAATTTCTTATTTCCCGCCCTTTTTTGAAACAAAGTATATCTTGTTCATTACTGGTCATATCGGATCATACAATAAAGTGTTGTCAAGGGGTGAGTGTATACTACAAACGCTTTTGACATAGTATTTCGCTTGGTGGGTTCGATTTTGAATTATCCTGCATCGGGTATAGAGGTCTCAAAGGAAAGTATTCTCCATACCAGAAAGATAAAAGCACGTTGAAAGCGACACAGAAAATTTGCAATGTATACGGGACTGATATTCTTTCAGTTCGTGTTGCACATCAGTGGTTAATGGTTTTATGGAAAATTGGTTGTCAAAGTTTTTTTTGCTAATTAGGGACAAGGGTTTCTACGAGATGGGCATTATGATGTTGGATTCTCGTTGACAATAAGTTATCGAAGAGAACGGGGAATACTTGGTTTAAATCATATCATTCTAACACTTCTTATATAACATTGAAATAAAGAAAAAATACGAAATTACTTCTTTTCCAACATATTATAAGTACCTCAATATTTCACATGGATATTTAAATCAATTATGACCTTATATTCAAATTTCTGAGATGATTTTGGATACAATCAAATTTAAGCTTTAGTCTAGAGTTTCGTTGTTTAGTATACAATAGTGGTATGGGGCTACTGATGTATTGAAAACGATACGATACAACATTAGTGTATGGCGATAATAGGTTTTTAAAGACTGTCTACATATGTAGAATACAAATAGCCCTGGGTAACATAAAAATTAAAATATAAGTCACTACATCAGTGTTAGGCCTCTGTATGAAAATCTTAGACTGGTATGAAACTGTTATAGTTTTTAGCGGACCGAACCAATTCGGCCCTTAAAAGTTTGATCTGAACCAACTTCATAAAAAAATTATGACTGGATTGGTCTCTTTTAATATCCAGTCTAGATAGATTCTATAGATAAATTGTTGACAACGTCATGTGTGTTTTAAAATTTTGAACATGGGCACAATAAAGTCACATGGAGTTTAGTGTGCTCCATAAGTCATATTTTGTAAAATTCTAAATCAGTCTAAGGAAGAAAATGTGTTTTTTAAGTTTTGGGTCATTTAGTTGTGATACATTAGGAATCAAACTAATACTACATACAAATGATAAAAAAGTATATCTCATAAACACCAACAATATAATCGTACGGTTTGATCAATTGAAAATAAAAAATATAATAGACCTGTATTAAAAAAAGATCATTATTTTTCCAATAGATGTATTTACTAATGTGTATCTCGTGTTCTACAAGAGCAATCGGTTTACACTAAAAAGTATTAGAATGATAATATTTAATTGATTTGGACAGTTTCGTGATTGTTTGACTCAGTAATGTTTGAACGCGTGTCAAAGATGGAGACCAGCAAATGGAAAATACGCCCTATTTTACAGATTTTCCTCGATTTAAAGGTGACTCAAAATGTGAATAGTGTTTATGGTCCTGATACTGTAGAAGCCAATCACAGGCAATTTTGGTTTCGTCAATTCTAATTCCGTAATTTTGATGGAAATCGTCGAGTCAAAACGTCATGTAAAAACTGTTTTGATTGCCAAGGAGATCAACAATAATGTTAAAAAAAGTAATCATAATGTAAAAAAATCGTTTAAGTAATGGGTTTCTTTTTACTAACCTATTATATCGTTAATGGTTATGCACTTCAACTTAAGGATATTTTTGTGGTATGCTACTTAAAAATGACTTTAATCTTTTTTTTTTTTGTCGTCATGATATTTAAAGACACTTTTTGGTTTTATAATTGATGTAGGTGGAGATACGTTGACATGATGGATTGAAATAATCATTTAATTTCAAGTTATTGACTGAATAATATTGAGTAGTATTGATTGTTAAAACACATTGTCTGACATATCCGTTTAATTATCTCTATTTCAATTTAATTGATACTATAATTCATGAAAAGATATAGCATTAATCGAAGAAAAAAAGGAACAGATGGAAATAATTGGATTTATTATAACTCCAATGTTTAATAACCCCTCGAGAACTTTCACTTTATCATAGATACACTAAAGAGATTAAAAGGAAAGAGGCGACAGATATATCAAAGGGGGGGGTGAAATCATTTTAAATACTGATAGATATAATTTTTTCTATATTTTTTTACTCGTATTATTGTGAGTGATGGGATTTTTGTCGAGAAAAATTATTATAGATGTGACAACTAACAAAGGTAACTATAAACCTATAAATTCCTTGCTCGCTAATGCTTTTAACCTTTCAAAATATTTGTAATTAATTTATAAAAGCACTTATGCCTTGCATGCAGGTTACCAAATTATACTTTTTTTTTTAAATGAATGCTCACACATATTTCGACAAAATACACATCCATAAACATTGTAGTTGTATTCTCCTCTTGCCAGTCTAAATAAATCATTTCCCGTGGCCGAGGTTGCGTGACTGGGTGAACATAATTGAGATACATGTTGTTGTTTTTTTCAGGGTATTTTTTTGGGATACTTCCAACCCGAATATACAATCCATTCTTTATTAAAGTGCTGTACATATTAATAAAGCCGTATGAATTAAATTCACAAATTAACAAAAAAAATCGTTAATAATTTAGAACTTGTTTTTTTATGATGTGTGCCAATGTGTGTAGAAGTATGTCTTTTAGAGACATTTTTACGATTTTTTCATTAGATACAGTTGGTCTCTATTATAGGCTTGGGTTGTGAGGAGCTTGTGTTTGCAGTCGAAAATAAAATGGGTTTTCCAATAAGAGGTGTATTGTGATATTCAACGAAAAGTTGCTTTTTTTGATATAAATGATCGGATGTTTATTTGAATGTAAAGAGACTGTCATTAATAATGGAAAACAATATCACCCAAATGGCCACCACAGCTAACAGGATCGACTGTATATTACTAAATAATGGTGTAACATTGTACTTTATAAAATTAAAATAATTGGCATTAAGATCCCTAGTTTAATTTGAGCAATTTATAAAATCAGTTTATTGCTTCAGAGTTCATTTTCATAATTTGAAATTTTCAAATTTATTTGCACGTAAATAACTCCACAGATAATTATATTCGAAGAACTAAATTGAAACTATTAGCTTTGGTGGTAAAGAAGAATTTTACATTATTGTGGTTTGTTCAAATCAGGTCTTTTAAACCGGATTAATTTCGAAAAACCCACATTTTAAAGATCTTTGCGGCATTTTCATTAACTAATTATGTAATCTAATAACTGTCCACAATTTTTATATGAAATAATTCTCTTTCTAAACCTCTTAAACGAAAAGTGATGTAAAGAGAAACAAAAAAAAATCGCCTGGGATTATTTTCAAAACTGTGTTAAATTAAACAGAAATAAAACTTTTTAAATTATAAATCTTGTTGTCTTGCTATATGAAAAAGGAAAGTTATTTTTCACACCCTGTATATGACAAAAAAAGGCAAATTGTGCTGGAAAAAGTTGATTTTTTGTGTCACTATTTCATAGTTTTACAAATAAAGGCTGACCTTACTATTTTTGTTTGATTATTTTTTTTTAATCTTGTTAAAACTAACAAAACAAGAGGATATTATGTCTGAGGAAAAGAAGACGGTTGGCGGTCCTAGATGTTTTGGATAGCTGAAAATTCAAAATGACTTTGAATGCCTTCTTAATTATATTCTCAAAACAACTTACAATATTTTTTGTTAGATGTTGAATTGCCTATTCTGGCTCTCATTAATGTATAGAATTATGATTTATTGAACTCAACTTATTTTTCATTTAACTGCGTCTGGGGGTGGGCAAGAGGGTCTATAAACCTCTCCAAATTAAGGAAAATTTTATTTTTAATAGAAAATTTAATATTTGAAATATTTTTCAGAAAATTCAAAGTTTACAATTTGTTTTTTGAAATTTTTTTCAAAATATTTTTATTTTTTGTCAATGGCTGTGGATTTAAAAAGCAAATTTTATAAACATTTTATTTTTTCTGAATTGCTTTGGATTTCATTCTTGTTTTTTTTTCCAAAAATTTTATTTTCTTATGAATAACCCTGGATTTTTTAATTATTTTTTCAAAAAATTTAATATTTGAATTTTTTTTTGAAAACATTCAATGTTTGAAATTAAGCTTTTGAAATTTTTTACAAAATATTTGAATTTTTGTAAATAGATGTGGATTTAAAAAAAGATTTTTATCAATATATTATTTTTTCTGAATTGCTTTGGATTTCTTTGTTTTGTTTTTTTTTCAAAAAATTTCTTTTCTTATGAGTAACTCTTGATTAATAATTATTATTTCAAAAAACTTAATATTTCAAATTTTTTTTGAAAATTTTATGTTCGAATTTTTTAACATAATAAAATCCAAAAACCAAGCCTCTCTCGCCCGAAAAAATACAATCATGCGGACGCCTTTGAGAAAATGTCTAGTAGTTGTAGATATTAACCACATTTAAATTATATAATTTTGGCCTTTTTTCTCTCTTTAGAGGAAAGGTTGAGAGATACAATGTAGATTGTTTTGTGTCTTAAATTAATTTGTAAATAAAATAAGAGAGAGTGGCGCCGTTTTGTGGCAAAATAATACGATACCATCAATTTAATATAAAATATAACTGTGTGTTACTCACGTAGAGGGGACATTTTTTTGAAATTTTTTCTCCGCATACTCACTTTTTTAAAGAATTACAAACTTCAAACAAAAATTTAGACATTGTCACACCAACTATTGGAGAATAGATTATTTTTAAAAAGGTTGTCCATATAATTATATTTTTTATGGTTTTTGGATTTTTTAGAAAAATAAATTTTTTCTGAAAAAAGTTCAAAAATTAAATTTTTTCGAAAACAATTTCAAATATTTTATTTTTTGAAAAAAAATTTAAACAACCACAGCTAATCACAAAAAATTTAATTTAAAAAATAAAACTTTTCAATAAAAATTTCGAAAATTTACACCTATTCCCAAAAAATTTAACTTTTTGGAAAACATTTTAAGAATTCACGACTATTAATAAAAATTAATTTTTTTGGAAAAAATTTCAAAAATTGAATTCTAAATACTAAATTTTGTGGGGGGGAAAAATCCGAAAAAACAGTTTTTCTCAAAAAATTAATTCGTTTGGAAAAAAAAATTCAAAAATCGATAGTTATTCTCAAAAAATTAAATTTTTCCTTAAAACATTTCAAAAATCCACGACCGTTAAAAAAATGCTGACACTTAATCGAAAAAAAGTCAAAAATTAAACAAAACTTTCAAGTAAGAAGCAAAAATTCCTTAATTTGGGACGTGGGTATAACAGATACCATTATGAAATGTGAAAATTCCAAGCTTAAAGCAAACTTTATATCACAAGAAAATGTTGCCATGGAGTAATTTGCAGGTTTTGACAGGATTTTGCCTTCATCTTAATGTTACAAACTTGTGATATTGTCCGATTTTCACTTGAAAGATATTTTGAAATAAATATACTTTGAGATTAAATTTTGAACCTTGTGTATTATCTTACAATTAGATTTCGTATTACAAAAATCAATTTTGTTTGTTCCGTATTCTTTTATAAATTATTATTATATATGTTTTGTAATTACAGAAAATCTATATTTTATATTATATTAGAGCGATCAACTTTTCAAATTTGAGGGTGAACAAACATGTCCTCTTTTTACATCCGGAAAATCAACTTGACCCCTATCATTAATGAATAAAGGAATTTATTAAAAAGTTTCCTAGACGCTACTGATAGGATATGATAAGAGAACATGTCCGATCAAATGACATATATCTTACATATATCATCCCAAAAAATCTTTTTTATTATTACAGTATGCATATCGGGAGCCTTTTGGGCATGTTAATTAAAAGAGGCCAAAACTCAACATGGTCACCCTGCCCATTTAAAGAATGTTTTGGAAGAGAGCTGCTTACCTGTCATGATGTTTCATTAGATCAGCCAGAATCCTCAATTCTACTCGACAACTCCGTTGAAAATCCTCAGAATTATTATCCGTCTTTTAAGAGGAAACAACAATTGTTTAGTTGCTTGAGTTTGCCAACACTAGATTTCCATCACTATTGATGGGCGCCTACACTACACAAGTAGCTGTGACGAGGGCAACAAGGAAATAAACAAGGAACTAGGCAAGAATTACTACGATGTCAATCCTCAATTATACTCTGAATCAAACAAGGGATTACAATTATAACTCCGTAACAAATCCTCAGAGTTGGACATTAGTTGAGCACACTGATAACTTGTAAGTTATAGAAAAGGAGCTTAACTCCTAAGGAATTAAATAATAATAAAAACAGCTTTGGAAAAGAACATTCCTTCTTCATTTTGCCAACTCCAAAAAATGGAAGAGCACAAAAAATATAGCAGTTTCTCATCACTGGTGATTGACCCCTACACTTTCAAAAAAGGGGTAATAATTGACAAAGTTAACACTGATATTCCATAATACAAGTACCACCTATGTAAATGATTTAATCTGATTTAGCATCTAAAGCTTAATTAACTTCTAAAAATTTCGTTAGTAATGAGAGTTAGCATCAAAGTTTACGGAAACTACATAGTTTAAATATATATGTATATGTTGATGAATTATATGTATGAAGATTTAATTTTTCTTCTTTTCTGTTCAAGGTTTTGAAACTGGTATGTCAAGAAATAAAGCATTCTAAAGATATTTTAATACTGCAATCATTTGTATTTGACACATTTTCTTAATAAATGAACATAATCACTTTTAGAACATCAAAATAAAATTAAGTAACGATTACATGTTACGATGGAACAAATTATACATAATTAAATTGTAAATTGGGCAACAAGCTATATAAATAAATTGTTCATTACATTGTTGTTTTTTCCTATAGCCAACGGTTGTACATTTTCTTAATAGCTCTTAACAAGGATTATTGACATATTTTTCAAAGGCACATAATGTAATAGAAAATTTAAAAAAACAAAAAAAATAATAAATCTTTATGTTGCATCCTTTGAATTTATCTGCATTATGAGGAACTTAATTCAGAATCTTACTTGATTAATTTAAGTTATTTAGTATAGGTGGCTTACCACATGCATGTACACAGGTCTGAAGACTGCAGGTAACAGAGGTAATTTTTTTTACAAGGCTCCCAAGGCTATGAAAGCAGCATTGAAAGAGGGGTCAGGGAAGAGCCTTGAATGGAAACAATTGTATGCAATGATAAAAAAATATGAGGATATTAGTTCTTAAGATAGTTTTGGATTTTTTTTTATGGAGGCGGTTAAATAGCATTTGACGAGGGGCCCACAAGCCAAAGTTCTTTTCGGGCACCCCAATCCTGTATCCTGACCTGCAAGTACACGCATTTGGTAATATCTGAATTTTTTTTCAAAAAATTTAATTTTCTATCTATATAGCTAATGATTTTTGAAATTTTTTTAGTTAATAGCTGTGAATTTTTTTCTTTTTCCCCTGAAAAGTTTATATTTAAAATTTTTTTGCATAAAATTAAATTTTCTAATTTTTTTCAAATTAAAAAAACAAAACGAAAAACAAAAAAGGCCCCCTCCCCTCAAACATAATTCTGCGGACGCCCCTGCACCTTAACTTAGGAACGAATATCGAAAATATTTATTTATATATATATATTTTTAATATATTTGTGAAACATGATAAAAGTAATAACAGATTATTCTTGGCAACCTCTTGGTCAATAATTAATACAGTGGATCCAAATTTCTTAAGTAAATTCACTGTTAAATTAACCTATCCAAAAATCTTCTCATTGAAATACCAGCCATAGAGATATGATAAAATGTCTTTAACTCATATTTTAAGTTACAAGGAAGTTTTAATGTTTGGATAGCACTTTGTATTTCTGTATCCGTGGAATATTTTTTCCTTAGAGAGCATCTTATATACCTTAATGTTGCTCCTCTTAGCGAATCGTCCAATTTTTTTTGGCAGAATTTACAGAGTAATTTGTAAATAAATGCATTATACACCTCTGCAACTTTTAATGGATTCGTAGACCCTACAAAACCTTTAAAATATTGTTAATATACGAACAAAAAAGTCCATTTAAATTTAATGCTCACTTATACTCCGATCATGACATTCCTTTTCAGGGTCTCCTCCTAAATCCAATAGGAGACACACTATATCCAAAGATCCTCTTTTGACGGCTATTGATAACGGACTTTCCCCCGTAAATGGACAATAGTCATTTATCTTCGGCAAGTAATCTAAGAACAAAAAAAATGTACAAGAAATTTGTAAGATCTTCAGAGCTCTGAAATATGTATGTAGGTATTGTGTTCCCACCCAATACTACTTTGCGTATAATACAAGGATCTGTTTCTTCACGAATACACTCTAACAAAGGCTCTATTTCCAATTGATCATTCTTTAAACCCATGCTTCTATCCCATGATTCAAAAAAGCTAGCTTCGTTTGAGCGTTCTGCTTGACTTTTGAATCCGTGATAGCGGATTAAGTTTCTCATGAAATACATTCTCGTCGAGAACGTGGAATTGAAATAACCTAATATCTTTTCCGAGAGAGGAGCAATTCATCAGTTAGCAAGTGAGTATGCTTACCCATTTAACACATTTCTGATAAAAATACCAATATTGAACATTTGCATTATTTCGATGAGATATTAAATAAATAATAAGTTGTTAATTAACACAATACAATCTTTAACAAAAATAAAGGGTAAATGTTATTTATTTATTTAATTACATCATATGCATGACAGTCAAACTATTCAACTAAGTATTTCATGGAATCCCTGCAAATTTCACGAAATGCCTAAGATTTTCAGAGATTTTATTAAATGAAATATATATATAAATAAATTTCCTAATACAAAATTTACATTTCTTTTATTTTTTTCATCCTATTTGAATAAAATTAGGTATACTAAATAACCTATTATTAGGAAACTCAAAAATGAAATTTAAGATCTGGAATTCAATTCAACTTTGTATTAGGATCTCCTTTTATGATTAACTTGATGAAAAATTGTCTTGAAGTTTCACTAAACTTCAAATAAAACATTCAATCAGTACAGACACATGTAAAAACGACTTTAACTTCTGGTACCCTCGCAATAATTTGCCGGATTAGGCATCCTTTCGGAACGTGTTCTAGGTATGATGCATTATTCAGAAAGCCCCGATATCAGAATTTATTAAAAAGCTGTAGAGGATGGAGACGGAATGTCCTTGCAAAGGTTGAATATTATCTAAAAGTTATGTCTGCTCAACCATCAATTTTAGAACATTCATAAACCAGATGAAATGGTTCTTCATCTCTTAAACCACACCCACGACATAGTGGGCTAACTTCATGGTGCATGAGGTGATAGTGTCGGCGTAGGAGACAATGGCTGAACCAAGGAGTTCAGTTTTCCTTTCGAAAAATCCAAATAATGCTTCCACCTCCCAAGTCTAACTCTTGGGAGCATCGCACAGCTTTGACGGCAATAGTCAAGGTTCGACCAAAGTGTCTGCCATTTGTCTATGTAATGGGAATAGAAATGATGGAGGGATTCCAATAATTCGGGTAGGAGGGTGATCCAGAGCTCCGGCTTTGGATAGCCTATCAGCCACCTCATTTCCAGTGACATTACTCTGACCTCTAACTCAGCAGAGGGAGAGAAGGGTCTCACTGGCTAACGATCTCAAAAGAGATTCCGTATCTCTGACAAGGAACTCTTTGTCTCTATCGACTACAATGCTCCAATTGCTGCTTGAGGGCGCCATGTACTTTTGCCTTAAAACCATTTTACCTTAAGGATATTTTGCCTTAAAATAGAAATAAATGTGGTTTACACTTTGCTATTATTTATTTTTAGTTTAAATTGATGTTTTGTTTTGATTTTTTTAAATCAAAATATGCTTTATGCATTTTCATCTATCCATGAGTCTTTCCCCATATAAATAATCAGTAGTTATAATTAATAACAGAGTTGGGACTAGCACTTCTTCTATTCGAAAAGTCTTCGTCTTTCTTTAATTTTCTTATTTTATTAATTATATTACATATGTTGGTACTGGTCCGAACTCATTACATGGTCAGATTGTATAGTTATAGATAGTATATATTGTAGTTTTGGGGCATAATCCCATTATTATTCCAGCAAAAACAAAATTTTAATGCTTCTTATAGTAATAACCATTACATATTTTGATTAAAAGAGTTCAATGGGAACATCGATTTAAACTAAAAATAAACAATACCATCTTGTAAACCTCACTTATTATTATATTACATATTAAGACGAATATCCTTAAGGCAAAATGTCCAAAGTACAAGTGGTTTAAGGCAAAAGTACTGGTCACGATGCTTGAAAGTCTGAACCAGATACAAAATCCTCTAGAACCCCATTTCTCACGTTTGTCTTTAATCCAAGAAAGAACTACTTTTATAGCAAGCATCTCGGCTTGGAAAACAGTGTTTTGAGTAGTGAAGATTATGGAGGCTTCCCCCACTACTTGATGCCCTTCAGTGCTTACAAATCCCAAACCAACCCCGTGGTAGCTCTTAATCTATCTGAGAATGTATGAGTTTGGTCTTCAATCTCTTTATCAAGAAAGTTGCATTTCCATATTTTTGTACGATTTTTTCGTCCTTTTCGAGGTTAGGAAACAGATTGGAGATTGTGTCGTTTTACGTTTGAACACTGTGACCACTGTCTTGGAGGGATTAAAAGTTAAGCCCTTGGCATGACCCCGTTGATTAACAGTCTCGAGAGCAAGATTCATAGGATTTGACAAAATGACAATGGAACGTGATCGACAAATTTCCATTCGCGCACTCCAAGTAGTTGGGCGTCTCCAAGATCACCGTCTACGCCGTCGTCAAGTCCGAAACGTTGGAGAGGAAGAAAGGTTCTGTCAAAAAGACCAAGCTTGATCCGCGGGAGTTAAAGAAAACAACCCAGGACATCCCTTCAAGTCCATGAGGGCCAATGCAAGATATCTCGAAGGTATCACACCAGAATGTCCGGAGAGCTATCAAATAAGTGGATGGAAAGAGCCTTGTGATAGTGGAGAGGCCACTATTGACAATAGCAATGAAACTTCTATGTTCAAAACTTTTTTGAATGAGTCATTTGAACTTTTTTTTTTACAATTACCCCCCACCCCCAACAGCACTTACACCAACCCCTTGACTACACAATTTGAATGCATGTCGAGGGGAAGCCCTACAGTGTCCGTCGTCCAAGCCCCGAGGACCTCAATACCACAGTCAGCCAGCATTGTGGCGCTATAACAGAAAATTACATCCACAGTGGGTACCAGGCCTACCACCGCCACCTAGAACCCATCATTGCTGCTAAGGGCGGCTATATTAATGATTAAGTGACCTCAGACTCCCATCTATTTGTAGTATTAATTTTGTTGAAATTGTAGTGATCATTCATAAATTATATCTTGTTGAAGTTTAAAATTCAAAGTGTTCAGATTTTAATGCACCACTCAGTAGGTATACATAAATTAAAGCTCTCATATCTTCCAAGCCGATTTTGAGTTTCCTAATATTAGGTAATTTGACATCTCAAATTTTATTCAAATCGAATAAAAAAATAATTGTAAATTTTCCATGAAATGAACCCTAACATGCTGCAGGAAGTTTATTAAAATGTAAAGTAAGGGTGTGGAAGTGTTTGTCTACTTAAATGTCCTATTGAAAAGGGATGAATAAGAAATATGAATTTTTGAAAAGACAGGATTTTGATGGAACTTTCTAAGAAAAATTTAAAGAACTCGTCTATCGTTGCTCACACAAAAGTCGTTACGGTGATATATACCTTAAAATAGGCCACTTTTTGATAATTGTATTATCAAGTATATCTAGGAGAGGGCAATAAAGGCTTTAAAACAAATGACATTTAATTAAAACTTTTGAAATTTGTAAAATTTTTGAAACAAGGTCCTCACATATTTAACTTTATTACCCTCTTAAATGTATATCATATTACTGTCACTTGTGAACCATCTCCTGCTTCCATCGGACCATCATTACCAATATCATCTAGAAAAAATTGAACATGGTAACTAGGACCAAAAATGAGTGTTCCTAAGAGCCACAGTCACAATCTTCCTCTACAAAGCCTTTTACGCCTAAATAAGCTCCTTCAAAGAAAACTAACATCAGAATTGTTGGGAAAATTGGAGTTTTTAAAAGTAAAGTACTCCAGGAATACATTTGACACGTGTTCTCAGCAATTACAAAATAACCAATAATCTTAGAACGGACAATATCATCATAATGTGTCAAGCTCTAAGATTTATGTACACCTTCTCTTGGTCAAGGATTTTTCCACTCTGACTGCAGTAGTAGCAAAGAACAAATATATATAAGTGCTTTAAAGTGCTGGTGCCCAGGCAATCGTACTTGTTCAAATAAAAACTAACTGAATTGTTTTCTGTTGGAAATTACAAGTTATGTTTTTTGTGATATTCATTTTGATTTGTAAATAAAGATGGTGTTTTTTTTGTAAAGATTTATTTTATTTTTTATGCTATAGTAATCATCGAGTATTTAATGAAATGACTGGACATTGATTTCAGCCAAATACTATATCGATATATTTTGGTGAGTTTTAGGCTTTGTATTTACTCTGAGTTGTGATAATGAATTTGTATTAGTTTAATTGCAATTTGAGGCGCCACAAAAGGATTAATCAGAATAATTTGTTGATAGAAGTTGACAATAAATTCATCCGAAAAAACAAACGCAAAGCCATAAAGCACTGATTGGAAGCACCAAATACATATTGTGTTTGGTGAAGGTAGCACCATAGTTATGATGAATCATATAATAAAAGCCAATATCATTCAATTTTTGTAGAAAGAGAAGCCCCCCACTAAGTCCTCAATTCCTACGGCCCTAAAATATCATAAATGGGGTATTTACCTTACAAAAGTACGAAAATGATTATTCTAACCTTCAATTGCAATAGGTTTGACTTTAAAAGCTTTTTTTCTTTTCTAAAGTAATATCTTAGGAGTATAATTACGATTCAGAGCCATATTTCGATTTAAAATAACTATAAAGATAAAACTTATAACAATTGATAAAAAACATTTATCATTCTAAAAATAAATTACTTATTAAGTTATCTTAAATACAGTTCCTACAAAATGTGTCTAATCATAGAAAAATCAAGTAAAATGAAGGATCATATTTGGGAGATTTTTTTTTGTTTTTTGACTTACAATTACTTTATTGTATTAAAAAAGTTCCATTTTGATTAATTTTTTCAATTTAACTAATAATATTATTCGGAAGGAATATTTAAATAATAAGCAATAAAAAGATTGCGTTAAAAGTTCTGAAATTAAATATAAATAAGTCGATTAGATGACATAATCTGTAATAAAAACTAAATAGTAATCAAATATATTGGCTGGGGCGTCTGCAGAGAGAGGGGTTGAAGGGGCTGGAGCCTCCCCCAATCGATTAATTTAAAAAGACAGAATGAATATAGGGAAAAAATTAGCCCTCCAAAAAAATATATAATCCTGCGGACACCCCTGATTGGATATGAAACATTTTTAAATTGGGATTAATTTCCTTGGCTCTAAAGTATTGTTTACTTAATACATTTAAATTTAGTAAAATAAACGACTTAATTATATTAAATTTCAGAATTTTATTTCTATGCAACACTATCATGCTTATTTTATTAAATATTCTATAACGAAATTAAAAGTTAAAATGAAAAAATCTATCAAAATTGAACTTTTTTTGCCTGCAAATTTTTTTAGGATAGAAAATAAGATTTAGTTTTTAATTTTAGGTTTATTATATTTCAATTTTAAAAAAATATTAGTTCCAAATGGTTTATCTAAAGTCTTGCTTTTGTTAAAATATACATATTTTGTGTAAACTTCATAATATAGTTTATTTTTTGTATGCTGGAATGTTTTTTTTATCAAATGTTATTTAATATATACTGTTATTTTACTTCCAAATATGACTTTGAATCGACATATAACCTTTCAAATATAATTTGTCTTATTCAGGGTATCAGATATTTTTGATCATTTACTAAAACGGAGTTGTCATACAAATAAACCGAGTTGATCCGATCTACTTTTACTTTGAGAGGAACAATATTAAAATGTATTCTACTTTCTACATTATACACTATTAAACAATTAGACTCCCTTATTGATACGTTTCCAAACATTATAAATTATGCCAAATAACATTTTTCCCTCCTCCTAATGCGATATTCGACCTTTCCATCATGGTGTGAAACTTTGTTGTGTGGACAAGGAAGAGTAAGATATTTTGTAATTTTTGTAAAATGGTATGCAATTGTAAATTAAGGATCCAATAATCCTGTAAAAAGAGAGGTCAGCCCCCTAAGTGCTTGTCTCCCCAAGAAGTTACATTTCGTAGGGATGAGTCCTTGAAAATGGTAACATTTTCCATAGATTATCACGAAATGTGTATTCTTGGACATTTTTCTTGAATTGATGAAAAAGGCGAAAATGTGTGGCAAATCACTTTTTCTTTCTTGCTGGGCATACCCAAAATTACCCTTTGTCGTTTATATTGAGTACTAACCTAAAGATATAATCAATATATTAATATTCAATTTTGTCGCCAACCCAACAGGTAAAAGTAATATAAAAAAGGTGACTCCGGACGAGGTATAGTTTAAAAAGAGTATATTACATCTTAAATACACAGACTAAAATATATAAGAGCTAAAATACAGGGAAGTGACCTGAGGTACGGGTAAAAAGGGTCTGTCACTGCAAAATTTATAAGCTTGAATGGATAAAATATTAAAAGGTACACAATACTAACACTAATATATCAAAAAGGATTGAAAGTACACTACAGTTTACATACTCATTATCTGGAAAATGGCCATACTTTGAGGACAAATAGATCTATTGAGAATCCATCAAATATCACTTACAGTTGTATATATGTATTCATGAGCGAGTGGCTTTTATCAAGATATTTCTTGAAAATCTCATGAATGAGCATGGTGTTTTTATTCCTGGAAGGTTACCTTCTCATTTGGACTTCAAAGCTGATGGTTTTCCGAGTCATTCCATTAATTGGAGCCAGGAGTTAAAGAAAAGTGCTTCAATTGTAATAGGTGTTTTTGATATATACGATATTTAAACACAAAATGGAAAAAGTGTTGGTGATGTAAATTTTGCTTAAACCAGGGGTCGAGTACCTTTTTCAGGATTACCCCATAATAACTTTTAGTAAAATTAAACTTACCCCACACTAGAACAGGGACATCCACAGGATTATATATTATAACTTATAAGGCTAGAGCAAAAGTTGTTACCCCATACCAGAACAGGGACATCCACAGGATGATATATTATAACTTATAAGGCTAGAGCAAAAGTTGAAGTGAAGGGATTCAGAGGATTCATTGGGAAAAGAGGGGCAAAAACAGTCAAGACTTTCATATTATTATTTGTATTTCAAGTTGTGAGTTGAAGTAGACAATAGTCAAAAGAGTTTCTCACTTTTTAATATCGACTACGAACCTCGAATGATATAAAGAGATTGAGTTCCTTCAATAAAGATCTCAAAATCATTGAAAATTAGCAGCTCGAACGTTCTCTTCATTATTAAATCCTAGCATCGACTTGCAAAGATAGTATAATTACGTTATCAAAAAATATCGTAAATTAAAGTAAAAAATTAATTGATTTTTTTCTTATCTAGATTTATTTTTAATATTGCTAATATACTGACACATAACATATGTCAAAAGAAAATTAAATCAGGGACACCATATGATTTTTTTTTTTTTAAATCTTATTGTGATCGTAAATTTATATAATCTTTAAATAGGAATCATGGGGCATCTGTAGGGCTAATCCAAATAATTCATAAAAATAAATGGAAGATAATTAGTTAAAGAATACAAATCCATACCACACATCTTTTTGAGAAAAAATCCTTCTATCGTCATTTCCAGTTGACTTACCACTTATATGTTATCACTAGAATTAGGATTTGTGACAAATCACCCAATCGCTCAAAAAATTTCTCACTTTCACCTTTTGGGAAAGAAATTCCAAACTATTATGGAATAAATAGATAAAATTTGGATTCTTGTTAGATTACACAACAGCTTTTAATGATTATTTGATCATATTTTTTCGAGGGAAAATTCACCTTTAAAAACTATCCTTTATTAGGCTCTCTTTTTGGTGGTAAAACTATGTATATGATGCCATCAGGGGTATGATGAATGGGCTCGAGCCATCCCACGATCTAATTGAAAGCCAAGTCCACATGCTAAAGTTTGCTATATTCTTTTAAATCCATCCAACCATGGAGTTACTTCTCAGGATTCTAATACAAAGCGGAAAAATTATTTTCACCCTCGACTTCAACAAAGATTGAAACCCGATGCGAACCATCCAATTTTCCAGGTTTGAATTTAGAGTATATATTCCCATCGGACTATATCTAGGGAATTACACAACATCTACATGGAACTCTAGAAGCACTTATATTGCTTCATCTATTCAGATGAGGGGACACCCACATAAAATAAGGATAGAAGTCAATTCTTGCTTGCTTATGCAACTTTACTCAACTGTTTGGTTCTACCATTTCATATATTTTTCTCCCCTCCTCAAGTTTACCAATGCACTATTCCGCGTGACATGTTTCCAAAGGAAGATTAAAAAAGTCGAGTTGTATGGTCCGATATGAAGCTGAAGCTCAAGGGCTATAAAATTGCATATCTGATTTTCTTTAAGCAGAGCAAATCGAACCCATTTCAGAGCTAAAAAATCATGTTGATGGAATGTCAATACCTTTTGAAATATTGATTCAATGGAAAGAAGAATTCGTCTTGTTCTATGCCTTTGCGATTGCCCTTTATCCTCATTTGAAATTCAGTCTCTGGTTAAACACTTATAAGGTTTGTTGTGCATGTTAATGGAAGTCCTGCTGCTATGATACATTTTTCGTCGTTGGCTCCACGAACTATCGTTACATCAACGAGTCAGTTATACAATTAGATCTACAAGACTAAATCACTTTGTTCTGAAACAGTTATGTCAAATAAAGACTTTGTCATTGAGAATTCTATTGACTTACTCAATGATATTGTGGAAAATATAGCACCTTAAAACCATCGTTACATTTTTTGACTCCACAATTAGAATTTTGAATTTTGTAAACCCAAAAGAGGATCTAGGAAATACTCCAAGATCACGCTTCGTAAATATTGTTTTTAATTTAATACTGGAAATTTAATTTTGGAAAAGGTCATCGACATCTTTGTACAAACTTATTTTGAGCGAAGGAATCCTGAAAATACCATCTATTCAGTGGCTAACAAGGCTTCATCCCTCTTCATTATATCCCAGCCTTGTATTACAATGAATTACTAGATATATGAATGAACGGAAATTTTAAAAGTTGACGAAACCTCAGAAGCTTACCTTTTTATATTAATAATATCGAAGTACAACTATGTAAACTCTTTAGTAGCCCTTCATAAAAATATTAATGAATGATATACATAAATCGTTGTATTTGAATTTTTAAAGAGGGATTGAGCTCCAAGTCTTGTATACAGTATAAGATTTCCTTGGCAAACAATTTCAACTTTCATATGACGTCAGTAAGCTTATGTTGATAATGATAACTCTTCCTCAAAACCTCAGCGTACTTTATATTTAAGACCTCGTAGATATATGAATATGATGTAGTGACTAATATATTCTTTGGCAATCCCTCGTATTATGTAAATTTAAAAGAAGAAGAAAGAAAAAAATCTCTGTCCTATTCATCCTGGAGTCAAAAAGTAATAAGGTATCAGTTGCGTGTTTTTCATCTTCCTCTCATAAAAGTCCTTCCACAAGGACGGGGATTTCCTCCACTACACTAAAGGAAATAATTATGCTGTTTCGGAGCAAAATTTGACATCTTATATCTCATATGACAACAATGAAATAGATACTTATCCGCCTTGTGATTCGGGTAAGAAACAAGGACTCTTGAAGACTTACTGCTATTCAAAAATATCCTTCTTAAATTTCTAAGAGTCACAAAAATTTAATTGATTAAGTCCAAAGCATCAGAACAGTAATACGAAACAATAAAAAAAGGTGATTGATTTTATTTGCCCTTATAAGTCTTTAAAAAAACGAATGTTCTAAACTATAGTTAAAATTCTTGGTGAATAGATAATGATTTTTTTATTTGAAAAACCATATTGGGGTAAAATTAAGTTTTATAAATCTAATGAAGGTTCTAAATTATAGCTTAATTTCTTGGTTATTTTAAATTTGTTTTAATTTTTTGAAACACCCTTTATTTATAATTCTTTTGTTAAATGACTTTTTCCGAAAATAAATTGTAATTCTTATAAAAAAAGAAAATATTTTTAGTAAATATAATGTGCAGCTCCCTAGAATGTTTTTCCAATTTCCAGTAAAGATAACCTAGCCTGCACGGGCCTAATGAAAGTGTGTGACCATAGAATGCTAAAATCTACTAGTACAAACTAGTATTATATGCCTAAACACACTACTGTGAATTAATTCATCTGATATTAACCCTTCGTTAATTAACAGGGCTTTTCTGAACCCTCATTTTGATAAAATTAATTTAAATCTATTTAAAATGGATATTAATGCTGGAAACAGCATTAATATGCTTCTGAAACATCTTTCAGAATATATGCAACTTTTTATTGTTCCAAAAATTTGCAATTTTTAATCAAATTTTTGGTGAATATGAAAAATTTGTTCACTTTAAAATCTTTTTTTTTTTTTCCTTTGTCTACCCATTTATCTTTTTTCAATTTAAGGTATACACATCGCTACAAATGTAATTTCCACTGTTATCTCATATATCACACTCAATCTCATCAAAATTAATGAGAACATTTTATGTACCAAAAGTCCGTTAAATGTAATTAACATTTCATAGAAGTTTTTATCAAAAATGAAATTGAAAAATGAAAAGTTAAACTATATTAATCAAAAATTATATCTTGTTGATCCCACATCTAGTAATGTTATTATTAATTAGTGTAATTTTGAGTCTTTGTCAACTGTATATCAAGAAATATAATATATTTAATTTTTAGGTTAATTTTGAATCCAAGTTGGTTAAGTCTGTCAGAATAAAGGATGCCCATTAATGGAGGGTTAAAATCTAGTGTAGGACTAATGGATAAATAAAAATAAGTTGCGTGATATAATAAGTCTACCTTAGTTTGCGTTTATTTTGTGTTACATGGTTTCCCTTCTATACCTAAATAATACTAGTATATATTCATGCACTAAAACGAAAATATAACCTGTACATTTCGGGGAACCACTATTAAAGCTACGTATTAGTATAAACACGTCCAAATATCACTCATTTTATTTACATTTTAATAAAATGAAATTTAAATTGTTTAAAAGTATGAAAAATACTCGATATATGAACCTCAAACTACGGACTTAAAGTCACCATTTATCAGGAAATAATAAATAATACAATCAGTTATCATTAAATAAATATATATTTCAAAACCAAATTAATATCATAGAGCTCCTTTCTTCTCAGATTTCAACTTCTTTAACCCAATTACAAGGGTTGACTATAATGAATACAGATATAAAATGCACATTCACTTACATCAATAATATAAAATACTATTAAATTAATGAAATGAAATGAGCCTGAATAACATTTGAGGACTCGATGAAAATATTCAAGGACTTGAACATGACTTGAGATTCGAAGTGGATATACAGTATAAGAACGTTTCCCCTACTCAGATTAATGTTGTGTCGTAAGCTGCAGGACTGGAACCGACACTCCTAAATCTTTTAAGACTCATAATTAAATATATCTGTAGAAAGGATTATACTCCTACTAGAATTAACGCTTTCCTTAGTCACAATATACTAAACTTTGGAATCCAAGACGAGTTGCAAGACTTAGCAATGGAGTCCAAGTCAAGTTTGTAGTCTTTGATTGTGAGATATGCACTCAAGTCCAACTTGAGTCGCAAGTCTCGAGTTCAAGTTCCCGCCTATGACCATCGTATCTTAAAGTATACATTTATTATTATAATAACAATTAATAAATCCTAAATGTATAATTGAAAACTCACCTTCTCTTTGGCGGGATATTCAAATAAGGAAAAATCCAAGAACAAAATAATTTCTTCTTTCCCCACAGCAATTTTAGAGTGGGAGGCGTGCTTTATCACTCTTTGTTATTTATAAATTATAATTTATATCCCAGTAAAAAGCAAGGAGTTCTAATACTATAGCATTAAAACTCATTAAACAAGGGCACTGTTTGTTTTTGTTATTGGTCTCTTGTGTATATTAATTATTAATACAATTGACTTGGATTATCACTTATCAGTCTAATACGTTAAATATTTGAATTAAATATAAACGTTGGTATGTAAAAAATGAATATTGTTTATTTTATTAGTAAGTGCTCTAAAAATTAAAAGTTACAATCAGTGTCCCAACATTTTTTTTTTTCAAAGTCAAATTATTATTATTTCATTCTTGAGGACGGAAGACATGAAATGATATAAGTATTGAGTAGTTAGGTGTGAACGTTTTCATGAAAAAGTGAGGATTTCTTTGGGAGTTATCAAGCTTGGGCTATGTCGAATACTATCGCTAGTATATCTATAAAGCGATATCTAATGTGTTTTGAAACAATATCTGAATCCAACCTTCCAGTTAAGAGCCATTACTCTAGTTTGATAGCCAAGCAGGATGAAAACCTTGAAAAATCACAGGGAAATATACATGTGTAGAGTTATCGACTTTCTAGGAAATAAGTATGGCCACATTTTGACATATAAAACTCACTTTTGTTACAAGTGGGGTTGGGAGAGAGGGATAGGGGAGTACTGAAGGACATCTTAATTGGAATATCTGCCATAGCCAAAGGTTAATAGAAATACAAGGTTACTTATACCATAACGCGTCTACGACTGATGTTTGACTTCCCTCACGCCTTTAATATTGACGTCATAGTAACTGAGTGGTTGCGTGTTTTTGTCAAAATCAGTTTTTTACTGCCCAACAGTTGGTACAATACATTAAATTGAAAATTTTAGCAATAATGACGTCATAGACTATGAGTGACCGCGTGTTTTGTCAAAATCTGCCCATCTTGCCCAGGTGTCGGTACAATACATCAGATCGAAAATTCAAGCCCGATTACATGATGGTCTAACCTTGTGTTTCTATTAACCTTGCCAAGTCTACATTCAAAAAATAATACAAATCCATTATTTGATCAAAATCTTTTATTTTAATTGACATATAAATGCATGTTCATACATCATTAACTTGATTAAATTAATTTATTATGTCATAGTAAATTTAATAGATCCTTAGTAAAATCCTGATCCTCCTTGGGTTCCAACACCGTACATTGCTCTCAGCTTGTGAAGGTTAATCTGTTTCTCGACTAGATCACAGTCTGATGCTTTGAAAGCACAGTGATTGTTTGATGGACAGCAAATAGGAGGACCACCCGCCATACAGCAATAATCTCCACAGGGTGTTCCATCACATTCAACTCCTTTTTTCAATGCTTTTGGTACGTTAAGTCTCCTCAACAGATTATCATTGGATAGTGATGGAGAACCCTTTGTGATAGCTCCCAAAACAAGGAAAATAACAAGGATTGTTAAAAAGTATTTCATGATTCCACTCTTGGTGATAGGTGACTGAAAAAAAAGAAATGTATAAATTTTGTAATAGAAGCCACTTTTATCGCTTGCTGTTATTATAAATACAGGGATTCATAGTGATAAGACTGTTTGAACTATCTCTTCTTATTTAATTAGCCTTGGTAAATAATTGCTTCTGATAAACAGAAGTATATGTTGTAAATCCTTTCTTTTAAGCAGGGCCGGCCTTAGGCCATAGTAGCCTATGCAATAGCAGTGGACCCCCACTAAATTAAAAAAATAGATTCTTAAATGTCCAAAAAAGGAAATTTAAGATTACATACTTTTAAAGGCCCCGCATTTTATTTAAAAATAATAAAACAAAATTCGAAATTAAATTCTTTTTTTTTTTAAACAAGGAAGGAAAGAAGAGATCCTCCACATTATTTATCTTCCCCCATTATTAGTGCCCTGTGCAATTAGTTTAGTTTAGAGTCCGACAATAATTAAGGCCGGCTCGTAAGTACGATTATTTCAATCATTAAAATTTCAACTTCCAGTTTGTAACTGGATTTCATTTATGACTCTAGAGTGGAGTAGTTTCTAATGAATAAAACACCTTAAAAATTAGAAAATGAAAAACAGTTGATGTTTTTTTATATTATTATTTTATACAAGGTGACATATATAAAGTGTGTCGCCGACACAGTGTCGGTAAGAAACTTAGAACGCAGTCTGGTTGATGTTAGCTGAGATCTTTTTTGAGTGCGTCACAATGGAGCCAAGTTCAGTGTTACGGAGTAGTGTTAAATGTTAACTCATATTATTCTGAGAATTATGTCCTAGAGGTTATAGACGTATTTGTGCTCTGGCAACCTGTACAAATCCTTCAAATCTCTACTGTTTTTCTATATTTATTTGAAAATTTATTTTTTGACCAATTTTTCATAAAAAACAACTTTTAATTAATTTTTTTAAATAATTTTAGTACCGTAATCGTAGGAGGGTAAAGATTTACACTAATAGTATTGTCTGATGAGAAAATAAAATACTATATTATGTATTAATACAAATGTTTTAATGAATTTCCTCCTAAATTGGGTCATCTGTGACGTCATCAAAATAGCACGTAAACAAATCTTTTAATGAGACGCCTTATATATAATTACCTTGATTTATAGTTGGTGGGGCCGTAAATATCATTCTCTAAAAATGAATTATTGCCTCTCTCTCGTGTAAATTTATTTAAAAATGGATAATAAAATAAAACTATATGAATTTAAATATAATTACGATATTTTCCAGTACTAATGCTATCTTAAATGTTTTCAGGTTCTCCTTTATTTAGCATACCGGTAGTTGCATAAATACGCGGACTATTTGTGGCAAATAATTAAATGTGTAATAAAATTCGTATGACGTATTTTTTTTTTTTTTGAGAATTATATAATAGAGAATTTATTCTCGTATAAAATTTAATATAATTACTGAATATAACCGCCATCAGCTGCTATGACACCCTCCAAGCGCCCGCAGAAGGCCTTGCACACATTGATGATGTAATGGTCTTCCATGGGTGCCCATTGCTCATTGACGATGGTCTTCAATGAGTCCAAATTCGGGTGGCGGGTAGCACAGGCCTTCTTCTCAATTTGCCATCACACACTGTAGTCAAGGGGATTCAAATCAGGTGATTGAGGTGGCCAAATGTTTTTGTGAAGGCCTTCTTCACCTCATCCACATTGATTTTTCGTGGTTTGCCGGTCCGAACACCCTCCTTCAGATCTTTTCCCTCCTTGACAAGCTTCTGGACCTTGAACACAGTAGTCCTGGATAGTCCAGTGTCCTTGATTATCTCCTTGACAGACCTACCGACGCGGAGGAGAGTGGCAACTATATGACGTTTGGCCTCGTGATTCATCGTACACGACTTTGTTTGATGCGAGTAAGAAAAACAAAAACAAAGGCAAAAGATTTACCGAGTTACTTGTGTTGGAATTTTTTATTTCCGGTCACGGAACTTTGAGATATAAGCGTTTAAAAATTAGTCCGCGTATTTATACAACTACCGGCATATATTTATACATAAATGTATAATCATTTTCTCCCCTCAAAATCATATAACAGGCAGCGGACATAAAAATTGTTTTAATTCAGTAATACCATTTGTCTCTCTCCCTCTTTCTCTTTGTGCTCTTACAAAAATCCCATCTCTTCGTATGAGTTTTGACTCATCAATCAATTTTTTTCTATCATTCCTTGCAAAGATAAACTATCTTTTTCTATAATATTTTATTTTTCCTCAGAAAGCAAATATGTACAAAATGGAAGCTTATTTGCTATGATGAATAATCAGTCAAGATAGTATTATCAAAATTATAAGTATTTATGCTCGAATCTAAGTCAAGTCCGAGTTTTCAGGGTAATTAAAGTGTCCAGTATCATACCTTTGATGTCAGAGACTTAAGTAGGACCCTCTCTTTAATGGGGGTCCCACGTTTGGTGGATTAATATGTAACCTTATTTTCAAAAATATTTTTATTCCCGTTTAAAAAAGATCATTGGAAAAAATGGTCGTTTCATTTGATAAAAAAGTGAAAATATTCAAAAGGAAAGAAAAAAAGGGGCCAGCACATTTATTTTTGCTCCAGACTCACTCACGACGCTAAAAACTACCCTGGTTTCTAATTGTAATCAAATCAAGAGTCTTAGTGATACAAGTCAAATTTCATAAAAATGAAAGGGAGCGGGGATCAAATTGTCGCCAAAATATCTTTCTACAAAAAACAACACAAAATATACATGTTTTAACTTTTTTATTGAAAATCAAAACTATGACGAGCATATAGGTATAAAGTAGCCATTCATTTGATATAATCACTGTTGGCATTAATAACGGCCTCAATACGGCCTCTGAACCGGCCGCAGGCTCTTCTGACCATCTCATTGTCCATGTTGCCGAATACCTCCTTGATGGAGTCCATCAGGCTGGCCTTGGTGCTATGGGGATGTCTGTTGGTATGTCTCTCGACATAGCCCTAGACAAAATAGTCCAAAGGATTAAGGTTGGGAGAGTTAGGAGGCCACAAATCCTTAATTACGACGTCATAACAGTTCTCTGTTAACCACTGCATGGAGATTTTGGACACATGGCAGGGTGCTGAGTCCTGTTGCCGCACCCAGGGCCTGTCTCCGGCCTTCATGGACCAAGTAGGGTCATCCTCAACCATCTCTTTCACCTTGTCGACAAAGTCGGTGTCCCTGACCTTCCTGTCGGCGCCCTCCTCCTTGGGTGCCCTCTTTATGGTGGCATCAACATCCCAGGTGTCCTCTAGCTTCTTACGGATACGCTGAACAGTCCGTAAATTCACTCCTAAGGTTGAAGCAATCGTTGAATTGGAGATTTCACCTCCATTATTAACCAATGCCATGACTACGGCGGACCTCGAAAGCTCCTCGTTCCACTTATAGCTCTTTATCTCCTCATATGATGACGGCATGATGCTAACTGAACTACGTATCGTCAGCTGATAAGAATAGCTTTCCTATTTGGTAACCGGTTTTTTATTTGATAATGTCGTCTTCAAGTTATCAAGGTTTAAAGTAGGCGACAATCTGATCCCCGCTCCCTGTACATTTTATTAGTGTTGGATATAGAAATATAAAATACAATAGCGAAGGAAATTCTCTGACGCCGCGAAAGGAGACAAAAGAATATTGAAAGTTTCGAAAAACAATCGAAAATATAGTATTTTTCCCAATAATATCCAACATTTTTTTCAAATTAAAGGCAGCGTATCTTATTCAAATAAAATATACGAATATATATAGTCCCAGGTTGAACAATCCGACTTTTGTAACCTATAATTATACCTCCAGAGCGGCAACTCTTACAAAATCCTGCAAATTTGGATCCATTCTCAGAAGATTGTGACCCTGAGCAAGAAACGATTCAAGAACCTGGTAATGACAAATGAAATTTAGAATGATGGGGAGGAACGTTCGGACAGGGAAAATATTTGCTTTTTCGCTGAAGCATTTTAATAATAGAATTAATGTATTATTTAGGTCTGTCCAGAATCTGAATGTTTGTATCATAGATCTAGAGGATTTTCAATACTTTTTTGAATTATTCTTATTAAGGATAATTAATTTGGGTTATAGTCTTACAAAAATAGTGGACATGGACCCGTCTATTGCATTAATCTCATATTTTACTCAAAGCGTATAAATCATATATAATTTGGGAAAACCTGAAAGTCAAATTATTCAAGGGACCAAATTTTGGAGCATACTAAGGAATTTTAATCAATTTTAGGATGAATAATGAATGATTCATGAATTGAATTAGAATCAAAATAATCTCCCAAATACATTATTCATATTTGGAAAGGATAAATAAAATAATGTTTAATCTAAAAATTGGAATAAAACATTAATCTGTAAGTGTTTATATAAAATAGTATCTGGTCAGGCTAAGACGTGGGTCCCAATTTTTTTTTTTTTTTTTTTGGGAGTGATATAAGGGGGCTCATACTCTACCCAAAATACGAAAATTGTTTTTACAGCTCGAATGACTAGATAGGGTTTTGAGTTATAAATTAAAAAGTGACTGGCGTTTTAAAAAACAATCTTACGAGTAGCAACATTTTCTAAATTTATTCAAAATCAAAAAAGTTATTGCAAAATCAGAAAGTAGTAAAAATTTCACTTTCGTTTCTATTTCAGCTGCAAAAAAAAAGTATTTCCAATGGAATATTAGATTCGCAAAGAAAATAAATTTTGTAGAAATTTGTCTGGAAACTTGTTGATATACAAATTTGACATGTTATGTTAAAAAAGAGTGATTGCTCTAATCTCTTTTCCTACACAAGGTATTAAGTTCCTCGAACAGCTGATTGATAAGAAAATAAAACGCATAAAACGCCATAAATATGTACATCTTTTGAATCATAAATTTGATGACTTTTTCCTAAAAAGATTACAAAAAATTTACTCTACTAATGATCTAGAGGGTTTAAACTATATTGGCATTGGAAAAATTCAAGAAAAAGTCGCAATATACAGCTACATTTAATAACTTAAAATGACCTCCAAATTATCTTCGACGTTTTGGGCCAATAATTACCCTTCTAATAACATTTTACCTATCATATACTTTTCATGTATGAATAATTTAAATTTTTGATTGCTTTTTAAATATTTGTCGTTTGTAAGGAGTAATTGTTGAAAATTGTTTTTATGTTTTTATGAAAAATGTAAATGTAATGGCAGTTTAAAGTTCTTGGGACACTGGTGTCCCTCTGAGGTTGAAAGATATTTTTATCACCCTTCTTATTAGATTTTAAATTTGTTCAGGATGATAAGTGTATGTATTTTTTAGTAGTTTTTTCTATTAGAGTATTCATATTAAAGTAATCTTCATTTGTAGACAGATTAGCAAGTAATACGTTTACATACAAATATTTGTATGAATACTATATTATTAAAATGCAGAGTAGTTCATAAATGATAAGAATACAAAATTAATTGAATATGTTCTAGATATAGTAAGTGTAAAAACATTATTTTCAATATCCAAATAAATCTTCCCTTCAAAGTTGTAATTGACAAGAGTCCCATTAAACATTATGAAGGGCGTAAAAGGGCGACCCAATCGTCTGGAACAACGAAAATAAAAAATGTATCTTTTATAATGGGCAATCATAGTGGACATTTTCCAGCGTTTGAACAAAAGAAAAAGATGTGCTTACTCTGCAAGCAAAAATATATCAAATCGAACTTTGGTCCTTTTTATGGGCTGTAATCTTGCTTTATGCTTGGTAAGAAATAGAAATTGATTCGTTATGTTTCACATATAAAGTAGTTATTATATTATTATTAATCATTTTTTTGTTTGAATGAGAAATAAAAATAATATCAAAATAATTAATAAATGTTAAGAATTAAGCTCCAATGCGTAACTATGGTATTTTGTTTATACACAATAAAAGGTTACAGTTCACAGCCAGATGGACACCAGTGTCCCATCAAGTTCTGGCGAACGTATTGAAGGTATAAAAAGAATCATTCTAATTAGTACTAATATGATCAAAGAGATCAGGGATTGACTATAATTATCTTTGATTTTCTTTTCAATTCCTTGTGGTTCTAAAAGGGCTTAGGAAATTTTCGTCCAAAATCGGTCAAAATTGAAGTCAAGACTTACAAATAAGCCTAAAAAGAAAAGGTAATTTCAATTTAAAAGAAATTATACATGTTTTTACTATTGAAAAATATTGTTTAATCAATAGTTCTCAAGCCTTTTTCAGTGTGTATCACCTAAGAAAATAAATAGATCTCCATAGACTACTACCACTGCGAGCAAATTGAATATACAATATTATAGAAATCGTGTATGACAGTCAAAAATTGCAAAGAAAAAAAAAAGCACTCCATATATTATTAAATCAATTATAAAAATAGATTAAGTACTATCAGGTAAATAAATAATTTATATACTAAATTTCAATAGAATATGATAATGTCAACTATTGTGGTGGAATAACCCGAGTTCTCTCCTCAACTAGATATACCAGACAAAAATGTTACGAATGAACTGTTTTATTTATGTAAAACAATTAATATGTTGTGACCAAGATTTTGAATAATCGAGACCAAGAAAAATTGTGTTTCTTGCAAGAATTTATTTAAATCTAGTTTCTATAGTATTGGTCAGAACTAGGTAGGTTGAAAGGACTTAACTATTCAGAACACGCTCCATTTACCCCTCAAATTACACGTATATAATGAGCTGATAAAATTATCTATAGTTATATTAAAGTTCATTTTTCTCCTCAATTACTTAAAAGATTAAATTAATATATTTGTACAAAAATATGAAGGGGTATCTTAGTCCAAGGACTAAGATTTGAGTGGTAGTTTCCGAAGTGAGACACAAGGAATTGAATAATTTATACGCCACTAGCAAAGGATTACCCGACGTTGGTCGGTCAAGGAGGGAGTGAGAAATCACATTGAAAATGGTCAAATTAATTGACAAAATTAAAAAAATATTCAGAAAATACTTCTAAATACTAATAATTAAAAATATAAATGTTTCATTTGGTGTTGGGTTTCGGTTTGGAAATCCTAGACCGGTCTGAGACCGTTATTTTTTGTTGGACCGAATTAGTTTGGTCCAATAAAAAAGCTCGGTCTCATATAAAAACTCGGTCTAGATCGGTCCAATGGAAAAAATTGGTTTAGTTCGGTCCCAAAAAAAAAATCGGTCTAGACCGATTTTACAGATAAATTGTTTATAACATGACATCATATGTTTTTTCAAGTACGATGACGTTACACGAAGTTTAAACAGAGATAGCTCGGATTAATTTTCATCCGACCGTCTCTTATATATATACAGTATTTGTTCCAGAACTTATCGTGTACTTTAGAGATTTTTTTGCAAAAAAGAATGACAGTTGATCTATAAAAAAAAAGGTCTCTCATAATATATGAGATCATAAAAATCGATCCTTAAATTAAGACCCAAAAAAAAAAAAAAGCAGTACGTAAGCTGAGACTGAATCAAAATCGGTCTACAAAATTAAACCAAACAAAATTATTCGACGGTCTGGACCGAAAAATCGGTCCAAATCAGTCTAGAAAAAATTACTTAAGACACAACCGAAACAAAAATTCGGTTTCGTTGTCGAAAAAGATCCTAATAAATATATTTCCAATTCCCTTGGATTCTTCACACTATACAAATCCGGTTAAGGAAGATAATCTACAAAGTATCATTATCGCAACTCCCCCCCTCCGCCACCCAAAAAAAAACCCAACTAAAATTACCCTTATTATTCTAAGGTCTTGTAACCCTGTGATATTCTACATTAACATAACTAATTTATACATACGCAATAGGTTGGGTGACAATGAATTAACATAACATTCCGAGAATATGTACAACTATAATATATACATGTATAAATATATCATAGTATTATTATGTGCATATGTGAATTTAAAAAATGGCCTGGATGAGAAGTCTATTTTTTAAGTACTTCAAAAAATAACAAAATCGAAATTCTTGAAAAAAATTGCAAAAAAAACTTTTTTGCACTAATTTTGCAAAAATATAGTTAATAGAATTTTTTTGGAATTGTAAAATAAACAAAAGCCTAACAATATTTTTTTGGGTAATTGGAAAAAAAAACTGTTACATTTTTGCAAATATTGCAAAAGTTATGTTATAAAATATTCCGAAAATTAAAATACTCCTTGAATTATGTCGCTTTAGCATTTTTTTTTTTCGTGCAAAAGTCCTCGTTTTTTTGTCATTTCTTCTTAAAAAACTGAAAATTGACGTTTGATGAAAAATTGGAAAAAAAGAGAGAAAAATTAAAAATTATACAGAAATTGATAGATATTTCAGTTAAAGATCTATTTTTTTTTATTTTTTTTTTGAAGAATTTATATGCAAACGAATCTCTAGGCAAATTTCTACAAACTTGAAACCATGTACAAAACCCATACTCCATTAGAAGTTCATTTTTTTGCACCTGAAAAAAAAAAAAATTTGCAATTTTCCCCGACTTCTTTTGTAGGCCATAACTTATTTGATTTTGAATAAATTTAGAAAACGTAATTATTCGTATGGTTGTTTTTTGAGACGATAATAACTTATTGATGAATAACTCAACCCCTATTTAGTTTCCTTCAGCCTCAAAGAACTGTTTTTGTATTTTGGGTATAGCATAAGCCCCCTTTATATGACCTCCCCAAAAATTGACATCCCTGTCTTAACCTGTCCAAGCTCAAAAGAGGGGCCGATGCAAAATTTCAGCCTCCTAGGTTCAATGGTATGGGAACGTATAAAGGACATCTACATACACACACACACAATCTCTCATAAATCTGTATATAGATACAGATTCATGTAAAAATCCATTTACCACCTGTTCCCTTCCAACAGCGCTAGGAATTCTTAGAAGTGACCTACAAGAATGTATCACGTACCAACAATTGAGCCACCAGCATGTATATTTGTTGTTTATTTTCGTATACGCGTATGGAAAGGAGGAACAAAATGTTAAACAACTAAGTTGTCACTAATAAGGATTCTCTCCCGGGATTTATCAGGGGTTTACATCTACGGGAAATTCTGGATATATTACGTAAGTTCCATGATATACAGGGCTGGGGGAGTTATGTAAAACGCAATCGTACCCCCAAACACTATTTCAATTATCTGGTTCCTTTGACTTATTTATCTAATACACTTAACAAAAGGAATATACTTGACGCCGGATGCGTCAATTTAAAACCCATCAAATATTACTTTATTATTATGACGTCATCAATAGCAGATTCAAGCCTAAATTAACTAGGTTGTCTATTAAAAAAATTACAATTTGTGCAGCAAAACTCCCTCCTTGCATCTTTGAAGATATTTAAATCCTAAGGTTTGAGGCAATTATTATTATATTTGAAAGTAATCCCCCCCCCCTTTTTGTCCAACTCAAATGCTGTAGCTCATGCCAGCTCGATAAGGATGTGATCGAAATATGTTATTGATTACAAGAAATAAGTTATGCACAGAGAGCACAAGTACTTATGCACTATGCTTGACTTTGTATTATATTCTTTGCCGACATGTGGCCCCAGCATTATATATGATACCTAAGTAATGTATAAAATGTCGATTATTATATAGTTTACCTGAGACCAACAGGCATTATATAAATTACCTTGATATAATGCAAGATTTTCATACTTTGCCGGTAACATATATAAATATGAAGTTATAAGTAGGAGGTCTATGGCTAGAACATTCTAGCTATAATTCATTATTTTCTTCGTTTTTATATTATTCAATTCTAGTTATAGGAATGAAGAAAATAAAAAAATATCTAAAGGTCTCTAGGGAAGGATCGGTCAACAAGGGAAAACGAAACAATTCAATCAAAGGAACAGGAAGACTATGTTTAAGCTAATCATAATTGAGGACTACAAAAACCTACCTGCGTTGCCTTGAGCCGGGAACTCTGAAATCAATATGGAACGATATCTTCTTCTGGCGTGCGTTTTTTACTAGAGTGCAAATCAATTTATCAAATTAATAAAGTAATACAGTAAATTGAAGCTTCAACAGCTCATAATAACTTACCCTTTTTAAACTACTAAAAAATTAATTTTTTTATTGAAAACTTGACGCATAATTTTAATTGAACATAATTTTATAATGAAACACATATAATATGTTCAATATTCAAATGACATTGAAGAAAAAAAGGAACTAATTCACTATTCAATTTGATTTCAGCTTTTTTTAGTATTTAAATAATTTTTAGATGTACTTTTCTATTTTTTATTTACATGAAGATGGTTGTTCGCTTCAGACACAATTTTTTTTGCAAACATGTTCAACATTTTTCATACAATTTGATTAAAGAAAATGCTACTAAGAAGATGATTATTATTGCATTAAGATTTTATAAACCATGATGTAGTTTGATTAGGAGTAAAAGAAAACTTCGTGCACCGTTTACAAAAATACTTTTTTGGAGTAACCATAGATAAAATAATATTTTGCCTTTCTTTATTTGCAAAAATATGTTGTAATTGTTCATAGAGATGTCCTCCAAGAAGATAAATTGCATTACTGGCCTTTCTTAGACTATCTCTATTAATTTAATTGACAGAGGATTCTAATTCTTGATATTTTTCCAATTCATCTATTGCAAAAGTAATATCTCCATCTCTGAAGATAAGTACATTGTACAGCACTCCCAATTTAATGTTTTTAAAATAGAATGGGCAACATAGCCACATAAAAAAAAAATGAGCGGCTCCAGACCTTTAAGTAAATATAATTCCATTGCAGAATTGGAAGATATAAGGCTGATAATTGTAAAAACATCTTCTTCACTTGTATAGTTAGGCTCTTTTTGTATTCACTTAAATTGATACAATTGATGATATTGATTTTTAAAAGTAGGCTAACATTTTTTTTTCAGCCTAAAAAACTTGTCGACAACTGATAGAGTAATTTCCACCAGCAAGCTGTCTATACCACCCAAAAAGCCTTTCAAATTGGGTCCAAATTTATTTAAGGAAGATAAAAAACTTTACTTTATTTCTATCCAGTAAATATTTAACTAAATGGGCTAGTCCTATGGATGTATGATAGGCTGTATGAAATGTCTCGGAAGATAAACCACCTCCATGATTCTTTGAGAGTGTTTCCCATTTTTTAATCCATTCTGCAAACTTAATCAAGAAATCCATTTGTTCCCGCTCATTTACAGAAAATGGTTTTAATGAATCGTCTCTCTTTAAGACGTACATAGTATTAGAGTTCACATTTATGTAATTCTAAAAGTGCTTAAGACTATCCATAACTTTTGTTGTTTTTTTTAAGCACCTGAATTGATCCTCTTTCTACACATAATGGTTACTTGTATTCAGAGTGGTCCCGTGAAAAAAAACCTTACAGAAAGATCAACATTACACTTTTCAATTGGTTGTGGATCAATTACTTTATGATTAAGCTTGTGTTCTAATTTCAATCCCTGACCTAGCTCCATATAGTAGATGTGAGTTAAATGCCCAAATTCGGCTACAAGAATAACATCCTCATTTCAAAAGATGGACATGATAATTTTCGTCTGCTAGTAAAGTTGTTATAAATTTTTTTGAAGATACGTACCGAATTGAATAAGATAAATATTTTTCTATCGGAAGTGGAAAAAGGGTTCAGTATATATCTAGGTAAAATTTCATTTACTAGTTCATCCCTATATAAATTTCTGTTTGAGGCATGTATATCTATAATGGTTGTAAATTTAGGCCAACTTTGGTAACTACTTCAAGAACTTTCATATAACATTGTTTTATAATGGAAGATTTAATATTTGAGATTGGTACCATAGCTACCATGTGACTGTATATCCCAAGTATACTCTTCACCATAAAACAAAGTATGGTTTTAGAATAGTTTTCATTCATATCACATCCAAAAAATTGCCACCACTAAATTCAACTCTCTGGGAGGAATAGACTTTGTCAATTATTATAGAAAAATACTTGTCCTTTTCATCCAATAATTTATCTCTAGATTTTAAATAATCAATTGTTGAAACTAGCACTCCTCCTTGAACTGAGAACACACTTGTTATTCCTCTTATACGCGATTCAGATGGCACTTTGTTGGCATATTAGAGGAGTTAAGATGCCTTAGTAGACTAAAAACAAATTGGAATAAATCTACATTTATTACAACTATGCTGGAAAAACCGTTTTAAATCTCTTGGAAATGCAGGAAAAAGAGGAGGTGGATCTTTTGTTAATTATAGTCAACAAAACTAGTACATACGATACGGAGACCACTTATATGGAAAATGCTCTACGAAAACGGATAATATTCCCCAAAAAAGCACCATCTGAACCTAATTAACAGAATAAAAGTGTTAAATCAAATATTAATTCCTTCACTGAACCATTGGTTCAAAGTAACAAACTACAATCATACAATAAGTCGAAAATTTGTGAAGATATGTGAAAAATAACACATAAAGTGACATAAAAACTTAAAAAACGAGAGAATATACGTGGAAAAATATAAAGGTGGACTTGGAGTAATAAATATAGATGCTCACTGGATATTGATGGCATGTTCGATGACAAGAAAAAAAACTCAAAAAATGATGGGGCCTTGTTGAGGGAATTGATATACGATAAATAATTGTGACCATCCTCCTTGAACAGAAGCAATGAAGAACATAATTAAAAATAAACAGGTGCCGCTATCTCTGTTCAAGAATATAGATATAATTTACTCACATATCACTTATCACTAAGATGAATATTGAAACGTTAAGTTAAGGAATAAGACCCGTCGAGGAATTAATGGAATCAAACAATATAACTGATCCAGCCGTAGCATTACTGATGTTGCAAATAAACTTGAGATATAAAAATGAATTAAGGAATAAAGCCACAAATTATTCTAACCAATCAATGAGGGGTAAAATTTTGGAGGGAAGAGGAAGTGAGGGAAATTTTTTTGCATCTTTTAAAAAGGACTGGAATTGAGACAGGCTAACTGATAAATTTCTGCCATGGAATCTATGAGAAGGATCTAACTTCGAGCCAAATGCTCAACAGATATAAAACTGCATCAGGATCATTCTATGTTGGAAACACCATGACCTAGTTTTTTTGAACAAGAAAAAAATACAAATTATAACAATATACTTGTAAATACGATATAATATTTGAAATAGACATGACAATAATAATAAAAAAATCCAGATTCTCTAATTTGGTTATATAAAGCTGGGCTTGTATTGTGCCAAAGTATTGGAATTCCTACAAATTTTGGAGAGTATCTTCGTCTTTTTGCACTTCTTCAGTGAAGGTGAAGTTGTTCTATAATAAAGCTGATATGATATCTCAATGTCCTACTTTATGGTTGAAACTAATTTGGGTTCATTCTGTTTATTTTATAAATATGCTAGAATGTTATTGATATCAGAATAACGGCTCAGACTCTTTGATGAACATATATGATTCACTTCAACAATAAGTATAGTAATATGACTATAGTAATACTGACTGTTTGAAAAAATTGAGAAAGAGAGGTCGTTATTCACTTTTAAACCAAAAAAAAAAAAAAAAAAGTAAGGAACAAGATCCTGTGATGATAAGGCGAAAAACATGACGAAGTCTTCATTATATATGTATTACATTAATGCCTTTGGGTAAACACGATTTATCCAGGGTGTTTTTTTTTATATCCGTGAAATTTGATTCTTATCTTCTTTAAATAAACGTCAAATTTGAAAATAAGATGAAGTCTATCTTGCTCAAATCTGGAAAAAATAACAAGGCACTTTAAATTTCTTTGAAATGTTAATATGCCTTTTCTAAAGTATAACTAGGGGGGTTAATTCATGAAAATTAGCAAATTGAAGAAAAAATCCGGCCCCCCGCTTCCCCCAAAATTACTTTTTTCACCCATTAATCTGTATTTTTTTAATATTTCTGCAAAGTAATAGAAAGAAACTTGCGAATGTGGGATCATTAAAGCCTTTTTAAAGTAAAAGTTATATAAAATTTTAAGTTTATAAAGTACATTTTCATCGATTCTAGTTATGCGCAAATTGAGTTTTAGCCAGCGAGTTAGGCCCGATTTTTTACAATTAGTGTTGTGTGTGTCAGTACAAGAACTTCTTTTTTAAAAAGAAGAAAATAAGCAAAGTTGAGTGACGTCTTCAAGGACCGAACTGAATTGAGACTGAATAGGACGGGACTGCAGTCTTCAGTTCTAAATAAGGACTGAGACAACACTATTCGCAATTATACAATTCTGAGTTTTTTGTTACAGATCGAATGGGGACAATGATAAAAATAATAATACATTTTGGGAAAACTTGCTTTTATTTTATTATTTCCCCTAAAAATATTAAAAGAAATACTTAAACTTCACTTCACCTTATGTCATAACGGAATTCCAATATTCTCAACCCTATCTTATTCATATCAATCACAAATTAATTTAACTGAACTTTCTGCGGGCCTTGTGGATAGGTGTATAAACATATAAGTTATAAGTATAATAAGCCATCTATTCATGATACTTAAAACACTTATCTCTAAAGGGTATCATTTAGACATCTTTATTCATTTATAGATAACTATTGGCTTGCATATATGAAATAAGAAAATATATCGAATCAACATTACTTATAACACAATTACAGGATATACTAATTGCATGTCTTGAATACATATATCTACATTAATTACTATGATGACTGCAATAAGATTCAGAGTACAAAAAATATAACAAAAAAAACCGATTATTCCCATATTATCTTTATTTTGAAACAAACACAAAAAACTATTAAATTGACTAATGTATCATAAAATTAATGCTATTGGCATACCCAGTTTTAAAGATAAATACATAACTCTTAAGTCATGTTAAAAAACACTCTAATAAATAACTAAGAAGTAACTTTGAAATTAAAGAAAGTAAGACATTCATTGTTGATCATAGTCGACACCAATTCCGCTATCCAAAAAGTCTGTAATGAGTAATTGAACACGAGAGGGAAGGATCCTTATGATCGACATAAGGTAGTATAAAATATTTGGAATAAAAACAATAGCGTTTCCTTGTCTCATGTTACTGATAATAACTTCGGCAGCCCTTTCCGGGGTTTCGATATCCAAAATGTCAGGAAACCGAACACGGCGGTTCTTTATCATTCCAGTGTCCACTAAAAATGGTGAAACAGTCATCAAATGTATGCCGTGTGCACGATTTCCCTGTCTAAAATAAATGAAAAAGACGTTTTAAATATTACTCAACCAATACATTCAATTACAAGTGTAGATTGATAAGTCAGATAAAATAGAATGAAGCAATACTACTAAAACAAAGAATTTAGTTTGTTGGAATGTAACATAGTTTAGATGGGACTTATACATTATATGTAGATATTTTTAAAAGTGATGATTTGACAACTCTTCAAATGGGACAACTTGTTCTTTCTTTTTTAAGTGGAAGAAAATAAGTGTGTACTGTTAATTAATGAAAGTATGTAATACCTAAGCTCAATGAAAAGTGCCTCCATCATTCCTTTAATCCCAAATTTGGAGGCTGTATATGGAACCATATTAGGCACTCCTGCGTGTCCAGCAAATGATGCCATGGCCACTACATAGCCTGTGTCTCTTGCTATCATTTGTGGTAAAATAGCTCTTAGAACCCATAACTGACCTGAAAGTATTGAACGTTCAAATGTACAGAGCTAGAAGGCATAAAAGAAAATTATATCCCAATTACCCAACAAATTGGTAGAAATGATTCTTTCAATTTGATCAAAGTCATGTTGTACAAATGGTTTACAACACAAAGTGCCTGCATTATTTATAAGAATATCAATATCACCCACGCTTTTCTTAATTACATCAATAGCAAGCTTAACGTCTTTTTTCGATGACACATCACAGGTGACAGTCCATGTCTTGATATTTGGAAATTGTTTCTTGATTTCAGCGGAAGTTTCTTCATTTTCATTAATTAAAAAATCTAGGCACACAATATTCGCTCCATTTCTTGCTAGCTCAATTGCCAGTTGTCTTCCAATCCCATTTCCTGCTCCAGTGACTAAGGCGTTGAGTCCTTCGATACTTTTTCTCTCCCGTGGAATGAAATATCGATAGATTAAACGAGCATACTCTAATATAGCACTATTTAATAAAGACAAAATGTATGATCATAATATCAAATAGTTCAATAAATAAATGTATATAATAGTTAATATCAAGTGGGCATGTCATACTAATCAGAGAATTTACCTTATCAAGAATATAAAAATATCAAATATAAGAATGTTAATCCGGTATATAATAAGTGCAAAGCGTGGAAAAATGTCTATGCTAAAAAGTTTTCCCGTCATTGTTGGGAGTTTACTTATAGGATCATTCGAGTACTGAATCCACGTATTTCTTCCGTGTATTGGACATTCATTTCGATAGCGCTTCCCCCTTAATTTTTCAACTGGGTTCGATAAGGGATTCATTCATAGATATGTAAATAATTAACCTTAATCAGTTGCTGCAAGGCTTTATTCCTATTCTCACGTATAGATAACACAAATATGTCGAACACTTTAGTGAACTAATTAATTATTCTACTCTACTCTACTCACTACTCAGTTCTAGCCTAGACGCATTTCACATGGATGTGCTATTTCTGATTACTTCTGACGTAACACTTGTTCAATATGAGCTCCCGCTTCATGAGAATTATCTTATGAACGGCAAACATCTTAGAGATGCAAGGACTAAAAGAGAAGGTCTGCTAAATACTATGGTCAATGGAGGTACAATTAAAACTCGAAATATGAGATACATTAATTAATTATTGTTTAATACAAATACGATTTTTGAGATATATATCCAGTAATTGTTTTTTGAATACTGTGCAATAATTTCATTTATTGTCCTTAGGACATAATGTACTTGCTGATAAAATATTATTTATTGATTTTTATTATAAACTGGATCCTGTTTTTGTGACTCAATGTTGTTTTAAAGAAGTTCAATTTCTTAATATTAAAAGAAATTGTTGTTGGTCAGAATGAAATGAAACTTGGAGGACGCATATATCTTATAATTGATTAACTTCTAATAATTACCGGGCCAACCGCTAATATTTACTCATCTCTATTATGCAAATTTTGAGAGGGGAAGAGTCATTTTCTTAGAATGTTCGAATAAAAAATGTTGTAGAACATATAATTAGCTATCGATTGCTCAGAAGAAGAAAAAAAATGTCCTATTCACCCCCATGATTTCTGAGTACGAGAAGAGGATTGAGAATGCAGCGCTCCTCCTCGCGGGATTATACCAGAATGCATCCTGGGAGAAGACTGGGCCCTTGAGGAAGACAATTTACAATGCATCCATGCGGTTGAAGGTTGAAGAGGACATCAGACACTCTCCAGAAGCAGGCAGAAAATAATCTGTGTCCGTCAACCCCCTGAAGTCGGCGTTGAAGAAAAAGCCGAATTCCTATTGACAAAAGAGGTGAGAAAAGTAATTATGGAGCGTGCAAAAAAGATCCTGTACCACCTCAAGGGAACCTTTGGAGCCATTGTGACCTTTCCTGATGAGAATATCTTTAATGTTGACCATGTCATCAACATGCAGAATGACCGAGTAGTGACGTTTGGGGATGTAGCAGAGGAGCACCGATATCTCTCCACCACCAAACACTCTGCTTCAGTGATTATGTTAGACCTGGTTGTATCCAACGGGAAGGCTAGGAATCCCGTGTGGTTCCCTTTAGGAAACAGGGTGTGGGCTGACGAGAACATCAAAATTCTGGACACCCTTCTATGGATCAAATCCATTCCTGGAAATTTTACCTAGATATTCCAACAAGATGGAACACCTTCCCACACCGCAAAGAAAACCCAAGAGTGGCTGCAGGTAAATATGCACTTTTGGGCAAAGGACTTCTGGCCGCTGCAGAGCCCAAACCCCAACCCCCTATACTATTCCATCTAGGTGCACGTGGAGTCCAAGTCCTGCAAGGGACACCACAACAGCAACCTCGCCCTGAATACCTCCTTTATCCAGGCCTGGGGCTCCATGAACGCTGAGTACATCCAGAGGTTCTACAGCGGCTTCCACGACCGCTTGGAGCTCACCCTCAATTGTGAAGGCGAATATATTGACTAAAATATATACTTTGGGTTTCAATTAATAGTTTATAATCTTGATTCCTAATTCACTCAGGATCCTACCATGGTCTTCAATACTTTATGTGTTTAAATGAATAAATAATAACAATTGGCCCGGTACATCAGACATCCCTTTATTAACAAATTAAATCAGTTGAAATATAGTATCAGACATGGCCATTGATCAGGAAAGATTATTTGAAAACAAATGACAAACAATCGATATTTCAAATTTATGAATGAATTGTTAAAAAGTAGGATATCAGTGTCTTTTTAGGAAGTTAAATAAACCTTCTTTTAGTTAGCCCCTACACGCAACATTGGCAGAAGAAAAAAGTACATAAATTGCTTTCATTTTTTTTAAGTACACAAATCCCAGGAGCCACCAGGGGAAGAATGAATTTGTAAGGGGGGGGGGGATGTTGGCAAATTATATTATGGTTACGTCATTGGGCAGTGTTTATTTGGAGAGGTTGGTATTGGTGTTGGGCTTTTTTGACAATTTTGGACGAGTTTTTAATATCCTTTGTGTAAGAAAAATAAACTTTTTTGAAAGGTATACGATTTTAACACATACACTTTTTGATTACAACCTTTACGTAGTTTTAGTAATCGTTTCTGAAAATTATTTTTATTTAAAATATATATTTTTTCGTGTTCCCGCGTAATTTTTTCATTATTTCATAATTTTAAAATTGTCGGGTATATATTTTTGTGAATAATAAGAACCCTTGAAAAAAAATAATAGGATACATAAATAACCTTAGAAATATTAATTTTTTTAGTCAAGACACAATTTTTTTGAATGTAACACTGACTCCGCTGGAGTCAGAATATTTTAACACAGGAATCAAACAATTTTTTGCTAATATGGGTACTCCTCAACTATTTTCATTTGAATGCGATTCGAATATATCATAAAAGTTAGGATTTCCATAAGAACTTTTGATACTTGTTCTCGTATCAACCAAGACAATTATATCTGGCCAATCTAGAAATCTCAAGTACTTCATCAGCTCTGTTTTCCTTGGCTCTGCTATCAGAGAATTTATATTCAAAGAACAGATAACTAATATCATAAAAAATGAATGAATATGAGAAAACAAGCGAAAACACCTATCCTGTATATTGCTGATACTTAGTACCAACACGTTTACGTTTAGTGGGCAGATTCTTCATGAAAAGATCATCTCTGATGGCGATACATGGTTGAAGTTAGTAACATCCCATAAATGAATCTAAAACTAAGGAGAAAATAAAAGCTTAAGTCCATACAATTTAAAATAAAGAACACAAATTCAATTATAATTTACAAGCTATATTTCTTTTAATCTATTATAGAATAAAATTCTGAGGTAACCTATAAAAATTTAATAGATTCCGAATTCAATAACGGCCTATTCTGTAGCCTCCTCTTGCAGGTTCCATCATCAATATCTGCCACCAGTATATCGGGGTCAATTTGCCCTCTTCCCCGAAAAAAAACGAACATTCCATTAGCAGACCAGTATTGAGCTGTCCCAACTTCCGATTTCACCTCATGAATTTCCATCAATTTATCCACCTCCGAAGAGTCTCCTTATTACGTGAAGGATTTAAAAATGGAGCCTTAAATTTGGAAGCCTTGTCAATGGAACATAGAGATTAATGTTCCAGTAGGTATCATCCGACATTGGTCAGCGAATCCATACAGTGCTTGTGGGGGTCAGTAGAGTTCTTCTCTAAATTACACGTAATATGGTGAAAAGGCTTATCTGCTACATTGAAGGACAAGTTGAAGTTATCATCTCACATAATTTATCACTAAAATAACTAAACTATAGTTAATAGTTATTTTATTCATTGTATAATTAGAATATAAATATATTCTACTTTCTACACTTTTGACTGAAATATAGATATTTTTTATAATACATGAATATATTCTAGTATATAGCTAGAGTTGTTATTTACTTGAAGGTAGAAATAATAGCCAAATACTGCCCTTGGCGGACAAAAAAGTAAATTCTGACCAAGATATTTTTCCTTGTTTATTTTTTTCGTATCGTTTTGCTACTTAGTAGACTATAAGGGAAAGAGGTGTCATGTATATTAATCAAGTATGTTTTTTCTTATCTCTAATTCTGATTCGTCAAAAATATGTTTATGCGCTATTTTCATATCTTGCGCAGTTCGTTGTCTTTTGACTAAGATTTATTTAATGTAATTCAATAGAAATCAACGTTTCGGACAGGGTTATGTATTCTCTTTAGATTTAGCTTAAAAACATGAACTATTAATTAAAACTGCTCTCAATTTTTATATAATTGTTTCTAATTTATTAAAAATAATTTTTTTTGAAAAGCCTCAAAATAGTCTCCATGCAGTTTTTTAGGGCAACCTTGAAAAGTGTTTTGAGCTAGTACTTTTATTCAAGGCAAACTCTTATTTATTTTCAACAGCTTCCTTCCTTTAAAAAACAGCATAACTTATTTTTTGAGAGTAAGGGAACCTCCAATTTATTTTCAACAGTCTCCTTCTTTTAAAAAACTGCTAAACTAATTTTTTCAGAGTAACCTTATTTACTATCAATGCCAACAAGTGGCATAGCTAATATATGTAAATGCTTAGGGTTCCTTTCATTCAGTGGACCTCTTATATATCTTCATACCTATAGGTTTAGTAACCTATGTATAAATGCTCCGTGTGTATTTTATGTATAATAATGAGAGTCATCCTGGATTCTCCTTGTGTAGAATAAAGTATATATATAAACTCCATATCCTCATATATCTCATATCCACGTATATGATATGGGGCAGTCGATAAACCAGAACCAATCTTAAGAAACATAATGGAAAACTTAAAAGTAAGAAGTTTTTTCTTTATAAAATCAAAATTTCAGGCGTACAAAGGTCATGTCACACTGAGCATTAATAAATTAAAGCGTTGAAACAGAATTGAAATTGTAGAAATTTCTCATCAAAGGGCCCGCGGCAGATTACACGTCTTAGAGGATATTTTAGAATTAATGGAGTTCAAGTCTGAAACAAAGGAGCAAAAAGGATACCTTTATGTTCAAAGAAGGGATCGCATGGATGGAGGAACTCAAGAAAAAATGGAGGAACTAAAGGATCAAAATCTGAAAAATTGCATATTAGGAACTGGAACTATTGAGAGGAAGCATGGATTTGAATGAGTTTATTGAATGGAAACTCAGTTTTGAAGACTACAGGCAACTATCAGGAGTTGATAGCTACTCTCACACAAAACAGCTAGCAAATTTATCATAGTTCATGGATATAGAAATGAAGGAGAAATTAAGAGTCTCAATTGGGATTAAAGAAAACACAGAGTTTTCCATTCCTGAAATTTTAGAAGAATTGAGGAAATATTTTCGCTCTCAATATAACATCATTCTTGACAAAGTTCAATTCCATTCCTTGCATCAAAAAGAAGGTCAACCATTCGAGGATTTCTATGTAGAGGTAACTCGAACTGCAAATCGTGTCGAATTAAATGAACTATGGGGTAATAAAGACTGTTTAGAAGAAAATATCAAAGTTAAATTAATTGTGGAACTTCGGGATGAAGAAACGAGGAAAAAGCTTATGGCCATAGAAGAAAAAGAATGTACACTTCAAAAGTTATTGATAGATGTCGAGCTGAGGAAATGTCGAAGAGGGATGACGAAAAATTAAATTCTGTAAAAGTCAACAAGATTACAAGAGGAAAATTCAGGGATCAAAGCCTTAGTCGAAACAAAAATAGTTTTAGGAAAAATCCTCCTGAAAGAAAAATAATGGATTGTATATTCTGCTCAAGAGACCATATTATAAATAAATGTCCTGCTTGGAAACAGGAATGTAGAAATTGTAAAAGAATTGGCCATTTTAAAGATTCAAAGGCCTATACAAATGGAATTTCAAGAAACAGAAGAGTCACGGTAAGAAACGTGACCACATTTATTCCTCGCCTGCAATACAAGTTCGATTAAACTTTCTAGATGGAACATACTTATGTAATTATAGTTATACAATTCCGGATTCTGGTTGTGAGGTATCTATTGCGGATGAGAATTTTTTAAAAGAAATTGAATACCACTTAGAGATTTTAAAAGACCTTCAGATTCTCGTTTATGGAGCTACTGGAGCTACTTTTAATCAACTAGGGTCCATAATTTTAAATGTATGTTTTGGAAATGAGGAGATGAAAGAAAAGATTATAATTGTAAAGGAAAATGTTAAATTTCTTATGTCGTGGGTATTGTGTAAACAATTAAGAATTTTACCAGAGGATTATCCAAGTCAAATTGATCGAGGTAGATGGAAAAGGGCCAAATAACCTAGTGCTCGTGGAATCAAGGAAATGAAATATATTTCCGATGAAGAAACTGAAACCATGAGAGACAAGCTTGTGGAGGAGTATCATGATGTGTTAATTGATAGAAATCAACCATTAAGAAAGATGAAATGTGCATCGGTAAAAATATCTTTAATGGAAGGAGCAGAACCTTGGAAAATCTACACAGCAAGGACGATTCCCTTTTCTTATAGAGAAGCTATTGGAATTAGCTATTACAAGGAATTGGAAGAATTGTTGACAAATTGAATAATTGAGCCGATGGGAAATAAACCTACGGAATCGTGCCACCCTATGGTTGTTGTGGGAAATAAAAATGGTAAGGTTTGACTTACAGTGGATCTAACAAAATGAAATAAGTTTGTCAAAAGACCTATACATCCTGTGACTAATCCCAAGGAGATAATTTCAAACATACTTTAAAAGTACTTAAATAAGTACTTTTCCAAGTTTGATGCAATTAAAGGATATTGACGATCCCTTAACATTATGAGAGCCAAGACCTAACAACGTTTATAACTCCGTGGGAAAGATTCAAGTTTAAAAGATGGGCAATGGGATTAAATACAACACGTGACGTATTCAATCCTATGATGGACCAAGCTTATGGGGAATTGCCAAATACGAAGAAGTTGTTCGATTATATTTTAAAATATGGTGAGACATTTGAACAACATGTTAAAAGAGTCAAAGAATTTCTTGATCGAAGTAGGATGTTTGGAATATCACTCAATAAAGGAAAATTTCAATTTGCTGAGCCAAAGATTGAGTTTATTGGTCATATCGTAGGAGAACATGAAATTAATATCGATCCCAGAAAAACAGAAGCCCTTTCAAAAATACCAGCTCCTCAAAACATAACTGAGTTGAGATCGTTTATGAGAATGGTCAATCAAATGAGGGGATTTTCAAAGGAAATGACCAACTTATCTATCACAGTGAGATCTTTATTATCCAACAAGAAGGAGTGCATATGGACTAAAGGACATGATGACATATATTTGAAGATGTCAAGAAGTCTTTGGTTAAATTACCTCAAAAGAGTCACTTGATGCCGAATAGAAAAGCTATTTTAGAGACTGATGCTTCCAAGAAAAAAGGTCTTGTGTATATCTTAAGGCAAGAAGACAGTGAAGGATAATGACATCTAATTGAAGCAAATTCTAGATGGTTAAATGTAGAAGATAATTATGGAATGATAACGCTTGAGATGATGCCCATATATCGGGCAACAAAAAAAATTAAACGTTTATCTTCAAGGATTACCCCATTTTCATATTGAGATAGATCATTAGGCAATTGTAAATATCCTCAACAAGAAAGGCTTTGGATGAAATTGAGAAGCCAAGACAAAAATAAATCAAAGAAAGGACGCAAATGCGTTTTAACTTCACTGTAGCCTGGAAACCAGGCACCTATTTTCCACTTTAAACAGAGATAACTCGAATTAAAAGTATTATGCAGATATTTTTTGGGTATAATTTTAGATTTAGAATTTTATCCCTATCTTCAAAACCGAGGGCTTAATGCAGCTTTGAACCTTAAAAATAGCCAAAAAGAACAATTTTCTTTTAGCCTTTTTCTGAAGGCCACGAGGCTATGGAAGAAAAAACTAGGCCACATTTGGAATCAAGGGATCCAACTCTATTAAATAGAGCATATACTGTTTTGTACCATTTTTGCCATTGGACCGTGTATTTTACTTAATTATATGTACATAATTTCAAAAACTTTTTCATGCAATCTTACATTGTTTATTTATTAAATATTATATAAGAACATTTTCATCTATATAGTTATTTTATTTATTTGAAATTATAATGTAAAATGTGATTTTAAATAAAGGCTTTAAAGGCCAAATTTACTGCAATGTGTTTTTGTAGGGGTCATTTTCGTCTTTTAGGCCTTAAATAACATTAAAAAAGGTGGGTTTAGGCCAGACGACAAATAATACTGTTGCATTGTGTTATTATTTTTACTATTGTGTTATATTTTGTGTCTGTTTGTCGACGTCTAATAACTCTGAACAATGTTGGGTTCTCCTACCAATATTATACAAGGGCGTCCATAGGACAATATTTATTAATATTATTATTTTTTTTTGGGTGGGGGCCTTAAAATTTTAGGGGAAAAAAATTTGAAAATAAAATTATATTGAAAATAATTTGAAAAATTAAATTTTTTATAAAAAAATTTCAAAAATTAAATTTTTTATAAAAAAAATTCAAAAATTAAATTTTTTATAAAAAAATTTCAAAAATTATGTTTAACTTATTAAATTTTACATCTATTCAAAGAAGTTAAATTTTTTGGAAAAAAATTTCAGAAGTTCAAATAGCAAATATTAAATTTTGGAAAAAAATTTCAATACTCAACAGCTATTCACAAAAATTAAATTTTCTGAGCTTTTTTCCAAAAAAATTCCAAGAATATATTAGAAAAATTGGCTCATATGGGAAAAAGAAATTTTTTATCTTTATTCCAGATATTTATGATCACTATGCTTGATCAAACCCTTCCCATAATGACCCACTCTAAAAAAATATTTCAATTTGAAAAATGCCAAAAAAAAAACCAAATATGTTCCTGGGCCCACCTTTTAAATTCGGGTTTTAGTTTTATTCTCCATTTGGAACACTATCCTTACAACATCAAACATAGTTTGAACGCACATAAATATATATTTGTTGCTAACTGACTAATACAAATTCGGTGATTTATAGTATTACGGGCCTTATATTATAAATCACAAAAGGAAAATAACCTACTTTAATATTAAGTAACGAGTTAATTAATGGAATTCCTGTCTTACAAAAAAAGAATACGTACTATAAAACTCAAGGAAAGACTAATTATGTTGGTTATAATTAATAGAAATAAATCAAAACTTGTCGTAGGAATAGAAGCATTAATTCCCAGTTGTAATAATGACGGTATAATGAAGTAACCCGCTTGTATTATACTATTTCAGTGCATGGTGTTTCTTGAATTGCCAAATATTTTGCAAACAAAGATTCCTTTCATAAAGTAATTTTTCTCTTAATGTTAGTTATTTCTGATGTTTATTTATACATGTGCATTTTGAATTTAATTATATACGTAGAGGGATTATCTAATCAATTAAAATACGGGATACATCTTTAATTTTGGAAATATTAAGTAAGTTTTTTTTGTTTTGTTTTGAAAATCTATACTTTACATTTATTAAATGCATAGAAAAACATCTTTGTTCTGTGTCTAGAGCGTCGTAAAAGCCTAGACATAAATTTTAATTTAAAGATCTTCATCAGCAAATGGTGAATATATAAATTCCATAAAGTTATTATTATCTATTGGCGTTGGTGGTCCCATAGGCATTAGGCTTTGATTAAGCTCAGCTCCTGAGGTTTGTTCTGGATATTGCTAAATATATGTTTTTGCCTTCTTTTCCTGTTTTAAAGTTGAAATGAAATGGATGCAGATAGAAAAAAGTTCTCTTTGTTGAATCAAAGATTGATATTCCTTAAAATGAAACTCCTTTAATTTAAAAACAAAACAAAAACTGAGGCATCATTCTTATTCAAACAAAACCCTTAAAAAAGTTGATTTTTTGTTCATTCATTTTCCTAATACAAAATTGGCTCAAATGTATAAATTAAGTAAAACTACTCAAAAATTCGAGCTTTTATTTGTACACGTTATAAATTAAAAAATAATTAAAACAGTAAGTGGGTTTCAATTTTATTTGACAAATAATCAAAAATTGAATTAATTTCAGTTCCCGTCCTTTGAATCATTTAAATGCAGCATTCAAACATTTTAGCAAAAAAGAATTGAGGAGAAGTTTAAAAAAATGAGAGTTTACTTCATCATTTGGATAATTACGATATCATCCGTTGTAGGACAAAGAAATGAAGAACACAATTGTAAGTTGAGTTGAAAGATCAAGATTTATGCTTCCATAATATATTAATAACTAATAGTATCACTAAATGCCTTTGTATCACGGATAACAGAGGTGAATCCCGCTTGCTCCATCTTCATTGTGGATTTCTCATTTGAAAATCCAAAGATTAACAAAGTACTTGAAAATCTTCAAGAGGAGTTTAGGTAAATATTATTTGCTTTGTGCACATCACTTTCTTTTTCTCATATCCTTTATTTTCGAAAGAGTTGTAAATTATCAAAGCATCATTAGTTCATGGATTAATTCCATGGAAATACTGCACTTTAAAACCTGCGTTCAAACTCTGGTTTTTGGATCGAAAGATTATATCGTGTCTTTTTTCAAAGAGGTAAATTCAAATTTGAGATAGCAATTGAAATTTTATAATTATATTATGTATACACCTAGGTCTGGGACCGGTCTTTAACAAATGATCCCTACCAATACTTTGCATTTGTCAATTCCTTATCAGATGTGCATGGAATTGAAGCCTTGATGGATATACTACATATTGCAATAGTAATTTTGCCTTCATCAAATATACAAGTAATTGATTCATTCAGGTAGTATGTACCTATGTTTTAAAAATGACTTCTTTTAACATTCATAGAGTGTTGTAAATGTATATCAAGTGAATCCATATGCTTATGAAAAGTTTCCATTGGTGAATATTTGGTCAAATAAGAGATCCGGTAGGACTTTTAGGAATTTATAATTTTTTAATCAAAGTTCGACTTTGTTTTCGTAGATTTTATTAAGAAGTTTAAACTTCAAAATAATGATATGAATTTGATGGGATACAATTTAAAGGTTGCATACATGATGCACCCACCCTTTCTGTTCCAAATATCTCCAAATATTGTGAACGGGATTGAAAAACAAATGGTGGATATCCTAGGAAAAAGCATAGGTTACAATACTGAGTATGTACTTTTTTTCACCAACCTATATAATTTTCTGAATGCACAACCAATTGAATAAAGAGGAGAAAGAGAGCTCCTTGTCATTCACCTGTTGACAAATACTTTTTAAAACAATTTTTCGAATGCAAAAGCAAAAATCCGCCCCTCCCCTATCCTGAAAATTACTTTTTCACCCATGGATACGTATTTTTTTCATCTATTTTCAATGTAATAAAAAAAAATTCGAAAATGTCCTGATAATTAAAACACTTTTATGCTTAAAGCAAAAGTTATATAACATTTTAAGTTAATAAAGTATAGTTTTAAGGTCATATAAAAGGTCAAAGGTTACAAAATAGGTCAACTTATTCTAAATTTTTATTTTAGTGTGTGTATTAGGATGTCCATATTTATAGGTACCTGTTAATTTGATCTTTTGTTGTACTTTTTTTTTTCTCTCTCTCTCTTTATTGGTCTAGGGAAGTTATGTACGCGAAAATGTATAAATAAACATTATAGTTAATAATTAAATCCCTAAACTAAAATGACATGATTACTATTACTCACATGGTAAGAATTATTACATGCATTTTATCTAAAAGGTTGATAAAATATGTTCATAGGTATAAAACAAACATTAAAATATTCCTAAGAATTCATGTTAAAATATTAACAATAAAAAAACGAGAAACAAAGGCTAAACATTCAATGGTAACAAAAAAATTATTGTTATTCAAACTTGAAGAGTAGTAACCAATAAGATCCCCGCCCATTTTTTCACAATAGACCATTCAAATCAGGAATTTGATGGTGAATGCTGAATATCTTGCAGTAGTCACAATAAAAATACCTCTCAGTTCTTCCTTTCTGACATGTTCACCTTCAGTTACCGTCTTAGATTCTACTTTTACAGTTTGAGAGAGCAAACTCCAAGACATGTGTCTTTTTTGGAGCTTTGGGGGCATTTAATGTGACCCCGAATAATAGAAGAGGAGTTACGAACTTATCCCGTAGTCCAGAAATGTTAAGAGAAATAAATTTCTTTACAATACAAAGAGTAGTCAATAAAACCATGTATTGCTGAATTAAATAATTTCCCACAATCTTTGCAAGGAGCATTACAAAATCGACATCCTGTGGAGATTTGAAATTGCAAAGTAAAACCTTTTCCATCATTATTTTAGCAATTGAGTTCTTAATTCTCTTTTTCCAAGATATCAGTAGATTTAAAATTTTTAAAAACTTATTGCATATTTCTTCTGCATTTTCCTTAAAATTTGATTCGAAAGACATTTTCAAATACCATGGAATGGGCATTATATGAAATTTTGCGGCTTTCATGAGTGGGTAAATAAAATTACCACAGTTGAACATTGAGTTGTTGCCTTAATCGTGAATCGAAAAAATATTATTTGATAAAACAAACCATTCCAATTTTCTGGATTCTACAAGGTTTTTAAAATAAAAATTCCTATTGTTATTTTGTCTCACCACGTTAATGACCGAGGACGATAAAAAAAAACATCGTTCCTTTCCATAAAATCCTTTGAATTGCTGCTAAAGAAGGAGAAAATTCCTCCAGATGATTATTTATGAAATCTGTTCCAAGCATAAGCCAAGTGTTAGACGGACGAGATGAGATAGTGGATCCCCACTCAACGTTCGGATGTCACGTAAGATCAATTAAAACTTTTTGGTATATTTTAGGGATTATTCTGGGGAGTAGAGATAGTCCTCCTCAGATGAGAGATTTGTGTCTTTTGATAGAAGGTAAATACAATCTATGAAACGATCGATTGAGTCAGCTAGATTCCCTTCCGATTGCTTTCTCGGTCCGCCAGGGAATAGCGGCTGCTTTGTAAATTGTATTAGGAATTATTAAGAAGTTATACAGATCCATTCTCTTCTGAAGGTTAAATTTTCCCCAGGAGGAGATTGCTGAATAAACATATTTATCCAGAAACGTCCAGTTCGAAAAAGAGGGACCATTTTTGTCCCGTCCGATCCCATTGACTTTGTAAAGTTTCAGTGTTCGAATGGCGTTTTTTGACCTCTATAGCTATTTGAAAATGATTTTTAACGACATTATTTGTAAAGGGATTCAGAAGTTTCATTTTAAAGTATTGTTGCTGAATTTTGAAAGTTTCCTTAAAGTTTCTTTTCTCAAGTGATACATAAGAATGTAATCCTTATTTTTGATTTAGAAGAAAAACAAATTTTAGCCCAACTTCAGATACTCAAACGATCAAAAGCACTGTTCTGACCTCCAAATAAAATAAAATAAGTATCTGTGCTCACTCCTAAATTTTATTGTAAGTGGCTAAATTAATAGAAATTACTGTTATGTTGAGTGCCAAAGACAAATGCACACATAGTTGGAGAATGGATAATAAAGGAAACTGTCAAGAAGTAAGATAATAAATAAAAAAATGAAGTCGCATAAAAATAATTCAATATTGCTGAAGGATACCAAATTAGTTATGAGTTATGATATACTATATAAATATATACGTTCAGAAACCACATTCCATAGTACAATACAATGAATTTTGACTCATTTAGTCTATACTTTTCTCTTAAAAGAAGTCATATTTACTATTGAAAGTAAATTACTCAATTTTAAAATTTTCATAAAAATATGACAGATTCAGAATGATTGATTGGTTCCAGTTGATTTTTATTCATCTTTCAATGTCCAGGAGAAAGATAAAAATACCAAACAAAAGTTGCCAGTTCATTATAATTTCAACTTCGTATGACAATCATCATCAAGGACCTTTGAAATTGTATTTATTGATGCTTTCATAACTTTTTACAAGAAATCATTTAATACATTTCTGAACTTTCTTGTTTAGATAGGATCAATCTTTTAATAATATCATATGACTTCAAATCAAAAGACATATTATGATCTCTGCCGACAGAATCATTCAGTTAGTATGCAAAGAGCAATTATATAATCATTATATTTGAATTAATTGAAAGACTGGCTGGCTGTGAAATATCTAATATATCTTAAAGATTTATTTTTTTTCAAGTCAAGATGAAGTTCCTTCATTTTAAGTACTCATTTATTGTATTAAACATTTATGGGTGTTGCTAATCGGAGGAAACTACAGTGGTTGGAATTGTTTGAGTATTCAAAGTATTTTGTTTGGCTTCAATTTGTTTTTCTTCCAAATCAAAAGTAAGGATTATATTCTTAAGTGTCACTTAAGAAAATGAACTCTAATGAAACTTTTGAAATTCAACAACATAACTTTAACATTGAAACTTTCGGAATCCGTTTACATATAGAAAAAAAGTCATGGGTGACAAAGTAATTTTAGGGGCGGGGGCTTGTTGGCTGGCAATGGTAGATACCAACATGTATGATAATCCTTCTTAGAATTTACGATATTTATTTTTTGTTTTAAATGAAGTAATCGTTTGTTAGTCAAAAATTCGTTTTTAGAAAAATGTTATTTTAAGGGCACTATGGACTTGAAAACCATTTTTTTTAAGCAACTAGAATCATATCTTGAGCCTTGAGAGTCTACATAAAAAATTCCAGCACAATCCATTCATTGCTTTGGTTTTTATTCCTGAAACACTCTCACTCACAGACATTCACAAATCACATATAACATATAGATAGCCTTTCACGTCGAAATATGGCTTTTTTAAGTAAAGATTCTTTATTTTTAATGCTAATCTAAGGTTGATAAAGGGTTTCAAGCTCCTTTTCTTATTGTACAACATTAAAAGTGAGTTTCAGACGATGGGTATTGCATAACCTAATTTTTTTTACCACATTGTAATTATAATTATGTAATTATATAAATGAAATGATAGGCTAATAAAGAGCATTGACGGTAAATGGGGAGAAATTAATCAAAATGGAAGTTGGAACGGGATTATTGGAATGGCTCAAAGAAAGGTAGGGACATATCCAAACATTGGAAGTATATAAAATACAATTTTATTCTTTAAAAACAAACAAACACACAGGAAGTAGACGTTGCCATTGGATCATTAACCCGACAATTTCAGCGTGAAGTGGCAATTGACTTTACTTTGGGCTATTCAGAGTCATACCTAACATTTATTACGCATGTTCCACAGGAACTTCCTAAATGGCATTCACTTCTTTGGCCGTTTGAAGTAAATATATCCCCTTATAATAATTATAGACAGAAAATTAATGTAATTTATTACTGTTAATTGATTTATTAGAAATATTTATGGTATTTGGTTTTGATTACTATGGTATTTTTCTCATTATGTTTCATAGCAATTCTTTATGTCCATGAGAGAAACAAGATTCAATTGTCTTTGGCCTTCATAAACATATGGGGTTCCTTTTTTAAACAAGGTAAAAACATTTAGTGTGTGTCTATTTTTAAAATGGAAAAGTTATGAACAGATTGTGAAAGGGACACATAGTTGTGTTGTGTTGTAATAATTTAAAGGTATTTGACTAAAGTTAATCTTTATTTGGAAATAGAAAGAGACAAGTAACAAAGTATTTCGTAGGTATAGTTCATCCCAAGGGGACATCATTAAGAATAATTCTCGGAACTTGGTTCCTATGCTCTTCTTGTATTGTTGCATGTAAGTATATTATTCTTCAGGAAATGGTTCTATAATTAATGAATTATTTATAATAAATTACCCTAATTTTGTAGCATATGGTGGGAGTTTGGTCTCATATCTAAGTCGTACGAATATGGAGAAACCCATTGATACATTAGAAGAACTAGCTGGAAGTGATTTGAACCTTTTGCTTATAGATGGAACGTTTTATTCATCTTTATTTGAGGTCTTGTATTCGTCAATAGCATTAACCTCTTTTACTTTCTATTTATACGGGTGACGGAAGATTCTAACCTGGGAACTTTGCCACTCATATTTATATTATAGTAAAAATGTATCTTTGCACATTTCTTTCGAGTTTAAAATGGGGCTTTTTTTATTTTAAGTCCTCTGTAATTCATTTTTTAAATGGAATAACTGGAAATTTTTAATTTCATATGTATCCGTAACATTCATATCAAATGAATGTTGTTTTAATTATGATTCATTAGCTATTTTTTTAGCTTCCATATACCCAATCTAGATATATTATGACAAAAAATAAAAAAATTATCATTGCCCCCATAACCCGGATGAGCAATTCCATTTTATGCGACCCTGTTCTTTTTTTACTCGCAATACAATATTATCTATGTATACATCATCTTTTATAATAGGTAGATTCACAATCTAACAACTTTTTCTTATGTGTTATTAGACGTAAAAGGCTTTAAGATATATTTTGGAAGGCTTAAATTTAATTTTGCTATATAAATCTGGTAATAAATTTCATTTTTTAGCTGCCGAATTCTTGAAAAAATGGGATAGTACATTCAATATGCATAACAATAAATTATGAAATTCCAATGTTGTTTCAAGTGAGACGAGCGAATCGTCAGCAAAATATATGCGGTATTTTAGTATTAGTGAATTAGCACCGTCCTATACCTTTTTATTATATATAATAAAAAGGCTGCGCTTTTAATCAAATATTACTAAGCAATATTATAGTAACAAAGTATCAAATAAAACACTAAGTGGGATTTTAATATTATAAAAAACGAATGATGTTTGAAAAAATGGACAAAAGTAATTTTTGTGTTGATTAAACATTACTTTATGATAGACAAAATGCCTGAAGAGACTAAAAAGAAGCTTGATAAACATGATGGAAACTCTGTTCCTTCAATTAGAACAGTTTATAAGTGGTATAAAAAAAATTTGGATAGGTCATATAGGCACAAGTTATACTGAACGTTTAGGACACCCTGTTGAGGTTACTACACAAGAAATCATTTATATAATCCTTTATTTAATGATGGATTACATATGAGTGAAGGTGATTGAGATTGCTTATGGTGTGAGCATCTCGAGTTGGAACCCTATTTAAATTAGTTTTGCAACCAAAACTGCTGAGATGTGAACTGGTGCATTGTCGTGAGGGAAAAGGACTGTTTTTCTGGCTAAGTTTTGGGTACTTGTTATATTTTTACCCTTTTCCAGATGGCCGATGAGGATAATTCTTTGCGAATCTAAAATAAGATCGCCATAATCTTTCCGGCCGATTCTTCGATTCAAACGAATGTCAAACAGAAAGAAATTGACTGATCTGGCTAAAAGTTGGATTGTGTTCTTTCAAGAGATGCTACTAACTAAACATAACCTCGGTACGCACCAATATTCCCATTTCTTGGACTTTGCACGGCACTTTCATACGACTCTCGTAAATGTAATTCATTTAAAAAATTGTGGAGAAATAATATTATTGTTTGGGATCACTAAAAAGATAAATAACTGTTGCTATGAGGGACTTATTTGGCTAACTACGATATGATTATGGGTCTTTTTTTTCTGTTTGTAGCAAATGTTGTATGATATAATGAAGGTAACACCATGTCACGATTCATGTTTGATATTTTCTATTTTAAATCTATTAAAATGTAATCAAATGTGTTTGTTTTACACTAATTAATCCAAAAATCATTATAGATGACTTCAAGTGGAGGGATAGCCTTTTTTAACGTTAAACTATATGTGTGAATATATATTTTGGCCATAATATATATATGAGGGGGAAACATCCTAGAACCGTTTATACGTAAATACGCTCGTAATTTGATTTGAATAAAAGTAACGGAAGTTCAAGGACAATACCACTTACAAACCCAAAACTATATTTCAGGTTTCAAAAGACACTACTTACAAAAGCATTGGGAGGAAATTGAACCAGGCATCAGAGAAGGGCTATAAATGTGTGGGACATTTGAATTGCTTAAAAACGGTCAATGGGAATAAGGAGTGGGGCATTTAATTAATCAAAGTATTTGAATATTGATTAATCTAGAGTAAATTATCTTTTTAGGACTGTATATATCACGGATGGAGGCTATTTTACAGAGTTTTACCCAAAGGCACATGACTTGAAATTTGTCTACCTATCAAAATCAAAGTTCTATACTTCGGAATATGCAATTGTTTTAAGAAAGAATTTTCCCATATTAAAGCATTTCAATCAAAAGTACGGAAGTAATTCAATTAAAAAATAAGCAAGTCTATTATATAATATATATTCTAGAATACAAAGGTTTCTTGAAATGGGATTAATAGATAAATGGAAAAGGGATTTTTCTCAGAGATATATCGTCATTGCTAATGAGAAAGACAAAAAAAACAGTGTGCAAGGATCAATATTGAAGAAAAAAGTATGTCTGGCCATTTCCTTCAATCATTTACGAGGGAATTTTCTCGTGGCATTTATTGGATTGGGATTGAGTTTAATGGTCTTTACAGGAGAGAAATTATCTCATTTGAGTAAATACTGAATATATTTTAATTCACAAGATAAAAATAAAATACTTTATTACGTTAATTGAACATTGTTTAATTTTTATAGTATATCAGAGTATATTGTCTTCACCTATTATTAACTAATAAAAGAGTCAGAGAAGTTATTCAATTAATTCGTATATCAGTGCCATTTATTCGGCAGATTGTATATAACCATGGCCTGTCGATAACTTTTCTTTTAATCGATCCATGTTGCACTCCTGGGTATTAATAATAACATCAACTATTGCTTCATTCAATCTAAAGGATGTTCAATTAAGGAAATTAGGGCATTTAATTATATGACATAACATACGATTTGAGTACTCAGTGAGAAGATACAATTTGACTGAATAGGTGAGTGCTCTAATCTTTTTTCTCCTCCCCATTGAAATTGCTCAAACAACTGATTGATAAGAAGTTTAAATATATAAAATTAAAAAATCTTTGAGCGTAAATTTTTACACGCATAATAACGCTACAGAGCTAAAATTGGTGTTATCAGATCTTATGTCATACAAGGATTTTTTAATTGGTGTGACCTTTCCAAATCAAGTAATTGCAACCGGATTTATTTTGGAGAAACTAACATTTTTACGGCCTTTCCGAAATAGCCCATAACTAATTGCACATTCAACTAATCATCCACAATTAACAAATAAGAATACTTGCTTATTAAATTTTGCATCTTTTTGTACGGAATCATTGTCTCTTAAAACTATGAATGAAAAATTATTTAAAGATAAACATTAAAAGGAAAAATAAAACCCCCAAAAAATTGGGTATTCAATTATCCAAATATGATATCACCTGTCTGATACTATTTTTACAACTGTCTAAAACAAAACTCTAATTGTGTTCTATCATTATGCAATACAAATTAAACTTTTTTTATTGTTTCCTAGAAAAATGAAGTCTTGTTGTCGCAGTCTGTATATATTTAGATATTTTCTCTTAAAGAATTAAACAATCATAATAACAGCTATTGAATATAAATAAAATTTACTTGAGATAATCAAAGGAGTGATTTTACAAGTTGATTGAAGTTAGTTAGAAATAAATTAACATACGATGCATTGTTATTGATTTTTTTCTGGTTTTTAATACGAGTGTCCCAGTAACCAAAAATTTGGCTTTTGTAACCTTGTTGGAACGAAAGTTGGACATCCACAGGGTTGGGCTGGACGTGTTTTAGCTGTAATTAAGGAATTTATGCTTTCAAAAAAAAAAAAAAAAAAAAAAATTGGAATTTTTTTTGCTACAAATTTAATATTGAAATATTTAAAATTAAATTTCTGAAATGTTTTCCAAAAAGTTTAATTTTTTGTAAACAGCTGTGCAGCTCTTAGAATTTTTGTGAACAGCTGTTGATTTTTGATTTTTTTTCTCAAAAAATGTAATATCTGAATTTATTTTCAAAAATTTCCACAGAATAAGCCCTCCCCAAAATATAATCCTGCAGACGATCCTGATTGATACTCTCAAGTGCGTAAGAGCCCAAATAAAGTATCACTTTTGGGGATGCAATAAATTTTTTATGAAAGAGGAAGGAAGATTTCATCTTATGAATTATGACTTAATTTCCCTCATTAAGAGATTAGGGTTTGCTTGATTGGTTTGAAATCTGTGCCCCTTAGAAATTAGGTTTAGTTCTTGAAAAGTTTCTTGAATTGGTTTATTGGCAGAATAAGGATTATTTAATAAAACCACTATTCAAATTACGAAATAAAATTTTTAACAACGAGAGTGGATGTTGGATAGATCCTATGTCTGATTTTCTAATCACCCACCTCCTTGTTTATCTGTCCAATCTTTTTTATAATTCAAACGGTCCTACGGACCGATTATCGGTACTTAATCCGCTACACTTAGAAGGAGTCTGTATTGTACCAGAATTCCTAGGCTAATAAAAAAGACCTTCATAATTATTTTATACTTTTTTTTGTTACTTTTTAATGCAACTAATCTTTTAGTTACAACTAAATACATGCATGTTCTCTCGTGGTCTTTGGTTTTCTACATTTATTTTCTCCAATTTGATAAGTCCGTTGCAAGCCAAAATAGACATTCAGCTATTGAACAGATCAACTTGCAATGAACAGCTGACCTACTTGCTCCCCACACAATGTTATCACTGACAGCAATGTGTACCAGTCACTGATACTTCCGCTCTATGAATGAGACTTTTAGTTCTAAGTCCACTTAGCCAGAAAATTGGAATTATGCGGTACTTTGAAGGATTTGCTTCTTCTTCATTAGCATTGGCTGTTAGTGTTTACATTGGAGAGGAAAGAAAAAGACAACTGGGTCTTTTGGCTGCCTCTTAGTTGTTTTGCTGGGTCTGTTTTTTTTTCTCAAATTCTTATTTATTACAGAGCAAAAATAGTTTTTTTACACTCTGAATAGTTTCTACGTGAGGAACACAAACAGAATGAAATTAAATACATAGAAATGGGGCATATAAGTTTTTTACTTATATTTGTTTGTTTGCAAAAACGAAGAAAAGTGGCACAGTCTTGCGGCAAAATAATACAACTCCCTGATTGATAATATTATTTAATATAGAATATAGCTACAATACAAAGTCAGAATATTTATAAAAATAATTATTATTTACCATCTTATAATATCCCAATATTGCAAATATGAAATATTATATCACTTATAGTTCGTTTTTGTTATTAAGTTCAAATTCAAAATTGTATTTGGGGGACATTAAAAACTAATTTAATAGGATACCCATTTTCATTAATCTATGTTTCTCCTCCAAACTACAGACTGGGACACCCCTTTGGGCATATATTTTTTTTTACTTTACTCATGCCCCATTGATAACTTTTATAAAATTATGTTTTAAATATAAGACATAGATTAATATTTTTCACTGCTCGGACAGCCACCAATTTCTTGCGGAAGTCCATGAAGAAAGTCTTGTTATAGGTCCCAGAGATCATGACACATTGTATATTTTTCAGATTTAATTTTTGGGTGGCAATGCTTCTGGTTTATTATCTATTTACGATCAGTAGAAATCCTACAGAAGGTTAGAGCCGTACTTTCTCGGCTTTCATTCTCTTTTTGACGTTATATACGATTACCCTGAGTTTTCAACCCACCTTGTGATGTTTCACAACCAAAACCAAAAAAGTTATGGAGAATAATGTCTTCGAAAAAATAACCCTTGATAACTAGTTTATTTTTTCAAATATTGTTAAAAGTATATATTAAAATGTTCCAGAAGTTGAAAATTTCTTCTTTCCAATTGAAAAATGACGTTTGATGATGAAAAAAAAAGAAAAAAAAAAAAAAAATTATTCAGAAAATGACAAGTATTTCAGTCAAATATTCCAATATAAATCTATTTTTTTCTACATAAGAAAAGAAGGTTCATTTTCCACCGATTTTTTATTTTGCCTATAACTTTGATGATTTTGAATAAATTTAGAAAATTTATTTTGTTTTTTTTGAGACGCAGTAACTTTTGAATTTCAAACTCACCCTCTTTTAGTGTCCTTGAGTAAAAAAAAAAAAAAAAAAAAAAAATAGTGTTTTGGTATAGAATAAGTTCCCCTCTATATGATCTTCCCCCCGAAAATTGGCAACCTGTTTTAGCCTGTCCAAGAGGCATTTATGCAAAGTTTCAGCCTTAAATGCTGATAGTGTGTCACCCTTAAAATACACGCACACAAACTCTATTATATAAATATAAAAATGTAAGACATATGGAATCACACCTTGTTAATAATTTTTGTTATAGAAAATCGACAATTCTAATTTTCCTGAATAAAAAATTCCGAGACGGACAAATGATATCTTCCTTCTTGAAATCTGCTGTAAATTGTTGTGCCGTAATTATATTTTTTTGTATGTTTAAAAATATCCTTCTTTTTTAAGATAAATATATATTTATAAAATTGTACTCATGGACACCAGTTTGAAGTACAGTCGAATCCGGATACAAGAACCTAAAATTTTTTTAAGCTAAAAAGTGTACTAAATTGAAGTTTATAAAAAACCAAAATTTTAACAAACCTTAGGTGAATATGTAATTTTAAAACTATCTCTTTCGAGACCATCAGTGTTTTATTAGATCTGGTTTGTGACAGATCATAGAGAATATTTAGCTAATCTTTCTGCGAAAGGTTAAAAACTCCTGATCTGGAATAGATATGAAAGCAAATAGAGCTTATTTCGAAACAAAAAAAAGAATAAGGCTCTTCTCAATTATTGGACAATTTTATATGAGGAAATAGTTTCGTCTGGATTAATGATTTTGCCCAATGCCAAGGTGAATAGATATACAAGGTTATACCATAACGCGTGTACAACTAATGTTTAACTTCCACCACGCTTTTAATATTGAAGTCATAGTAACTGAGTGGTTGCGTGTTTTGTCAAAATCTGTTTTTCTTGCCCAGTAGTTGGTACGATACATTAAATTAAAAATTCTAGCCATAGTGGCGTCATAGACTATAATTGATTGCGTGTTTTGTCAAAATCTGCCTGTCTTGCCCAGTAGTCGGTACAATACATCAGATTGAAAATTCTAGCCTGCACGATGGCATGATGTTCTAACCTTGTATTTATATTAACCTTGCCCCAATGCTAATTATTTGAAAAGAATTGCAAATTCTTTACAATTTAGTTCAAATATCGACAATTCAAATGATAATTACCTTAACAATTGAATATTTACATTAAAACACAAGGATAATTAATATCAGCTCTTATCGTGGAAGTATATTTCTCCAAACGTGTGGAGTATTCAAATGGAAAATTGTATGGCTGTGGAAATAATAAAACCCCAACAAAAATCATATTAGGTTTCCATATCAAAAATATCTCGGGAAAATAAAGCAACATGGTTGTAATATTGTCAATATAAATTCATCGCTTATAACATGCTATATCTATAAATTTTTGTAAATTTAAACTAAAATTTGATTAAATACCTTATTTGTTATTGTAGATGTACATTCAGCAAATCGAAAATTTTACTTTATTAACTGTGGATGAACAAAAATCCTCCTTTATCCAATATTTATGTTTTTTTTTAATAACTTTACCTTTTCAAAAAATTTCTGCAATTATTTTTTATGCTGACGATTTTTTAACTACTCTTTCTTTGAAGATGGTCAAATACTAGCTGTCAAATTTGACAAACATGGCTAGAACATTAAATATGTTCATAAATTATAACATCAAGTCATTCATCCCCAGCCAATTGAAAAAAACTAATTTTAACTTGGCAGTAAGTTTTTCCATAAATCTACGAGTAACGTGCTAAACTATTATTTAAATAAAGACACGTAGAAAATCAAGCTATCTCGAAACTGCAGAATTTTAAAAAATTATTAAAATATTTTGGAATTGCGTGAAAGTAGACTCCATGGTGTCGCATATTAAACTAAGATTATATAGCTATAAACCAACTTCCTGTGATGATAGAGGGCAAATCTAATATTTAAATTCATTTATGGTTTGTAAGGTGGCAAAACATTTCAAAATCAAAAGAATCAAAGAAAGGAAAGGAAACGAATAAATGTCAAACGAACTTGCTCATAAATACATGAAATAGATTCACAAATAAAAAGTCATACAGTATAATAATTAATTAAATTATTACTAATACATTTTTATCAAGTCAAACACTTCTCCTTGCCACGTAGATATTAGGGGATCGCTCTGCCCTGTTTGTTTTTCTTCAAAAAGTTACAAGATGGGATTGGCCTTTGTTCTGGTCTTGAGACTTAACCTTAAGAACAACTCTTCAAAATTTGATGTGGATTGGACAATATCTTGCCTAGGGACATTTGGATTTAACATATTACTTTATTTTCATTTTAATACATAACATTGTTTAACAAATCTGAATATTGTATATATTCTTTCAATATAGATTTTAATTACATAGAGTTAAATACCATCTTTTATCCGATTTATTTATGGCTGGTTTGGTAAGTCATGTGCCTACATGGTCATTACAAAGCTTTCTCTCAACTCTTTGAGCATTATTTACAGCCCATAGGTTTTCAACGGTTGATTTTAAACTAATATAACTACTGTTTGATTTCCATTTAGATACAGGTGTCTTTCAAAAATCAGAACTGATATTTAATATTCGAAATAACATCCAATTATCTTGCTCAAAAAGTTATGACAAATCAATCATTTTTTTAGGGTATACGTGAAAATTTGGGTTTTCAAATCTAGTTTCATGTCTATTTAAGGATTTCAAAGGATATTCTATTTTGAGAATTTCGCTCATAATCTTCATTTTCGCCGCTTCGTCGATAGACTCACTAAACAATGCTAATGAAACCAGTTCTATTGTCAAGCATAATAAATTCAATCCCAATGCTTTGATAGCCGCTGTAGGATATTGAAAGATCCAACAAAATAGAAACCTTTGTTGTTTAAAAATTGGGATCCTGGAAAAATGAACAAAAATATCTAAATCGTGATCTATTTTTAGATATAGACTCACTCATCACTCAAAAAAGAAATTATGAAGTTCATTTAAGGTTACGACAAATAATTTTTAGCTCCAGAACCCTCACAGTTGCCTTTTGAATTTGTCGAAAGGCTTAAAAAAATACTTTCTCCAATCTTTGAAGAAGCGTTTCAGGAAATATTCTAGAAGTGTTGTGTTTATGATTTCATGAGTACTGGATCCCTAACTTAAGTCCTAAAGAAGAATAAGACATAGTATGAAATTAAAAATGACCGACCCATTTAAATAAATTTTCATACATCAGATCAACAGATCAGAAGGAATTTATGGCATCAAACCTGCTAGAGGATATATCACACTCTTTACAAGATGATAATCAAAGTAGAAAAAGTTCGTGAGAAAAGATACGGGGTATTCTTAATTTTTGTTCATTCATACGTAAAATATTTTACGGTATCTTGCTGTACATAAGAGGGAATTGGAATGAATTTATTCAATATTAATAATATTGCACAATACAATTAGACAAACACATTTTCGATAAAGCTTAAAGAACATTATCAATATTCCTAATATAATAATTCATCATTATATTCCTCGATATTCAATTTTTAATCCTTTTTTACTCGTTAGTTTTTATTTCATTATCTTTTTCAATATTATCATTTCCTTCAGAAACTAATAGTTTTGTTATGGACTTGAAAATTTTACTTCATTGCAATTCAACTTCAATAATTTCATGCATATATAGGTCTTACGCTATTAGTTTTAAAGTATTATAAGTAGTGAACATATTATTTTGTTGAAAGTATATTTTCTATAAGTTATGAAACTATTGTATTACAAAACGTAGACATTAAGAAAAGTAAGCACTCTACTGTTTTTTTTTTTGAAGACTTTGATACATTGTAACAACTACGGCATTCTGGAACGAAGCAAAGACACGTATGAATAAACCTTTTACCAATTATTCAACAAAATCTTACGTTTTTACGCCATATCTATATATTTAGAAGTAGATAATTATAGTAAGTGTAAATTTTAGTAATTTAATCAATTATCAAGTATATTATAAGGCTAAATAATTAAGACAAAATGAAAATATAAACTTAAATCAATGAAGCACATAAATAAACACATAATTGCATGAACCATTATTTACAAAGACTAAATAAGAAAATAATTTTAATTGTTAATATCATATTGATATGTTTTATAATTGTCAAGGAACTTAATCTATTATTTAGTCTCAATTAACACTGATATGATAGTTCTTATGTACAGTTTCTTTAAATTGTAAGCATATAGTGTAGTCCGTAAATGATTTTTGAATAGTCATGTGGAGATCATAAATCCTCTCAATCGAGTGATATTTAAATATATTGTTAAGTGATTTAGTAATTCAGAAAATGACTTCCGATTCACTAACTTTTAAAATATGTTAAACGAAATTCCTATTTTCCAATATAACTCTACTGAAGTTATAAGATCACAGATAATTTATTAGTATATTTATCACGTAAAAACTATTTATGCATATATCTAGGTAATAGGAAAGATGAATATATTTTGCAGCTTTGCTGATAAAAATATCTAGAAAAGGTATTTCAATTCCTGGTCCAGGATCATTTTTATGTACATCAATGACATTTAAGGACTCAAATTAATGAAAAAGTTTTCCAAGAATATTAGGAGACGAAATAGAGTAGACATCGGAAGGATTTTCAATGGAAGAGATGCAGATGAAGGATGATAGGTTCATCTCTGTACGTTTCATTCCAGTATTACTCCTCTTGATTAAACATATCCTCAGTTATTATAGAAGTATTCAACAATTCTATATAAGATATAGAGGGACGGATGTGTATTTGAACCAATGTATGATGAAGTAACAGATTTGGACGTTAAAGAACATATGCACAATGATACGTCCATTAAATGAGATGATATACATCAAGTAAGGCACAAGAACCTTTTCTAAAGAGATGAACATGATAAATATCCCAATGTCATAAACACATTGGAGTTGAATGTAAATATGAGTTGACTCAGATCCCTATATTCGGATGTTCCGTAAAAAGATCAATCCAAACCACCCTTATTGTGTAATTAATTTGATGACTAAGTTTATCACAATAACTGTTTTCACAAAAAAGTACTATATCATTTTATTTCTTCCTCCTTCACCTGATGAAGTAGTTTGTTTGTAGGAGGCTTTGTGACATTTCTCATTCTCTCTTGCTTAGATATCATTGTATATACTTATGTGCATCTTCCAATTACGCGACACTTTTTGTCGAAAAGGATTTCCATACTGTCTCATACAAGTTCATTTTCGATCAGCTATGGAGTGACGGATGGGTCTCTTGTCCTATTCTCGACCATCTTTAGGAACTCATCATCGAGCATTGACATTCCTAGTGCTTACTCTTAGTTTTGTATTCAGTGTGGAGCCCGGCAAGGAGATTTACTATCGCCATCCTTCTTTCTAGTAGCAATTAATTGATTAAACGAGATTATCAACTCCAACTCACGCCTTGAAGGTCTGAAAATAAATGAATAGTAAATGAAGTGATTATTATACGAGGATGATCTTACCTCGTTTCTCACAGGAACACAAGAAAAACTGGCAAATCCCATCTCACACGCCATCAAAGTCATTCAGGATTTCAAAAAAATCTCGGGTCTCAGCATCAATATCGAAAAAGACTCAGATCTTATGCAACTGTGACAACTATCTTAAGACATGTGATGGTCTTAGCAAATTAGAGGTATTTAGATGTTGGACCTTTGCAACGTCTTATCTGAACAGTAGACCTGATAATGCTCACTCCATTGTTGCTTGTCAAGCTTTCAAGCATAATGGATACTGGGGTTTTGTCTCTGTGATTCATCCTTTATTAGGGTCTATTCTACAAATTGACAGAATAATTACAAATCAGGAAAATATACATTTATTCTAGCTTACATGAGTCACCGGGCTTAAACAGCAGAAGCACTAGTAACCAGTTTGATAAAGACACAACTCTTTTCTTAATCTAATCATCCCTCATTATACAGCTTTACAGAACAACTTATTCTTTGCCCTTGTTATATTTCGACACGTTATCAGGAGTAGTCAGGTTCATATACTTCTTTTCAACTCCATTTACTCTCTTAACTTAGTTTATGGGATATCTTTGAGACTGTCCCGCTTTAGTATGTTGGAATAAAAACAGCCAATTTTGATCCAAGAAATACCAATGTAGTCATATTAATAAAATCTCCTAATCGTTTTTTTAATAGGTTAAATATTAAGTTTCAATGTATAAAATAAGATTTTTATTATAGATCCGAAATCCGTATTAGGATTTGATAAATTTACTCGCAAGAAACTCGTCAAGACCCTACTCTGTTCATAAAAACACCATGCTTGATATGAATTATAATTTTACAAAAGAATACACCAAATGAAGACCATTGGAATTGCAATTGTTTCAACTGTCTCCTTTGTACTGAGCCTTACAATATCTCAAATTGATACTCACAGAGTGAGCTTAGAATTTTGACGGCAAAATAATCAATAATTTGAAGAATAATAGTTTTAGGAAAGGAAATGAAAAACTGTCAGTATTTGATAATTTCTTTTATTAAATACAGTCGGTTTTTATTGTGTTTCCTGAAACATATTCCCTTCTAATTATTGACTATGATACTAAAGCGGACAAAAACTTTTGATCTTTTTTTCGCTACAATCTGCATAATTACATATTTTATATTATTGCAATGTAAATTCAATGTCTGTAGCTTTTTTGAAATTCCGAAAAAAGGGACTTTTGCTACCTTCCTGTGTTCCCCTACAAACAAATATGTATATAACTAATATTCAAAGGATGTACGAGGATAGTCTTAAAAGTTTCTGACCCCAACGTGAAAATGGCAGCACTACTAAATAAAAGCTAGTCATATCTATCTAGCATCTCTTGACAGTTACTCACCAAAGTTTCAGCCATTTTGTACGTAGAGTTATTATGTAACAGACCGTTTGAGCGAGTTGATGTGACTAATTTTGTAAAAATGGACAAAATCAAGTATTGAACTGTCGATAAATTTCGGATTTTGAAAGCTTTAAGTTGATTTAAATAATAGCAAACATAGAAAGGCTAGTTGTAATAAAATTTGAATCGTCTAAGCCAATCCATCTCGGAGTAATTGAGTTCAAAACCAAAGTATCTGTGAGCAATTATTTTACAGAGAAAAACATCGAGTACTACTAATTACTATTTGAATGGCTTACAGGATGGAAGCATACCAGGGATAAGTATGTAGAGTAAAAGGAAAATGTCTTGTGTCCTTGTTAGCTCGGAAACTCTTCAAACTCTCCCTGTATGTAGTCAATAAATACGACCTTCAAAATGACTGTACGAAAAAAAAATTATGATTTTATGGACTTTGATTCCTGAAGAATTGTAAGTAATAACAACTAATTGAACCCTTTTTACAAAATATAACTCTATTTGAATAATAAATTATAACATTAACAATAAATAAAAGAAGCAGTGTGCCATTTTGTTTGTTTGTTTGTTTGTTTGTGTGTGCATACCGTACACAGAGCTTTGCGTCTACACATTATATGTACTAGTAGTAGTAATAAATTTGAATTGTTACGATTGTGATTTATAATTAAGTACGTTTGTGCATCATCTCTGCAAGTCGAGCATGAATAAGAAAAAATTTCCTTTTGAGGATGAAAGTGTTTGTATTATACAGCTACAAAAAACATATTTAAGAAAGAAAAAAAACGCCGGGTGTCAGGGTCATTGTTCTGATTTTATTATTTAGCCTTTGCAGCCTCCTGGTAAAGAGTCAAAATAAAAAGCTGGTACAGCAACTGCTCCAAATCGTGATCTTTTGTATAAGAGTGAGTATGGAGCAACATGGAATCGATTTTTAGAGACATGATACTCCTCTACAGTTCTTGAAAATTCATCTCCACCAAATGCAAAAATCCGTTCTCCTAATCGGAGTACCGTTCCAAAATTATGAGTAAATACAGACTTTGGAGTGAGGTATAATTCTTCTGTATTAACATTGTAAATACTCCCGTGTGGTCCTCCGAGCACTAAGACGTCATTTTCCGTTGTAAGTGTAACGCATTGATGTCTGTTGATGAAAATGTGAATATTAACGACTGATTATGGGCAACAAAACAGGGGCGTCAGCAGGGGGCGAGATGTGGAGAATCTGTAGGCCAAATGAAGTAATTTTTGAACATTTTGATTGCCAAAATCAACACCCCTCCAAAATAAAGTCTTGCAGACGCCCTTACTAAATTTACAAGAGAAAAATTACTTGAATCTGTAATATAACAGCGTATGATTCATACTCCTCCAAGACTTTGTCTTGAAATTATATGTGGATACAAGCATTCCTGAGCCGAATCCACCAAATATATACATGTTATCATCAATAACTACTGCACAATGTTGCTTTCGACCTTCATCAGGTAGAGACGGTCCTCTTGACCAACGCCAATCATGTACATTATGAGAGCTAACACGGAGAGTCTCAGATGATCGGGGTGAGAAATGACCTCCACTATTTTAAAAAGTATTATAATTTGTTAAAAAATATCATTGTTTGGAATCGTAGTCATGAGACTTGAGAAAAATACAACTAAAAACAGCAAAGAACCTTAGAATCCAGTTTCCTCGGTACATAATTGAAGAGCAAAGCCATCTTGGAAATTCTAATGTTAGATTTGGAACCAAATCCCAAGTCTTTGTATCAATATCCATTTTCCAACATTCTCGACTTCCCCCAAAACTCAAGGACCGTCCTCCACAAGCAAGGATTCGTCCAACTCCAAGGTATTGAAGATTCACATTATAAATACGTCTAGGAAAATCAGGAAGTCGATGTTGGCATGTTCCCTTGGATGAGTAAGTTTCTACTATGTTTAGAGTATGAGTACCATTGTAGCCTCCAACAAGTAAAGCAACCTGATTTGATGCTGAGGAAGAGTTATCTTTATATCCTTGAGTCTGTTTTTTGCTATTTGAATTTGTACTTACTCGTTAAATCCTCCTGTTCAAAATCTATGATATTAAAAGTCAAATTATTTGTCGACCCCCTTATAAGTATACATATGTATAGATAGAAAAACACTTACCGTCATCCACACAATTAGTACTTAGATCCAATTTAGAGGATGAGGAGCACTGTACTTGGTTAAATTGTGAGCCTATAATAAAGACGTTCCTGGAGGGCATATTGGAAATATCTGTATTATCACAAATAATATCAAATAACTTCCGTTGGCGGATATTTCGTCTTTCCTCATGACAATACCCTGAGGTGTCATCTACATTCTTGTGAGTAAAAAAATATCTATCCCCTGAGCGTACTCTTCGGAATTGTTCTGCGATTAAACATCGAAAAGTAGGACCCACCAAGGCTCCACGTGCAGGTATTTCTGAAATCCCTCCAGGAAACAATTCAATATCCTCTGGCTCTGTGTACAGCTCCCCAAAGATCTTCCATGTTTCCCATGTAAATTCAACGGGTGGGGAATGTGCAAAGGTTGATGGTAAAGGAGATAAGCCACAAAGTTTGCGGTAGGAATTGTAAGGGGCAAGTTCATGGTCTCTGCCTCTTTGTATGTTGCGTGAAACTAAGTCACTTCCAAAGGATTCACCTATTCAAATGAACTTGCATTCTTTTGATTCTGAGGAATTACTTTAACAATACCTTTTTTCTTAAACAAAAAATTTCGTACAGAGTCTGCAATTTTTGAGTTAACTACGTGTGTGGGTTGAATACTCATCCCTTCAAGGATTTGATCAATTTGCTTGCGTCGTACCATGGTGGTATTAAAGAATACTTGAGCTATTGAAATAGTGTCCTTCCGTTTCCCATTTTCATACGTATGCATAATATTTGTTATTAAAGAGTGACCAAATCGGAAAGCTGCAGTTGAAAAAGCAGTAAGTATATTGGCATCCACATCTGGATCGTAATCCGAATTAACGTTGATGTTCATTTTATCATCGTCTTCAACAAACTTGGACCCTTAAGTACATATATATGAAATCATTGGTTCAATGAAATTAACTTTTTGACGAAAATTTAAAAATATATATATACCTAAAACAAGGGGCAAAAACTCTCCGTACACAACATTTTGCCATTCCGCAATTACGAGTCTTCTCGTCTCCTGATATAATTTTTCATCATTCCAGTTGGGTTGGCGTAATAAAAATTCTTTTGCAATTCGATTATGCTCTCTCATAAACAAAGTATGAAGGGATTGGAGCCCAGGGTTTTCATTAACTCGCTCATCACCAGTTGAGAACATGGTTGGAATCACCTCAGGACATATATCTTTTTCAAAGGGAAGATATTTTTCACCAAGTTTTTTATTTGTCTGCATATATCCACGTTTCAAGAGTCGCAGATCCCTTGCCATTTCTTCATCAGAACCATACAACATTGAAGCATCCAAAAAGCTTGTGACTGAATTAAAGGGTTCATTAACTGTGGCAGCTGCTTAATGAATTAAGAAAATTAATATTTATTAAAGGCCTTTCAATTTGTTCATCATTTGGTAATTACATGAAAAGTCCAAATTTGTTCTGCAAGAGGGCGCGGTTAATGATATTTTAAAGTCCAAACATCTAACTTTGGGGTTTTGCTTTGAGTAAAATTCATCATCTTCCGGTACCAAAATTGGCATACAACCTATTAATTATTAGATATAAGAAAATCAATTGCAGAGTTAATCGAAAATTTACCTTTTGGGACATTATTTAGTATAAAAGTATTAAAATTAATAAAATCACAGCAATCAATATCTTTCTTGGATGGGCATTCATGCTCTGAGCAGGTATTGGTTTCTTCTGTGAGGGTTAAGTCGTGGTCGATTAATTGTCCAATTTGCATTACCATGGTTGTTAACTTTTTATGTACTTCATCATTTCCAGCATTGAGTTTTGAACTAATTTCTCGTGCATTGGGTAGGAGCCGCTCCTTGGAAACAAAGTAAAACTTGGGTGGGTAGTTAATACGGAACAACTTTGCTAATAAAAATCAATAAATAGTCATGTTTAAAACTATAAATCCACTTTTCATCTATAAACATACTTCGTTTTGCAAGTCGAATAAACTCTGATCCACGAGAGCCCCATAAAGATTTGTCATGATGAATGTTATTGCATTTCCCATCCATGCTACGATAGCGTGCATTTTCATATATTGAACAATTTTTTTCAGGGCGACAACTGCCAATTTGAAGTGGACCAAGTTTAAATGTATGATCTTTCACAATACTTCGAAATATTTCACATGGATAACCAATTGGCAGAATCGGCATCTAAACAAAAATAATCAAGTTAAGGATACACTTACATTATAAACATTATGACCCTTTTGTAAAGCAAAAAAATAATTCCAATTCCAAACATGAGGTTCCTACTTTTACATGTTTCTCCAAAAAACGTTTATTGGCTAACGCATTTTCTACAAATACTTATAAGAAATATTCATCTTTAATATGGCTATCTTACGTATGAGTAGTTTTATAATGTCCATAGTAAAAAGAAATCCTTTATCTTTCCAATAGATGGCTTTAATTATGTGTATCTCGCCTTGTATAAGTGCGATCGGTTTACGCTAGATAATGATAGAAAGATAAGATTTCTTACTAAAAAACAAAAACACAGAGTATTGTTTGAGCGTGAGGCAAAGATAGACAGCAATAAAGAGAAAATTTAATATAATTAGTATCATATAATTCTTTAATATTATTTTATATAAAAAAGGACCTTCTTTTAGATTTTGTGTTATTCATACTCAGGTATTAATTTTATTGATAAAATTATAAATAATAACTAATTTCAAAATAATAATCCACAGTTGGCAACCAGAAAAAAAATGTTATTTGTCCTTACTATAATCGAGGTTGCGGTTGGATTAAAACAGCTTGACGTATAACTATCTAAAGGAGGGGGTCATTTCAAAGTGTGGGACAGCAAAGAAGGACCCCCCCCACCTAAGGTAGTAAATGAATAACAGTACCCCTTCTCTTTCAGTAGGCCATAAAACATTTGGATATTGTTTACTGACGGCATTCTCATGAAACTACTGTTTTTCCCCTTCCCACTTTTCAATTGGTTTTCTGATTTGGCGCCCCCTTGAAGAACTATTTTGCACTCCAAGGGGGTACTATATAAGCCCTTATTCTAACACATCATTAACTATATTATACTCTACAACCTTTCCTCCGAAAGAAAAGAGAAGAAACGACTCCAAATCAGTTCTTCGCTAACCAATTATTCTTAAACGTGGCGTTATAATTTTTGGGAACGTTTCACGTCTTAATAAGAGTTTGTTTAAATTCAACCAATCAACGTTTAGTTATTGATTAGGGGAGAAGAAGCAGAAACGTTGACAAAAGACAATGTGAATTATTGTGGGTTACGTTTACTTAAACCTACCATCACCACTTTCTCTATCTAATTATTCTTCCTTTTTTTTCTCTCTCTCTTTATATACCAAGAACTTTTTTTCATAGACTCGGCTAGATATTAATCCCACAACAACCTAATATATTAAAATGCATCATACAATACATAAATATGTTACAGCATATTTAGTATCTAGTTGAGTCTAGGGAAAAAGTTCTTGGTATAGAAAGAGAGAATAAAGGAGGAGTAATTAGAAAGAGATAGTGGTGATGGTAGATTTTAGTAAACGTGCCTTTTTGTGTTATTACTGCAACACCGTGCTAATGAATTTTAGAAAGTTAAAGTCAAACACTTCCACGGTAACTTTCCTTTTAAGAACCGTTGATATATTTAGAAGTGAAATGAATAAATGTATATGAGTATGTGATTGAAAATAATTTTGACCTATCTTACAATAGGCTCAGCTTAATAAACATTCGTATTTCTGTAGAAGCAACATAAAAAAATCCAGGGATTTTTTAGAGAATAACAAGGAAACATATTTTTTCTTCACAAGAAATTACTTTGATAATTTTCATGGATTCAAATTACACGTAAGCGTGAAATTTATTTTCATTCCAGTAAAATAATAATATTTTAAAAAGTGTCAAGTTTTTAATAATGTATTTTTTCTATTAATTTTATTAATATAAAGCTGCGCAATTTGATGTTTAAGTCATTATCACATTAAATACTTTATTTAAAAGAATGAATGGGGTGACTTGATTTCAAGAAGTAAATCTGGGGTCGATCTTCTTTCTTCATTTATTTAGTGATAAGTTATTGAGAGTAGACCCATGACTCATGATTTCCTCTCAATTTAATTTTTTCTTTTCTCTTTTTATCCTAACTTCTTAAATAAAAAGTCAAGAGTGACTGAAGGAAAATAGCTTAATAATTTTTTATAAGTCTTTAATATAGTACTATATATTGGGGGTACTAATTAGTTATTCGATAAATTTCACAAATATAATTGAATGAACAGTATTTTGTAAAAATAGTTAATTTTACAGAATAAGTTCTCACAAAAAAGTGTTTCCAGGATCTTTTCATGCTGTTTCTACATAGTTATTGTTTCCTTCCTGTTGAAATCTAAGATTAAGGATCAATGGACTAAGGAAAAAAGTGTAAGCAATATATTAAATAAACAAAGAAATCGTAGGAAGATAAAATATAATAAAATTAAATTTACGATTTCATCTCTACCTTAATTTAAGCAGACAATGAAGCATCTTTACTTTTGCAATTTATACTTTGTTTTATGTAGATTTAAAAAAATAAATAAAAATAAGATTTATTGTCCATGAATACATACTCTAAACATCATTTAATTACTCAATACGTCAAGTAACACAATATTTAGCCTTTCAAAGTTTAACGGCGGCTGACACATTCATTTTATCTGAGCCTAATCTTCCTACATCCCCACCACCCACCCCATACCAACGAGAGCCTCAACTATCTGCCGAAGACTCCAGTTACAAAAAGAACGGTTCAAAGCATTACATAATGATATTTTTTTGCACGAGATAGTCCACTCTACAAAAAAATCTCTACATGGGGCTCTCTTCTCAAACATTGCCTTCAGGATTTGTTTTACACAAAGTTCCAAATGTTGCTCTAATCAAAATAATCCAATCAAATGACAAGGGATTTGATATTTCTTCCAGCTTCAAAGTGGAAGATGACTTATCATGCAAAATACATCATAATCATACTTAACTTAAAAATAGCTGTGGAGCCCACAGTCTAAGATTTTCTTAAAGAATCAACATTCTAAGGGAAGCCATCAACGTTGCAGCTCTTTTTTTTTTTTTTTTGGATCCAATGAGGTTCAGACAGACTCAGATACATATGAAAATATTTGTAACCCATTATTGTAATTCATTAACTCTTCAGACATTAATCATCTACAATATTCGAAGCCATCATTTCTTTTTCAACAAATGATCCTCCTCTTTAAGCCTCCCAAGGGTAAAAGATCATCTCTTTTACTCCTCTCTATTGCCCTGATGTGGCAGAATGTCGGTCCAGCTCTTTACGAGGAAATTTTTGCCTCCAACATTACTTCAATTTCATTGGCAAAATATCTTCAGTCAATATCTAGTGCTTTGACAATTGAAACAGGGATTCCCAGCTCTACTCTCAAGTATCTAAATTTAGGATCAAAAGCTTGAAAAGACGTGAGAAACACGTAACCCTCGTCATTAAGTAAATTTATTCGGCCCAGAGGATTGAATTTGTAAGGGGATTTTTTTTTGACAGGAAAACAACCAAGCAATTAAAGCAGTGATTAAGTATGCGGGAGGAAAGTATATGGACGTTATCTCTCTCGTACTGGTGACAAACTTGACTGCTGAATTTATGTTTCGCCAATATAACTATATTAAGAAGTTTTTGTGGGAAATTGGGTTTTCAGTTATTGCATTGTCTGTTTATAATCATACTACCAATAGGAAATTTTACAAACAGTATCTATGTGATAACGTTCTCCAAACATAAATCCGTCATTCTCGATACGTCACGAAGAGGAGATTTCTCTTAATAGATACAGTGCATAATTTTAAAAATGTATACAACTGCTTTCAACGAAATGACTATTTTGTTGATCCCAATATTTACCTTCCTGGATCTTCTTTTCTACGTCCGAACTTTGAAAAGGCTGGAATACAAGGTTCATTCAAATTGGAAATCGAGGAAGTCTTTCGAACCCTTCGGACATGCTATTCATCTCATAGTTTTATGCATATTCTCTCTTCAATTTGATTGCATTGCCTCTTTAAAGGCCTCAAATCCAAGAGCATTATTCGTTTATCTGTTTATCAGGAGGATGCTTAATAGTTTAGAGACAGCTATTGAGGCAATATTGAGGTCGAAGTGTGAATAAGGACATGAGTAGACTAATATTTTATATAAAACCTCTGTAATTCTCTATAATGTCATGTGCAAAAAAAATCTGCTGCAAGTATTGTAAAAAAAAGAACTTCAGGAAGACCCACCAAGGCACAAAGAAAAGTAGTTCATCTGTTGTCGTCTTTTAGTTGAAACATCATTTATATCATTTTAGTTTAACTGTACCAAGCCTTTATTTAATATTTATATAAGATAATTACAATTTTGAAGTGTCTAATGGCGTCTCATAACATAATGTCTCTTTGTAAATATATATATTAATATTTGTTTAACTTAAACATATCCTAATTTGTCATTTTTATTTAAAAAATTATATGCTAGTAGATTATAAGTTGTCAGTATTTAGGCTAGAAGTGTTTACCTCTTCTTGGCCGGGCACACTTTTTCTTTCACTTCCATGGTTTTCAAGACTTCCTTGTTATACCAATGTATAATCAGGCTTGCTAGAATTTTCAATTTTATCTACCTTACCAACTGCTGGGCAAGATTGACATATTTTGACGTCATAGAGAATAACAAAGGGTATATTTACACTTTATAATACTAGAAACTTTATTAATAGTATTTAGTAATAATATATATACTCTTTGACGTCACTATTAACAAGCGTGTTCAAAATAAAAAATCAGTGGGGAAAGCGTTTTGTGATAAGTTTGTATTTCTATTAATTACTATTTCTATCTTCAGTTAAACTAAGGAACGAAAACGGAGCAATTCCTGTCTACTTCTTTGCTAGTTACGGAGCGGAATTTGTTTAGTTTTTCAAACTCACAGAGAGGATTACATTTAATCAAATTCAACGCCATTGCAGATGAGCTACTCTTTTCCAAAAATGTTCAGGGTTACCATATTAATTTTTAGTTTATTTAATTTTTACATATGGAAAATGCTTACAGTTTAGAACCAAAACAATATAAATGACCAATATAAAAGCCGTACATTAGATTTGATGAATTATATTTAGTCCACAAGTTATTACCTTTTTACGATTAAACTTTTTCCGTGTCGGAATGGGGTACAGAATTTGAAAAAAAAACTTAAATTGCGGGCTCTTCAAAGCAATTTGAAAACTATTAGTGATAATTATATCACTAAAGAACATGAAAATTAATAATATATAATTTAAAAGTTAGAATTTTTGACCCAGAAATGAGTTTTTTCCAAGTATGCCCGTTTTTTTTGGATAAGTAACATTGAAAAAAATAAAATTCTTTTTAATTTTGTTATTTCAAAATTGAAATTAATTTTTTTTTGATCTTATAATTACCCATTTGAGATGGTTTATGATCTACTAAGGTGATCCTGTTATTTGCAAGGGGAAATATTTTCCAGATCTCGCTGCACAACAGTTTCCAGGAAAATGATAATCCCTAATACATACATGATTAATTGAAATAAAAGTCGATTTTCTTTTTTAATTATTTGAACTCTTGGTCTGATATTTTAATATACTAATATTGAAGACCGGCCTTAGTTATTGCAGAGTCCATTGCGAAACAAATTGTGTGGGAAGCGAAATCCCAATGTTAAAAAAATATTTTCACTTTTTATAAAATAAAAGCTTTCTTTTTTCAAATGACCTTTTTGTAAAGTGAATGAATATTCATTAACTGCACACTTTTTTAACAACTTTTTTTATATTTATCGATTGCCGTTTTTTTATAGAAGATGGTTGTTTTATTTTTAGAATGATCTTTACTTGAAAAATATTCTTTTTCTTAGAAAAGAATATTTCTTTCTATGTTGATAGATAACTTTATTTAGAAAAGAGTAACTCGACCATTCTTTTGACTTTTATTTTTTCCATTATTCGTGAGATCTATTAGAAGTACGTGACCCACTGCAACCTCAATGGATTAAATTTGGATATGCTTATATTACATAATGAAGGATATAATAAGATAATATGTGAATGTGTCAAGTTATGACGTCATTGTTAATTTTAAGCATATTATTTAATAAGTACGAAATCGTTCCTGTCATTTAAAAGGTATAACACAGAGTTATTCTAAGTCTTATATAGAACTCTCCTAAAATAATTGAACGTAGAAGGCAGTTCTTAATTTAGAAATTCCACATCAGAGCAAGTGTTGTTCAAGCCTTATTAGCAAGGAATCAAGGATTTAAAGAAACATATTTCATTAACAATATTACAAAAAAAAAAAAAAATCTAGAAAATTAAATCAGTGAGTGTATTTCTTATGACGTTTTCATCTATAATTCACTCAGTAAAGTAAATCAAAGTGTAAAGTTTGATTTAATAACGATGATAAATTAGTTTTAGTTTGAAAATAAGTTTAAATCCATATATTCTCCAAGCTTTGCAATGTATTAAAGTTATTAAAATTCAATTAGTTGCTATCCGCCATATTTTAAGGAATAAATATTATAATCAATTTATAGGCTTGCATATTCATTAAGAAATATTAATGTCTTAGAGGTTAAATTATGAGCTAGCTATGAGCTGATTGAAAAAATATTTTGTTTGTTATTCTTATATTTTATCGAAGATATTGATGGATATTCTTATTTAATGAATAAAAATAATGTAAATTTATTTACTGAATTAGTTCGATGGATACTTAAATAGAATAATAGACTGTTATAAATAATTTAAAACTCAAAATACAATATTAAATAGAAACAAAGGTTGCTAAAGAGGATTTTGATAATTTTTCAATTGTATTTCTTTTCTATACTTACAATTCCAAAACATTGTCGTAGATTAATCAAAAATGGAATGATTATATATAATTTCATTATTATTAATTATATTTCCCAGGTTTCAATATTAATTATCGTGTTGAATTTATCTGATAAATCAAGGCATCAAAATCACAAAAATCACACAAGTTTTCTCGTTCATACACGATGATGAAATGAAGTTGTTTTTTTTAGAATGAAAGAACACATTTGTGGAAAATTGCCATTAAGTGATTTATTAACTTCATAGTCAGCAAAATTCAAGCAATTTTTGTTTGTGCATAATTATTTTTATTAATATATTTATTGCTTTAAAAATGTGAGTTTTTGTTATTGCTATTAATATATACCTATGTATAATTAGTAAACCATCGATTCATTGCTATTTATCCTTGATGTGATAGATAAAACGAAGTAATAATTAGTAGGGAATGTGAGTCGATTTAATGGATGTTTTTATGTAATCCATTTGACGAAATTACGTTTATATTTAGTCCATCATAAATTTAATTATTTATATGTTATTATGAAGTAGACAGATAAGGACTATATATAAAAATAACGGAACATTTAATCTACTCAACGTAACCTCTTGCATAGGAACAGACATTATTATTGAATTGTGATTAAAAGGCATAAGAACATTAATTATAATCACCTAGGAAAAAAAATAAAGAAGGAATTTTTTTTCTCCAAAAATTGCAACTAATGAGATGTTTATTGAGGAATGTTTATTTTATTTATATTTTACCGACTACGAATGGAATTTCTATCCTTAAATTTTATAATGACGAGACGACGGAATACATTTTATTAATTTATTTTATGTATACTATTTGATTCTTTAATGAATAATAATCGTTCGTCATACCCTGATTATTTTTGTTCTTTAGTCATGTTATAAAATAACATATTATTTTAATCAATAAAGTTATTCTTTGGGAGTTTAAAAAAAAATAAAAGTTAACTCTTATCCTATTATGATGCTATTATTATTTTTTTTTTTTCCTTAATCGAATAGATATTGAACATGTCTTTAATTATAATTTAATGAATCAGACATGAACAATAAACGACCATGCATTTAATGAAGAATACTTAATTAGTGGATTTATCTTGGCTATTATATGCGTTTCTATCTAATATTATATATGTCAATTTCAAACCTATATGATTGGTCTGAAGGTATGACATTAATTTTGAAATAGACACAATTAAAATACTATTAGGAAACCAGATATTTTGATGAGTATATTTTATGAAGGTATCATCTCAGCGAATTATATAAAAATGTGTTTACATAATATACTTACATGTGTGTCCACAGGCTTAAATAAATCATGGTTTCCCAACCTGGAGTACATGTAACGTGGGGGGTTCTTTTAAGGTTTCAGTAAAAGAATAGAAAAATATGCTACCAATCTTTATTCTTCCAGATCAATATAAATTTATAAAACTTCGTTAAATATCAATTTTAAAAGTCATTTTTTGTACTTTGCTAAACAGCTGATGTTCAGTCGTAATAAAATATATGGGAAAAGTAAATGGACCGAGTATTGGACATGGTCGAGTTTGCTACAGACTTGGACCATGCCTAATCCCTGATAAGAACCATCTTCAGTTGTGCACACCGTGAACAATTGAGGTGTTGTGTTATTACAAGCAATCGCAATGACTTGTGTAGTCACGAATATCTAGCAAATTTTTGTAATTTTTCTTTCTTTTTAATTATATATTTATCATTGGATAAGAATTAATATGTCATGTGATCTTCATATTTTAATCTCTACTGTCTCCACAAGGTCTAACGCTGCGTGAGCTGTGAAACTTCCGTCTTAAAAATTGAAGATTAAATTAAATTATTTTTTTTTAAATTTTATATTTGAAATTAAATTTTTTTAAATTTTTGTATAACAAATTTAATATTTGGATTTTTTTTGTAAAGACAAATCCAATGACCAAGGCACCCCCTCCCCCAAAAAAAAAATATATATATACATATCCTGCAAACGCCCCTGATAGGTCTAACTATTTTTTTCACATTACTTCTAAGATAATCGAAAATTTTTATAGACAGCCTATTTTTCCCTACTCAGACATGCCCAAGATGCGCCCTCCCCCATTGCAGCAGCTCTGATGAAGTGTGTTCATTATATACAGGGTGTCCACGATAAATTGGAACTATCTTAAAATTCAACCTGCTTGATAAAAATGGAATTTGGAGTGTATTTGTTAATATGAAAAAATTAGACATGATATTAAACAATAAATTTATTCAACAAGTCCTCCCTCAGCAGCCACCATCTTCTCCATCCTGCCCCTAAAGGATTTGCATGCCCTGATGACTTCCGCGGAATCGATCGCATTCCACTCCATCGTAATGGAACCCTTCAGGGCCGCGATGCTCTTGTGGCTGACCTTGCACATCTCCCTCTCCAACTTCCCTTACCAGTAGTAATCACATGGATTGAGGTCGGGTGAGTTGGAGGGCCAGGTATTGCAATCCCAGAAAGTGATGTCGTTGGAGTTGAAGAGGTTAGTGGTCCTCATGGCGATGTGTGCGGGCGCTGAGTCTCGTTGGAATATGTACTCCCTCCCAGCGGCTGTATCTTTCATCCAGGGGATGACAAACTCCTCCATGACTTCGCAGTACCTTATCGCGTTAACCTTTTCCTTAGGATTGAAGAAGAAAGGAGGCATCACCTCACCGGTGCTGCAGATGACACCCAGGGTCATCACGGAAGCTGGGAACTTTGTGGTGAAGTCTGCAAGGACCTCTTCTCTCTCCTTGGCAAACCACCTGTCTTTCTGGACGTTGTAGCTTCAGTCGACAGTCCAGTTCTTCTCGTCGGAGAAGATGATTCTTCCTCCATGGCTCTTCAGGTCATTGAGGAGACACTTACCGTTGGTGAGCCTGGTGGCCTTCATGGATGCCGTGAGGATGTGTTGTTTGGCCATTCACAGCCTTGTAGACGAGCTGCTTGCTCACTCCACAGTTCTTGGCCAACCTGGACAAGGAAGTCCCCGGCAAAGCCTTGATGGACTTCCGGAGGTCTTCAAGGAAGCGGGAGTGCGGATTCAGTCACTTCTCATGCTGTGGGCCTTGTGGCAGACCTTCCCCTCAACCTCCCAGGCATTGAAAACCCAGTACACCGTGGTCTTGGGGTAGTTAAGAAGCTTGTAGATAGCAGAGGGCTTGTGTGCCGAGCGAGCCAATTCGAGGATGATGTCTCTTCTCCTTGCTTGTTCCATGATGACTATTGTTTTTTGTCAAAACAATTGTGATGGAAGTTATAGTCTATTGTTCAAACAACCTTTTATATTAGTATGATTTAACCCCGAATATCCACATTATGGATCTGGATGAAGTTTAAAGTAGTTCCAATTTATCGTGGACACCCTGTAAATATGAGCTTCCAAGATATGGTTTGTGTTTTATGTAACATATTACATCATTGGTATCATAATTTTATTTTAAAAAAATAAGAAAAAGAAGTTACTAATTTGTTATCTTTAAAAAAAAAAGGTCCTAATATTTTTTTTTGTATTAAAATATTTGTTAATATTAAAAAAGTCTGAACAGCAATAAATTATTTTATTTCTTAAAAAAAAAAGATCATTTGATCAAATTCTTGGGGGGAGTAAAATATATTTAAATCTTTGAAACTTTTCGGAAAAATACAAAAAACCAACCCTAAATAATAATGATAATCCTCCAGGCGACCTTGAGAATTTATCTTAGGATTATTTTTGACGAAAAACTTTTTATAATCATTTTAAAATTCATATTTTTTTATACGACTTGAGAGGTGGGTACAGTCCCTTCAGGTCTCTATGGGGATGGCCTTTTTAAAAAGGCATATTTTATATCGAATAAGACATAAATCTTCTTTACAGAAATAGGAAACAGAGACTACATGACAAATTAAGAGCTTACAATAAAAAAAAGTTGCCCAAAAACTATATAATAACAAAATATTACAATGAAGTCTTTGGGGCGGCTTAAAACCCCAGGTATATAACAGAGGGTTAAAAATCTAATTTATAATGCCTTTAATAATGATATTTTATAAGAGCTTAGACAGTTGTTTCATGTACCGTTGTCTTTTTTTATTGATGTAGGTAAATGGAACTGAGTGTAAGAGATTTTAATCTTTAATTATATTATTACATATTGTTTTCCAAGAAGAAAACAAAAAAAAAAAAAAACTTAATTATAGGTCAGACATCTTATATAGATTTAATAAAAGTTAGTAATGCATGTGTCTTTTTTATCAAGATAAGAAAATGATTAGTATTTTTGTTAAATATTAACGTGTTACATTCAAGACAAAATTATATTTTTATAAAATAGCTACATCCCCATAAGATACTCTACAACCTTCATTCTTCCTCTCCACCTTTCCTCCAAGAAAACAAAAAAAAAAAATCACAGAAATTAAATGTTAATTATCCAATAGGACTTGAGCAAAACTAAAATAGCATCGATATTTGCAAGATGACTCATATGTATTAAGTAAATCTACTATGTATTGTATTTTGTTTCAATTTTGCACATTCTGTAGCGAGATAATAGAAACTGTGACCGGAAGTTTCGCCCTGGGAAGTTTTGTCATCATACATATATTATAGAATAAATGTATCTTCCACATACAATTTAAGGTCTTCCTTTGCTTCAAGTTGGAGTCCTTTGTAACTAATTATGAAATTATGGCATTTGAGTAATGAATATGAAATAATCGTACTTTCTTATTATAATGAATTCAAACCGTTTGATATGTTCTATTTTAAAATATATTAAAATTGAATGCAATGCACTCATTTTACAACACTGAATGCAAAAATGATGTACAAATGACTGCAATAGGGATAGAATAATTTTAAACTTTAAATTATATGCGGAAGATATGTACATATATGCTATAATATATGCCTGAGGATGAAACTTCCGCAGGGCAGAACTTCCCTGGGCGAAATTGCCCGGGGTGTAACATCCTAGAACCAATAGAAACGTCAGTACACATTCTCTACGAGTGTGATAAGATATGCCCTTTGCTACGAACTTAAAATAAATAAAAAATCTACAAGTCTCAACCTCAAATGAGTATTGGACATTTTTTCCCAAAAAATTAATACTTATAAAAATTGAGTCTCTTTTAAAAATAATAATTTGTAAAAATTTAGCATTTAAAATAAAAATATAGTGTCAAAAATGCATAAAAAATACCCAACAATCCTGCACCTTAAAAAAACATGCAGACTCCCTTGATGACGTAACCATTCTATAATTTGCCTCCCCCCCCCCCTCCCCCACTTGCAAATAATTCCAGCACCGAAGCCCTAGCTACCTTATATCTATGGGATTTTTTGAAATGTTTACAGGGCGGGAATCTAAAATTTGGAATATGTTTAAACCTAATATCTTTGCAAAGCTGAAATCTATGTTTATGCTTCTAATTTTCAGCGGACATACTGTACAACAAAAATACAAAATCTTTAAGATGTCCTCCAAATACTCTTTACGGGCATCATTGTGTGCATCCCTGCCGGGCACATGGCCAAGGACGCAAATAAATCTATTTATAGTAATGTTATAGAGCTTAAAATGACGATCGCAGATCCAGTGTCATGCTAAAATTTTAAATTGATGATATATTCCAGAAAAACCAACATTTTCAAGACTTGTATGTTTTGGGGATTAGAAATCTGGCCTCCTTGCTCTCTGGATCTAAGCCCCTTAGACTTATTTTGTGATTGTTGTCTTGTAGAGAGACTCTGATAAACGTGCACATGCGAGTTCCTCATCAAAGCCTTTACCAGGCTCAGTGTCAGATTGGAGGCTGTGGTCGAATCTGGAGATGGCTGGTTTGAGTGATTGACTTCACACTAGACCCTTATATGTAAGTGCAAAGAATTTGTTAATTCCTGAATTAATTTTGGGAAATATATATTATTCTTAAATTTTCTGGATTTAAAATCCCACCCAGTATACTTTTTTTCGGAGGAAAAGTGTAAAGATTCAATGAAGATATTGCTGTATGAATCGATATTTAATCATGTTCAGTTAAAAATACATTAGACTGGGTTTTTTTTGTGAAGGATTTTCTCTAATTGGTCAATTTTGAAAATTACTTCATTTAAATATCTTTGAAGAAGGAGCTATACATAACCATAATAAAATACAGGGTAAACAAACTATCTGTTCCGTGAATATGATTTTTTTAAAGCAATTTTGTTTCTGACTACAGTCTCTATACTATTCCGAAAACGCAAGCTAGCCTTCAATACTTGGTCCCTTGGCAAATCCTGGGATTCCTTCTTGATTCCACCGATAGGTTCGTCTTTGGTGTTACAGGGGGCTCAGTTGAGTTGTCGTTCCATCGTACCCACACATAAAAAAATCATTCAGATCCAGCGCGTATGGAAGCCAAAGTCCAGCAAGATAAAGTAGTTATACTTTTCTTGGAACCATTTGAGATTTTTCCCCCAGTTTTGGTAGGGAGCTGAGGCCTTCTGCCACTTTAAGGCATGCAATTGACAATCATTTCGATCTAAGGCTTCACCTTGTTCTCTAGCACGTGCAAATTGTCACTCCCATTGCATATTTTTTAAGGAGGGTTCGATCCCTTTGCCAAATATTTGGGGACAATGAATTCGTAAATTGATTCCATTTTTACCCAACTGGTGCAAGTTTGAATAAAGTATCTAACAAACAAAAAAAAATGGCTCCCTAAAGTACCCGTGTTTGCTCAAGAGAGCGTGCCAAAGTGGCTTCATAGACAACTTGTGCACCTCTATATATAAAAGGGTTTTTCATTAGGGATGCTTCAATTTTTTTTCATTTAGGGAAAAAACGACGCCATATTTCTTTCGTTCCTTTGACTTTAAAAACTTTATTAGTATACATTTCATCATGGGGCCATACAAACTTGATCAGCAATTGCAAATTATCCAAATTTATAATCAAAATAACTTATGCGGATTTTCATCGCAAAATCACCTTAGTGATGAAGCTCATTTTTGGTTCAATGGCTTGTTAATTAGATAAAATATGCGTTATCCGTCTGTCAGTAATCTCCCCCAAGTGCTTCACAAGACATCATTGCCTCCCAAAAAATTACTGCTTGGTGTGGACTTCATTCTGGAGGGATCATTGGGCCATACTTTTCCGTTGATGATGGTAATCGCCACGTTACTGTGCATGGAAATTGCTTTTATTGGTCCCAATTGCAAAGTTTTGACTTGGCAAACGTGCGGTTTCAACAAAACGGTCCCACTTGTCACACATCAAACGTTACAATCGATTTATTGCAAAGCAAATTTGTTAGTGTTTTATTTCGAAAAATGGACCAGTTGATTGGCCGCCTCGATCGTGCAATTTAACACCTTTAGACTATTTTCTTTGGGGTAATTTAAAGTTATTGGTCTAATTCAAGAAGCCGGCGACGTTAAAAGAGCTCATTGAAAATATCGAACCCATAATTGCCGCAATATCGCTCAATTTTTGGGAAAAAGTAGTTACAAATTGGGTTTAGCGATTGGATTTCTGTAAACGTGTTCGTTCTCGCTAGCGAAATCAATTTTCATAATTTAAACTGAAAAAATAAATTTGGCAAAATCTTTAACAGTTTGTGTTTTATTTATAAAAAAAGATGAAGCACTCTTAATGAAAAATCCTTTATACGATGATACTCTTGAAATAAAAAAGTTGATAACTAGTGTAAGATACATACATAATTATCCTTATAATACCCAAAGGTGTTACAAGACGATGTATTTCATATGATGAATGATATGAAATCGTGATTTTTTTAGGGAATCATTTTTCATTGAACAATAAAGTTGTGAAGGTTTTTCCTTTTTTTAACTTGAATGTGAGTTTTTTAATGGATCACGCCCTCATATCAGGATCCAATAATTCAAATGAAGAAATATACAAAAACATTATACGTAGAATTAAAAGTATACACATAATATCAAAAAAGTGATTGACGTATTCAAATAATGTTTTTCTGATTCGTAACTCTGAAATGGCATGTTTTAAATAATATATTTATGAAAATCCACCTAATAGCACCATTAAATGGAGTTTCATTGTATTTCTAGATCTGTACAAGTATGATATGTTTCTAAATGCTTAATGTGGGACGATGTTATTAGTTTTTTATATGAGAGGCGAAAAAAAAGACCTTACGAATGCGTTTCAAGTCTGATTACCTTCAGCTTCCACTCTCATTTCCTTTCTTTCAATCTTGATCTTTAATGAGTAGGGGAGCCCGGGATCAGTTATAACTAGTGATGCTAATCATGAGCAAATTGGTAACCCATTGAATGAATGTTTTGAAGAAGAGCAGCTTAGCCGTCATGACGTTTCATTAGATCAGCTAAAATTAGCTGTGACAAGAGAGGAAGGAGAAAAGGATATAATAGATCAGCTAAAATTAGCTGTTACAAAGGAGGGACGGGAGAAATAAATAAAAAAGGACATTGGGAAGTCTATCCCCAATTCTACGCTGAGTTCAAGATGGACTTATAATTATAACTCCATAAAAAATCCTCCAGTTTACTCTCCGTCTTTCATGAGCACAGACATAATGACCAAACAGGCTTAGAACATAATTGAATGTAGTAGAAACGGAAGTTTACGGATCTGGAGCTAAATAATAATTAATGACAACTACTCTGAAAAAGAAAATGGATTCTTTAGAATACTAATTCCAAATATACGGGCGAACTAAAAAATACACAGGATTTTCATCACTATTGATCACATAGCTTCTTTCTCTTGTTTTGCTGAAATTTTACCTAACTCTTCTTAACCTGATCAATATGGAGGCATCTAAGCATCATGGGAGGGGTAGTCCTTGATATGTGATAACAAAATTTCTGGATAACCCATCTTACTTACAAAGATTATAATGCTGAAAGATCCACTTTGTTAGAGTATCAACTTCTGTATAGCCGTTTCACTGACATCATAAATTTCATCATAATTGAAGGAGACACCGTTTGTGGGGCTCAAAAATGATATTTTTACTACATAAAATGAACATGGTAATAGAAAAATAGGATCACTATAAAATAGAACAAAAATCCTTGGCGATGCATATTTTTTAACTAAATCTTTTTTAAATTATACAACGAGTTCTTTTCTATTATATAAGCCATGATATTCCTCATCACTATGTATTATAATTCAGTAGAGTGTCATTTTTCATCATTTTTTAGCATAAAAATGGAAATATATCGAGTTCAGAACAAGATACAGAATCTAAGAAAACCCTTTATAATCATGACAAACACTTTTACATTACTTAAATTAATCCTACTTTTAATGTGTGGATGTTTTTAAGGGTAAAAAATGAACCTGAACGACAATGGTCCAAAATTACTATAATCGTACATATTTAAGAATTCAGATTACTGAGAGAAAAAATGAGATCAGTTTTAAATTCTGTTTAATTTTCTGGCTTGAATTCATTTGTACAAAATGAGTATTTCTCTGTTTTATTCTTTTTTGAGGGCTTAGGGACTAGAAAGATTGTATATTAAATAAAAATATATTGTTCCTTCCATAATAATAGTTATTTTTTATCTTCAATACAGAAATACAAATGTATAATTAAAGATGTAATAACATATTTTTAATACATTTCATAATAAATATTAGAATTAGGGAATAGAGGGGCAGAATTTTTGATGGAAGTAAGGTTTATGTGAGATTTCTCAAAAGTCTTCGGGCGTTTGAAAAAAAAAAAAGAGATTAAGACATAATCTCGTGACCCATACTAATTGACTTTATTTGAAAGTAAATAATGAAAACTTGATAAATCAGTGAGGTTTGAATATTTTTACAAATTATAATTTGAAAAACTATAATTTGCTCTTTGTTGTCTTTTTAAACTTGCACCTACACCTTGTTGTTTCAATCCTTATTATCGGATCTAAGTAGTCATAAGTGATTTTATTAGTATATTTATTTTTCATTAAATTCATCTCAGAGAATACTGACTTGCAGAACCGTGTTGATGCGTACATTCCTCAAACACAAACATCTAATTTCTTATTACGATAGGCAAAATTCATAAAATATATTAGTTTCAACAATCACACTGTTAATGAAGTTGACTAAAATATATATTCAAAGAATCTATGTAGGCAAAACAATGGTTATTCTTAAAAAACAATAAGAAATTAGGGTGACTTATTTCATTATGCAGGTTTCTGAAAGATAAAATTTTGTATACTCTTTAGATAAGTGCACATTCTGGAGCTAAGTAAAATTTTTGCTCAAACCGAAGAGCTGCTTTAATCTTGATTTTTTATACATCTTGAGACATGAAGCTTAATGTCATAAAAAATTAGATAATTTATCTTTATTTTCATTAAAACAATTCAATACAAATTACGATTTATAGAAAAATACAATACATATGTATTAAACATATTTCTATCTCAGTGGCATTAACCACTTTTGTCATTTGCTACAAATATATTAGTTTATTCATCAATATATGAGACTCTGGTTTAACTTAATAATAATATTTTTAATAATAACTTTTTATTATAGACTATTCCCTCATCTAAACATCTGTACATTATGTCTCGATTTCATGCATGCTTAATTCAAGATCCCTGGATCCTGATGACTCTTTACATACCTATATTGAGTAAGGGATTTCAAAAGACAGATATTCAAGGGAGCTCTCGGAGAAAATCCTCACAAAATCAAATCCTAGTGTCTAGGGCCAATTCAGCGGGGATTTCGTTTCCAGGGATTCCTTCCCAAACATGTGATAAACATTGATTAACACCGATATCGAATTGGGGATCCTACTTTCAAGTGGGATTTCATACCACAGTTTTTATGTTCTACCGGCTTCTTTTCTCTCTCTTTCTTTAAGCAATGTCATATGGAATTTTCTTATGAGATCAATTCAAAAATCAGTTTTATTTTTGAAATGTTGTCATGGATTTATCTCAAATTGACAACAATATAAAGCGTCGTTTTAGGAGGTTTTAAATTAAAGTTCATAAATTCAGCTGTCAAATGAGATAATTTTTAATATATTCGTCATGAAGCTATGGGCCTCTTAATAAAAATCAACTATTTTCAACTTTAAACAATGATAACTCGAGTTATAAGCATGATACATACATTTTAAAAATTGGTTTATAATTATTAAAACATTAGGCTTTGATATATATTTACATAATTTATCCTATCTCCAATGCCAAGCACTTAGAAAAGCTTTGAACTTTAAAAAAAACTTTTTCTGAAGGCTATGAGGCTAACAGAGAAAAAATAAGGCAATATTTGGAATCAGTGGATCCAATTTTACAAAGTTGAGCATATGCTGATCTAGTGATTTAAAAAAAAAGTATGATTTTGTTGATTTCACCTGTCGATTTTTCTGCATAATCAGTTTTCTAAAATTTGAATTTAGCATTTGAACGAGCTCTTACTAAGCTGGAAACAGTGCTGAAGAATGATTGGGTAATAATTCTATAGTTGGGTAAAATTGGCTAACTACCAACTGGTTTTGGGCCTTCTTTCGGTTTCTTTTCGGAGGAAAGGTTTCGTGATCTAATATAAACAATGACATAATTTATATAAAATATATGTATATTTTATACATTATGAATCTGAGTCAAACCAGCTCAGGATATTTGGACCAAAGTCAAAAAGTATCACAACAGTCTCCAGTCTTCCAAATGTATGTATTTTGTATATACGTCACAAATTGAATACTCCATAAGTCCCCAAGGGAACATATTCCCATTTTGTTATCATTTAATAATCTAAGGGTTTTTATTCTTAAAGAAGGAAATATTGACACAATACACGTTATGTATTCCTCATTAAAAAATTGTTGTATATTTTTACATAATTATTATGTAATATAATCATTGAAAAATAGTGGATTTGTATATTTAAATTCTTAGAAAAAAGTCGTCATAATTAACAGTTTGTGTGTATATTTGTCACTAACAGTATGTTTTTGATGTAGGATTGGATTATGACAATTAGATACACCGTTAGATACATGGAAGTACATAGTGCAGGAAGAAGCCCTCAAACTTCCATTCCATTTTTCTATATTGTGAGTTAGATCACTTAATTATTTCCCTTTTTACTTATGGGTAACATCACATAAAGTCCGACCAAAAAATGTTTTCAACTTTTCAGTGTCTAAAGGGTGACAATTAACAAAAATTTAACTTATTCTTATATGTATATATATTGAATTCATTCAAAATTGTAAATAATGAATTAAATATAAAGTCAAAAAATTTATTGTTATGAAATATACTACAAAAATGGGCAAATATATAGAGTAGAGCCTCAATTTTAGGGATACATTCAATCTAAGGATACTATGAGAGGGATCAAATTTTTACTTCGTATAAAGTATCGACTTAAGAGGGGTTTCCAATTCCATCTGAATTCGACTCCAGAGATTTGTATTTTTATTTCATATATTTTTTAATAACAATTCTTATTCACATTTCACCAACTTTAGTCAATAATCAAAGTCTCTTACTATTTCTAGTATATGTTGTAGCAGGTACCTTCGGTGGGGCTGTGCTGGAGGGGCCCCCTCCTAATTGAGGAATTTTGTGATTTGTCTATTAACGTTTTTCGTCATTTGGGAAATTATGTAGGAGAGCAAAAAATGTAATATTTGAAATTTTTTTCCACAAAAATTTCAATTTTTTGGGAATTTTAATGGATTTTCGAAAAAAAAAAATTCCATAGATTTAACATTGGAATTTTTTGTTTGTTTTATCTTTCAACATAGTCTTCGGACTTCTCCCCTCCCATCCTTGTCACCCGTCCCATCTGTAACTTTGCTCGAAGAAGTGTGTCGAGTTATAAGGAGCTTTTAGTTACGAGTGCTTCCATCTTCACGTTGAGATCGGAAACTTTTCAGGCTACCCTTGCACATGTTAGCGGTATTCATTTTGGAAATATTTTTAATTTTATTTAACCATAATCTGGAGGAATTGAAATGAGTACTTTTGAAAGTACATTTAAAGTATTAATTTCTGTCAAATCTTGAAATTTTGCAAATACCTTTACTCTTGAAATCCGTGATAGACTCTTCTGAAATAATCACTATGGGACTATGTCAACACGTATTACAAATATAGTATGAACGTACGTATTCGGTAGTAAATCAATGCAATGTTCATACTGCTGATGTGGTTAGATAAAGAATGTACGAAATAATAGGTACTTACATTGGGACGTTATGATAATAAGTATTCACAAAGTTCCTTTCTACCAACATTTTAATGATTTAACACCTCAGTGCCAATTATGCAAATATCTTGATTTTTTTTATGAGTGCTGAAATAGTGTCATTTTGACACGTAGAATTACTTTTTTTTAAGGTAAAAAATTCAGAATTCTTCTAATAATACATCAAACACAGAATTTTTTTATAAATTTGCATTATTTGCCAATATGCAGCAAAAAATAAGTTAAATCAGTAAAAATATCATTTAAAAAACAGGAGAGTCTAAATTGTATGCTGTAATAGTTAATATTTTTGTTTTTTTGTATAAATTTGGTGAACAACTAAACACTAGATATTATATAAGAAGGTGTTACTTGACTCCTTTGATGTTCGTTTTGGTTCAATTTGAATTATATTTTCTATAAGTATGAGCAATTCGTAACAACAATGAAATCATAATATCATAGTTGGACGAATTGCCAAATTACCGACTAATTTTGGATCTTTTTCCTGTTTTGTATTATGAAGGAAAGGTCGCAATTGTATAGTAAAATTAACGACGTGATATTAAAAGAGAGAAGAAATGTTCTTGATAGGTAGGAAATCTAGGAAAATGCCTCATTTTTACTTCAAACTGTATAAAAGTAAAAATAAAATTTTTTAACCAAATAGTGCATACTTATGTTTTGGATGGCCATATCCCTCTTACGCCCAAAACGTGTACTTCTAAAAACAATTATATATTTGCATAATGCTACTCAAGACCTGTACGTACGCGTAGTTGGAAGGAATTTGAATCTAGATTCAAATAGACCTGTGAATCAATCAAAGCGTTGTGGCTCTAATATTCAAATTGAATATTTGCAACTTTTTGTTTGTTTGTTTAAAAAGGGATCCTTTGTTGTACAAAAAAGATTAATAATAATCATTGATAATTTGGGACTCTCCTAAAAAAATAAAACTGATTTTCATCTCAAAACGAATCCTACCCGTGTTGTTTGAAATTCACAGTTCTCATATGGACAAAAAGCTAAGTAAACAGGATTTGGTTTTTTTTTTTTTCATTTAATAAATAACCCACTATTTTAAATGCAAAAATACATAATGTATATGAATAAAAAATATGAATTACTGATTGGACTGTAGTAGTGTTGTCTGGTGTACCGGTATTATTGGAGCAACGGGACACTGACGTATTTAAAACAGTACTAAACTAAACAGATATTAGAACTGGTGCATTATGAGCCGTTACGTTATAAACAAATTGTCAGTTCGATGACGTAAATATCCCAATCTAGAAACTAAAAATTGTACTTTATAAAAAAAAGAAAGAATGAAAATTGTTTTAATAACATCATATAATTTATGAGCTCGTCTCCTCCTTTTACTCATAGAAGGAGAAAAATATAAATCTGACAAGGCATGCAGAAAAGTGTCCATGGCACCAATGAAAATTATATTATTCGCCGGTATGTTAAAAAAAAACAAACAAAAAAAGAACCCGACCATTATAGTGATCATCCTGACAGTTTGAAGAATGTTTGAATAGCTCTCATGTCGTTTAATTAAATTAATTGCGAGCAGCTATGATATGAAGAAACTAAAACAGAAACCCCACTCCGTGTCTACCAATAATATAGGCAGGAATTTTCCGATGTCGATCTTTAATTCTATTCTGAGTACAACAAGGACTTATACAACCAACTCCACAACTAATTAATAATGTTATTTTTCGTCTTTCAGGCACTCGTGATTACTTTATACTTATAAATTATATGTTCTCTCTTGAAGAATAATGACAACTCTTTCGGGGGAAAAAAATATAGATATTGGGGTAGCAATTTAAAAAAGCCAGATCCTCTTTTGTTATAATATTATGTTCATTCATGCCCATTGCCTTCAGTTGTTAACTTTGGTTTGCTTTTGCGGCATAGTCGACGCTTATTCAAACTCATTTTTTTTAAAATTTTTATACAGAGACGCAACATTTAGAAATCAACTTATAATGGTCAAAATAATTAAGTTCACGGTCACTAGGGAGACCATATATTTACGCACTTACAAAATCACACACCATTAGGTGTCCCCCGTTTACTCCATATTTGTCTTGCTCTCATTTTCTCTTTTTTTTTATATATATAATATCGTAACATAAACCAAAAACAACAGCTGCATCAAAATTTTCAGGATCACAGTATTCAATGATGAAAAAGAACCAGAAAATCAATAATGTAACCCTAACTATTTGGGGAATGTTTAGTAGGAGATAAAGAATAATGCTCATGACGTATCATTAGATCCGCTACAATCAGCTGTGACAAGAGAGGAAGGAGAAAAGGATATAATAATGGGAATTTGCTAGAATTAATCTGACTTACAATTATAACTCCACAACAAAGCCTCATGTCTTTTATGAGCATAGCTGAATCTATTTAGGAAAGGATGTTCACTACTTAGGAATTAAATAATAATGACAACTGACAAGGGAAGGAAAAGTCATTCAATATATAACCAATTACAAATTAACGGGCCTCCTAAAAAACACAGCGTAATTACATTATTGATAATATTTATACTCTGTCTGTTCAACTGAACCAAGTATCCAAATAATATTCCCAGCCATCTTTATATTATTATTATGTCTCTATACTAAGCCCCCCATTACCCCCTAGCCCCCCATGAATCAAAACTCCTGTATACATCCCAATAAGTACAAGGTAAAAAAATTTAGTCTAATAATGGTGGAAATACTGCTACCAGTTTTGGTAGCGGAACCGGTACAAATATATTTATACCGTGACAACACTAGACTCCTTTCTATTCAGACTCATGTCTTGAATTTTTGTATAAGCATTCAAAGATTCATACATTATGTAGAGTTAGTAATATTTGTACATATTATTTGTCAAATAAATCTATTGGCTTGATAATAATGAAACAACAGAATGCTTAAAATTTATGTACATGTTGGGTTTTTTCTATCTATTTACAATAGGGTGGGTCGTTTTAAATGGGATTGGATCAACATTTTCGAATTTGGATAAAAGAGTATATAAGTAAAGTTGTCTATTAGTAAAAAAATAATCTGTGTTAAATTTGAGCTGCGAGGAGTGGGTTTTAGAGGTTAGCTAATACATATACAGTTTTAAAACGTTTTATATATAATGGATTTCTTTTGTTAGGATGACTAACTCCAGTTCTATTTCACCTTATCGTAAAGACAAAATCAATATGATTTTTTTATTAGGTATTAATGACTATCAAAACAGAGCACTTACCCATGGGGGTTATGTATAATTAGTAATTACTAGACATAGGATTTTAAAGTGATTTTTGGGCCCAAAAGTAGCAAAGAAAAAGAGCTAAAATTTTGAAAATGAGCATAAACATAAAATATCAAAAGTAATTAATTTGTTTTCAAAGAAAAATACTGTTTTATAAGGATAATTTAAAGTAATAAGTGTTGTTTTTTAATTTATCATAAATTATTAATAAATTTTGCTATATTATATACACAAATCAAATTTTTAGAAAAGATTTTCTATCGTTAATTTTTGTTTTCAATCACTATTAGTAGTTTTAGACATGCTAAAAACCGCTCAAGTCCACATGAGTAGTTGGAGCAAATTTGAAGTTGGTTTGATCCTCATGAATTTTGTAAGATGTAGGAATCTCATCAATACCACTACTGATTATATGACAAACTGTGAGCATAAATGGAAAATCAGAAGTGTGCAATTTGGCACACAAGTATTTCTTTCGTTTTTACTAGATTTAAGAGAGATTATTCAACGGTCAATTTTGCACAAAATTTCTCCTTTCTGTAATCGGCTGTTGTCGGAATCTCACTCCCTCACATATCCAATCATGTAATCATAACTTTGTTTGCATCATATGCATTTACTTCCAATTAAGAGAGCCTAATGAAGAAGGGTTACCACAGGTGGATTTTCCCTAAAAAAATATAATTATAGATTCAATTAGCAAGAATGACTCTGATGTCGAACGCGAATTCTACTCTAAATTCAACAAGGACTTACAACTATTACTCCGCAAAAAAATCCTCAAGGTCTTCTATGGGCACAAACAAATATTCAATGAGATTTTGAACATAATTGGAAGAAATTCCACTACATATAAATTAAATAATAATGGCTACAGCTGAAGAAGAAAAAAATGATTCTTCAGACTACCAATTCCAAAAACGCGCCAGCTAAAAAAAACTCAATTATTAGTCACTAAATATTAATAATAATTAGTATATAATCAATTAAAATGTTATTATTTATATGTTGATGCATTAAGATAAAAATAACACATTATTTAAGAGAGAAATCAAAATTTGATTTCTTGTACCTATATTTTTTTAATCTGAACGAAACTTGAACTATTTGATCATAATTATAGTTTAAAAATATAAATCAAGTTTCTTTAGGAAACAAAATATCTGACTGTAATGGTTAATTATGAAAAAAATATTAACAAAACACATAAAATATATTTAAATAATGTTTCAACTGATTGGGAGAACTTCCAAAATCGTCATGAAATTTCGTATGGAGTTGTATGTTCTAATATTACAAATTATCGAGTCCACACACTGATTTTCAACCCACTCTAATATACAACTCATATTTCATGTTCAAGAGGAATTTGTGGTGCATGCCTATGCAATTTTCTTGTTTTGCATTTATTTTGATACAACTTCTATTTGATTAGATATATTTACAACACTTATTATTATCAAAGATACTATTTATATAGGTATTAATTTATCATTTACTCAATAGAGATTAAGAACAAATGGGTATCACAAGGGTTGACACCCATTTATATGTGTACATATGCTATAGTCAGATTAAGGCATGAAAAAGTTCTTACTTAACATAACCATTATACAAACATACATAATCTACTAAAATTCCTACAAGTCATTAAAATTGATCTCCAATCATTTGAATGTTTAAATAGAGCATATCAATCATATTTATTATTATAATGGCTTGTACATATAATGTATATACTCCTAGGTAAAATAACTACATATTTGCGATTGAAACTAATTATTGTTTTGTATAGAATTAGGCAACATTGAGTAAGAATTCGATCTTATCTCAAAGAGTTATTTTGGGAGCTCATAGAAGGTATTTATTATACTTTACTTTCAATGTAATTAATTCCCTTTCATTATGATCTTCTAGCTAAAGGACTCAAAGGAAAGAACGGATAGACAAAAATCTACAACAACAGCAGAAATATCAGGGAAAGAAATAAGATCTTCATCTACAACAATTAATTGTTATTCACTCATGATTTTTAATTTAAAATGGTTATTTTGTATAAAATAGTTGTTAATATTTTGTTTGATGATCCTTATTAAAGAATTCCATTAAAAAAATAATTTTTAAAAATAAATATACCATTCAAAAAGACCGAGTTTACTTTTTAAATATTAAATACCTAATTGAATTTTACACTATCAACTTAAATAGTATTATTAGGAAATAATAAATTTAAATAATTAATTATAATTACATATGGCCAATAATTAAGACATGTGTTGTACAATTTCATGCATACTTGCACTTTTGCTAGGCTGAAACATTGTTCCTCATTCCTCCTTTCTCTGTTCCTCTCTTTCGAGAAAGTTTAGCGTGCATCTTAACATAAACTAGGTATATTTTTGAATAATTCTTTACTTAATATTATGGCAATCGTCTAGGGATATATATATTTTCTATTAAATCTTGCGGGATTTTGATTATATTTTTAAGTCATTAAATTTTTGAGTTTTAATAAGGTTGCAAAATCGTTTTTGGTTGTAATGAATATATTTAGAACACTTACTTGATACAAATTCGCCGGTATAATCTTTTAGATAAAGGAATTTTGAATATGGTCCAATATCCCTAGTGTCCAAAATAAGAAAATATAAACAGTCAGAACAAACAGACCGATATGTCTGTTTGTTTTTTATCTTGAAATATTCAAATAAAGTAGGAATTGCAGTATGTAACAAACGCCACCGTCCTTCTGGAGACTTCCACAGAAAAATAAATTCTTTAAAATAAGCCTAAAGCAAATAATATAAGTATGAATAATTAGAATATGGACCCCAGTGACAGCCTTATAAAACAACCTATTAATTAAATTTTGACATCCCCCACATAGTAAAAATATTTTATTATATTATTTAGTAAACTCTTGAGTCTTTGGCAGAAGTACAATTCGGACGTTTGATGCCCTTGATCCATCATTTCCTTTGATTTGTGTCTTTTGGAAAATTAAATATTTTTACGGGGGATAAGCTTGGATACTTTTTACTCTAAGTTGATTTATTATTACAATACACTGTACTACACGTTATCAATATGAAAAATATATTTCAATTTATAAGGATTGGCTAATTATGATAAATAATTAAACTAATCCCACAATGTAGTAGATAAGTTGCCTTCAAGACCTATAAAATATACTTTATGGCAGCTGACCATTTATAGCCAATAAGCAAAGATAAAGAAAAAACATAGTCTTCTTCTACTGATTGTCCACTCTATCCCTTGTGTCCTTGACTTCTGAATAAAGCATTAAGCCAAGTAGCGCATCACGATACGTTAGCCTGAGGAAAAAGTATGGTAAATGTTTTATAATATTTTTGGACAAGATCTCACTCTGTTCTTAGTCTTATGTTTTCAGAATTTAGTAGAAGAAATATTTTTCCAAAGAACATAACCAAAGGCAAAAAAGTATCTTAAGTATGATGCTGTTCCAACCATATCCTCTGAGTTTAAACCGGAACTTGATCATGGATATGCCATGAAAGGAGAGGCCAAGCCATGTTTGAAAAGAGCATGGGGTGTTGTTGAAGCAAAGGATACAATCTGTTATGTATATACCTAGTGGAGATAAGGAGTTTGATATTAAAATCCCATTCTCATCGACGAACTACTAAATTACTCAACATCTATGGCTTAAAACTATTTGTTTGATGCTCCAAAATAGGAGGTAAGATCAACACTAAAAGACTAAAACATATAAAGTACAAAAAACAGAAAAAAAGGGAATGTAGGAACACATTGAATACACACCATCATCCCCCATCAACTCCTTGGGGAGGCCAGAGATAATTAATGTGTATTGACCTCTTTTGACCATCGATAAGGACTAATCAAATACAAATAGAAACTCTGCAGGTCGTCTCCACCGGTATTAATTTGGATTTGCAATTGTCAGATGATTTACACGACACAGTTATGCTTTCACAAATGGAGTCGTTGGATGAACAAGGTTTAGACTTGAGGAATCTGTCCAAGTGGGTACGTATGGGACAAGATAACAGGAGTTCAGCCTAAGTTTTGCCGTAAGACAAAGGCTTAGAAAGTTAGGTGTAGAGCTATTAGTCGAGAGAGATTACGGGGTTTTTCTTAATTAACTCTTTGATAATTCTCATTCCCCTTTCTGTCTGGCCATTTGATTGTGTGTGTGTGGAAGGGAGGAGAAGGATGACATTCTGACAATTTCAAAGTGAACCTTTGACTAGAAAACTGAGAAAACATTATCTGAATGAAGCTTCTCTAAATCCCAGCCAAGAAAAACCACACAGAAGTTGTTGAAGTGTTTGGGCAGCTGAGGTGTTCGGCATTGATACAATCTCAATTCACTTGGATCTGAAATCAGAATATTTTGCAAGGTCATTTGAAGGTAGTGAATAGTACGTTGCCAGGCATCACAACGAGGAAATTATATAAATTTGGCAGGAGGAGACGAATCAGTAGTTTGGCACGTCCTACTTGCGGCAATGATGTTACTGATGTCATCATCAAGACCAGGCCACCAGATCTTTGTACGTGTGACAGCCTTCCTTTTCACCCCAACACAATGAGACATATTGAGCTAATCCAGGAATTTTACACGGAGGGAGGAGCATACCTCTAAACAAATGCCACAAAACAACAATCCTTATCTAAGAGAGAAGACAAAAACGTTTAGAGAGATAAGGTTTGTCGGATACACGGGACCATTTAGTGGAAATATCAGCCTGCAGAGCGAGTCAGAGAGGTGAATCAATCTTGACTGCTTTTTGGAGTTTGTCTTCAGTAGCATCGGAGGAAGAGATTGACAAACACATCAGTTTATCCACATTGTCTCAATTGTCAACAGGAATGTCCAAAGGTCTGTGCATCCTTTGAGATAAATAAAGATAGGGTCGGATAAGGAGAGTTGCATTAGAAACATTAGATTGCTTAACTTTAGAGAAACTCATATCAGCCTGCACTAACCAATTAAAAGGCAGTGGTCTAGATAGTTCATGCAGAGGAGACGCGTACAACAGAGGAGAGGTTTTGGAGGGTGTCATAGAATTGGACCAGACCAAGGAAAGATTTGATATTGGATAACGAGGAAGGAGTAGGGAAGTACAGTATAGGGTAAACAAGTTCCAGATCCGTGGATTAGCCTCTTTCCGAAACTCTGAACCCTATGTAGGCCAACTCCTTGCTAACGAAAACACATTTCTTCTTATTCAAACGGGTACCAGCCAAAGATATTATTTCATAGACTAGACCAAGGGTACATAAGTACTCAGGCAGAGAAATTGAGAATATTAGTAGGTAGTCTAGATACACCATAACATGAGCCTTTCTTCAGCCGCTTGCAAAATATCAGGCGTGAAGGGAAGCCCATAGGGAAGGACGTTGAAGCTTAGTAGGGCAAGAGGTATATTAATTGTAAGAAAATATTTGGATTGTTTGTCAAGCTCGTGTTGCTCGAGACAAAAAATCAATTCTGTTGAAATACAATATGTCAGCCAAACCTGCAAAGAGTTCCTCAGGATAAGGCAGGGGGTAAAGGAGTTTGTCGATGAACGGAGAGATTGTCTGAGAGTAGTTGGCAGATATGCAAAATTTACCGTCAGGCTTCAGAACAACGACGACAAGAGAGGCACATATTGAGCTTTGAACATTCTCGAACGTGCCTCACTTAATCATGGCAGTCAGTTCAACAATCACTTTGTCTCGCAGAGCCAGAGTAATAGGGCGCTAAAGGGTTTGAAATGATTTGCGACCCTAGACATAGAAGATGTGGGAGAAATCAGAGGTCAGAGATTATATTTCAGGTTTAAGATCCATATTTGATCACAGAGGAACGAGAGTTTTTGGAAAGATGAAATAGGCTGGCCACATCGTTAACTAGGAACTCAAAGACGCCCTTCTAAGAGCCATTAATGAGCAGAGGGAGACTAGCATAGCCTTTTGGACCCTTTTATTCCTATATCATAACGGAACTGTCTACTAACATCTCTATAGTCTCTAGTGTTCTGCCCAATTAAACAAACTCCTCCAATTCGAAGATCTTTTTTGAACATCAGCTCGCGAAGCTTAGGAAACGTGCTTCAGTATAGACTAAATAATAACAACCTCATCACATGGCGTAGTACCAGTAAAAAGGAATTTGCAAAAGTGGAATTCGGTACAAAGCCTCGTCACATAATCATCCAAGGGCTCGCCATGTGCTTACTTCAATTTATAAAGCCTATAGTTCTCGAACAGGATTGACTCAACAGGGGAAACGAGCTCGTCCATAGCGCGTAAGGGCGCAGTATAGGCGTCTTCATCTTCCAAGGGCTTAATCATGGCCTTATTCCAGCCCAGCACAATGAAGAAGGAGTGCAGCTTTGCGTTTGGGAGACAGGCCTCCAAAGAGTGAGGAGTAGGCTTGAAACTCGTCAGGCCATGTAGTCCAACAATGACCTCGTCGAGGTCCGGAGAGCGTGAATGGTGGAGGCTGAGTCACACAGAGGAGACTAAACTGAGGGGACTTATTTGAAGATTATGTTCGAGTACTTTCAGCAGAGTTGAAGTCTTACTTCGAGGGATCAGATCGGTACGCGAGTAAATGATCTCTCACCTAAACGACCAGTTCGGTCTTCCTTAATCCCTGAAAACAACATTTTTGTTTTTAAGGGCCCACTTTCTCTGTATCTCATTAGATAAGTGATGCCCTCTGTCTCTTCTTGAAATGATCACTCACTCCCATTATTTGCCAATATATTTTCTTTTTCGATACAGATTTTTAATGAAATTTCATTAGTGGTGAACATGAAGTGCCCCTTATAGGCTATATATAAATAATTTTTCCAGGAAATGATTAGAAAAACTAATCAAAAAATTTGTAGTGATACTTGTGGATTTGAGAAGGCTTTTGACTAGATATGAGCAATAAATTTATTGTAAACCAATTATATAAGGCTGGTCTACCTCCGAATTACATTTCAAAAGCGGCAACAATTTTTAGGTTATATTTCTCAATACTCGATCTTCAAGGCAATAAGAAAAAAATACAAATAAATAAAGGATACAAGCAGGGTGACCCACTATCGTCTTCATTGTTCATTATACAAATTCATCTGTTAAATGAAAAAGTGATCTATAATCCATTAATCATAGGTCTTAAAATAGGAAGGAAGTCATTGAGGATAATGCTACTTGCTGACGACGTCTCTATACTTATTGTTGGTTCATGAGGCATAGTAAAAAAAGCTTTGCGAAAACTAGAAAGGCTGATAGTCAAATTCCGAAAGGAATCTGGATTAAAGGTCAACTTATCAAAGACCCAAGTACTTACATCTATGGAAAATGAACTTATCGAGGAGTTTCCTTCCTATGAATACGTTGACTCTTCATCACTGTTGGGTTTTATATTTTCCCGCCAAAGGGAACAAGAAGCATTATACGAAACCGGCTATAAAGTGGTAAGCATAATTACAAAATCAGTCGAGGGGTTAGTTCCATTTAGGATAAACAAAATTGATACATATAGAACCAAAAATTCTACCAAAAATTGTGCATCTTTTGTGATATTCCCCTTTCACAGAAAGCATTTGCAATATAGTCACAGCAAAGAGAGGGCAATTTCTATGGGAAGGACGAAGAAAGTATATTTCCTTATCAAGATTGATTGGTTCAACCTCAAAGTGGGTTTTAGGACTTGTCGACCTGGGTTTTTTTTTCGAGAACCTTGAACATTATGTGGCTCAAAGGTAATCATACAAGGAAAGGGTTTTGGGTGATATTAATTAAGTCAAAATACAAAGAAACCAGAGGAAGCACTTTCAAGGAAAACATATTTAAAGGGCCAATATACCTTCTTCATGTGAAAAATAAGCTTAGTTGGTACTGGAAAGAATGTCTAAAGGGTGTTCAGAAATATTTTTACAAGGTAGCAAGATCTTAGGCGAAGAAGAACCCCCTGAACTATAACACAAAACGGGATACAAGGAATGAATACTATTCATTCTTCAATATTACTACTGCTGGAGAACTGTGGTTTTGGAATGAACGAGGAGTTGGCCTTTCAAACTTTATAACTCACAGGTGGACTACTTCAATTGTCCTCAAGTACAAAGGAACTAGGTGTTTTGGATCACCAACTACTTTTTTCATAGCTCTGGAGACAATAAAAAATAAAAGAATAAGAACGGAACTACTAGGTAGGAGAAAATCCTCAGCAGAAAAGCTGGTAACCAAACGGTTGGACAGATTAGGTCTCCCAAGGGTTGACTTCGGTACAAAAATACTATTTAAAACCTATTACTTCCTTAAATCAAAAATGGCTCTGCTACAGAATCGCAAACTCATCCATTTAAACGAATAATTCGGATAAAGAGGATGAGAGTATGAACTGCACATTCTGTAGCGAGAAAATAGAAACGTCAGTACATATTTTCTCCAAGTGTAATAGGGTGAATCCTTTGGTAAGGATGTGTTGAGTAAAATTAAAAGCAAAGCAACAAGTCTCGACGTCATAAACTGATTGGGTAGTGGCCACCGATCCGAATCTTCCCACGGCTTTTAAGGTAGAAGCCATCATTAGTAAAGTACAAGTGATAATATTTTCTTGCAGATGTAACAACAAATATGGAAGGTGTGATACAGAAAGAACACGACGTTTTAACCAATTTTTCCGACAATGATCGTTAATTTGGACTATCCAAATTACTAAAAATTAAAGGAACACAAATTCAAGCATAATTTTAATACTTTATATATTTTAATTTATAATCGAATATGTATATATCCTTCATTTGAGATAAACTCTAAAAATAAAATTAATCCGAATTCAATTACAGCCTTTTCTATCTTACCCTCTTTCCCCCTAAAAAAATAGTCATTCCCGTTGCAGATCCGTATTGAGCTATCCCAACATCCGATTTAACCTCAAGGATTTCCATCAATTTTTCTACCCCCGGAGAGATCCAAAAAATTATAGCATAAAAGATTTAAAGATGGAGCCTTGAAGTTTGAAGCCTAATGAGTGGGGATTTCTTTCTTAATAAAGCCAAAGGTATTTTCCATTAAAAAATCGCCCAATATAACGTAAATAATCTTTTGAAGGCCTTTGTTTCTTAGAAGGAGAGCACCCCATACTTCTTTTTGGAAGTACAAAGCTCCCGAAGGTAACTTGATTGGCGAAACTCATTTCATCCACCCTAGGACTTCCTGAGTTCGGAACAGAGACAAAAATGGTAATATTAAAGATTAATAACAAATATATAATTAATGAAAAATTATAAAAACAGGACAGTAATTCGAATTTAAAAAGTGCTAATCACTTAATTGTCGGTTATAAATTATCATTAGACTGTAGATATTATGGATTATTCCCATTGGAAAAGTCTCATGAATGGACAAACAAGCATAACATCAGATTAACCAAGAGCAGTGATTTCTACTTTGATAAGAGCCAGGATATGTCAAAAGAAGATGTTTTTTTATGTGATGAGGCAAATCACTCAGAGAACTTGTGGAGGCACTCAAAGGTCGAGTCATATGTAGGCACAACAAAATGAGAAATGTAAACAAGAAAAACCTTACAGCTCAGTACAGTTGGAGTAACAAATGTACACAGGGTTCTATAACCAATATGCTCCCAAATCTTCGGAAAATAATAGGCTATTTATAATACAGGAAGTATTGGCTAGGGTCAAAAAAGTGACATACTATGGAAATATTATATCAATGATAAGAATGAATAAATGTCGTAAGGAAAGGTTGCAACGAGTTATATCCCGTTATAATCCGAAACAAAAAGTGAAATATCTTAAATCTTAAATTCATATTCAATATTTTTTAATATTTTACATTATATCATTGGTATGTATGTACATAAATAATTAAAATTAAAACAAAATGTTCATACAAATAATTTGGTTCAAATCTAATTTAAATGTGTTTTCAATTAAGTGGAATATTTACAGTGGCCATATCATGTACACATTCGAGTGAAATATATATATATTTTTTTAATATCCTCAAGATTTGTGGCAATTATTTCTAAAAATTATAGTAGGCATAGAATCAAGACAATTTAAAGTACAATACCAATGGAGAGGCTAGAACCTTCCCATGTAGTTGATCCCAACCATACGTACCACAATTGACCAAATTAGATAATTAAAGGAAGTGTTTCTGTAGTCATTAAATATGTATTTACATTTATTCAATAAATAAGTTAAATGATGGGATTAAACATTCACTAAGGAATTTAAAACAATATTAGTTTTACAAATAATAAAGTTTTCAATAAAAGGTGTTATTTTGAATATTCTGCTATTTCGGTAGATGTCACTTTTGAAGCTCTAATTAATTTCATTTGACAGGTACAAACTAAGTTATTAATAAAAATGGAACAGTAGACACTTCAACAACGAATTGAAATTATAAAAATATACTATGGGATAACAAAGCAGAGACGGCTCATAAAACTAGAACGTTTTTGGATCGACCTGAAACACATAACTTGGTGGAAAAATTTGAGCTGTTGGGATAAGTCAGTGATGTGAAGAATAAAACCCGTACACGTCGTTCAAAAAAAGGTATGAGAATATTGCTGCTGTAGCCCAAAGTGTTGAAGAAAACTCAGGTTTGTCCATTCCTTGTCGTTCTTTGGAATTGGGCATTCCACAAACGTCTTTACACCGCGTTTTGCATAAAAACATGGGCCTTAAGGCTTATAAAGTACAGTTAACACAAGAACTCAAGTCAGCTGATCATCTACACAGTAGTGTCATTGCTGATTCTGTCCTTGAAATGCATCAAAAGGATCCAGATTTTTCATCGAAAAATCATCTTGACTGATGAGGCTCATTTTCACATCAATGGCTACGTCAACAAGAAAAAGTGTCGCATCTTGGGCTCAAAAAGCCCAAGATTTAGTATGTAAATGCATCTTCATCCTCAACTGTTTGGTGCAGTTTATGGATCGGTGGGGTCATTTGACCTTACTTTTTCGGAAATGAGGCTAGAGCAAAAGTTACAATGAATGCATTGTGCTATTTATGATGAATGATTTTTTATGGCCAGAATTGGATGATATTGATCTGGACAACGTTTACTTTCAACAAGATGGCGCTATGTGCCACATAAGTAACAAACCTATCGTTTTTTTAATGGAAAAGTTTCCGGACCGCATTATCTCTCGAAGAGGTGATCAAAATTGGCCCCGAGATCTTTTGATTTAACACCTTGCAACTTCATGCTTTGGGGCCACGTGAAAGATAAGGCCTACGCCAACAGCCCAGCGTCGATTTAAGACCTCAAAGATGGAATTCGTAAAGCTATTGAGGGCATACTACATCCACTTTGCAACTTATGTGATGGAAAATTATATTGAAAGGATACGGTCCTGTAAGCGTAGCTGTGGCATTGAATTTTGAAATATTTTTATCGTCCCATTTTTGAGAAAGATTTACTGTCTGAGTTTTAGCATTTGAGAAATTACTGCGGATTTACTGGGTACAGAGACTGTAGAGACATCCATGCAAATGTTATCTGGGGAAAAAAAATGTTTTTTAAAGCCCTATATCTTCATATAAGTATATATCATAATCATACCTTATGAATGTCTTTCAAGTTAAGTAAAACGAATATGGCTCTTATCTTGCATACGTAGCAGAAAAAGTCGACTTTGGGGGGAGGATTTGGTAAATCCAACAAAGTGTGAATTGCATTCGGTATCAGTATTCTTTTTCTTCTTTTTTTTTGTTTTTTTTGAAGCAGAATTCATGGATATGCAGTCCTCAAAATTCTTATCACAAAGACTAAGACTAGCGTTGCATGATTCACTCGACCTTCCTCTTAAATCGGCTCGACGAGAATTCTAAATCTATCTTTTGAAGATATTATCGTTAAGAAGAAATCTAAAGAAATACAAACGGTTAGCTTTCCAATTGTTGGAACAATTTATCGCAGCACAATAAGTGCCTCCGCCCGTTTTCATTTTAGATTAAGGACACTAAAAAGTAAATGAGCTAAGTTTTCTTTGTTCAAGTAGAGAAATGTTTTATCAGTCCATTAAATTGTGGAAGCAATGTTAAAGTGTCTTGTAAGGGGCTTAAACTTTATTATATCCAACTTACCTAATTAATGTTTGTTGAAATATTTAATTTTTAAAGATTTATTAACTTATCTGTCTTGGTGATACACACTGAAGGTTTGAGGGCACTACTGTCGCACATTTACCAATAGCGCTTGCCGGTAGATAGACCTCTATATGTATATTCTCTGTGAGTAGACCATCATGTAATCGGGCGTGCTAGAACTTTCCATCTGATGTATTGTACCGACTGCTGGGCAAGACAGGTAGATTTTGACAAAAACGCAACCACTCATAGTCTATGGCGTCACTATTGCTAGAACTTTCAATTTGATATATAGTACCAACTACTCAGGAAGAAAATCAGATTTTGACAAAACAGGCAACGACTCATTTACTATGACGTCAATATTAAAGCGTTTTGGAAGTCAAACATCAGTCCTACACGCGTTATGGTATAACCTTGTATTTTTATTAACCGTGTCATTATTTTCACTCAAATAAAAAAAGGTAGGACTTATCTATATTGTTCCCACAAAAGAAGCAAATCCTTTCTTCGATAGACCTTGCCTGAGTAATACTAAAAGGGAGAGTGCTTGTAATAATTCGATAGTTTAACCAATATAATGAAAAATCCAATCCTACATTCTGTGGGGTATCAACGCATCTATTACATTGGATTCTAATTGTAACTGTAGGATCTTTTTCTGAATCAACTGTAAGAAGTGTTTCTGATTGTTTTGTAGTATCAGTAATCCTGGGATGGTTTTGATCTTCGTTCCTTTCACGTAATTTAAAAAACTATCTCTCAGGCCAAATATCCTTTATATAAAAATCTATTTTTTTAGAAATTTCCCTCCTTTCCAATTGTTCATTTAACGTAAAAAAAACTGTTTTTATGAAAAACTTCTCCCATAAAAATTGATGGATTCGTCATATGGTCTAGTCTTGCATTCCCATCCACAGGTTCTTTACACCTCATAGTTGATAAACCTTTTTTTGAAATTTCAAAATTCATTCCATCGTTTTCCGACCAAAAGATACCCATGTCCTCCTTGATTTGGAGGAACTTAAATGTATCATTGCCTTTCATTATATCTAAGTCTTGGCTAGTCTTCTCCTCCAGTTTCATTTTCAGAAACTCATCAAAAGCCCACATAATTTCTTGATAAAGTATATATTCTTCTCCACGAAATTAGCTTAGGAAAAATAGAATGATGGCATATTGTATCCACTTTCTTTGCTATTCGTTCAGAAAATCCTGTAATCCTCAACAGATAAATTACTTTAGATAGTATTAATGTGTTCTAGATAAAAATTCTGGAGGGAACATTTCTAATGGAAAGGTAGTGTACTTATACATATGTATTTAGCATAGTCAGGGTCTTTCAATTCTCGATCCACCTATGATCCTTTCCTTGTTTAGGTATCAAGATTGATCGTCGGTCAGTATTTTTTTTTTTCAAATTTGCCTAATCTTAATGCCTCTCTATAAACCATTTCTAATAGAGGAGCCAACAAATTACCTACAATATTTATTAAAGTATTGCACCGGAAAACCATCTGGTCCACGGTATTTATTCTTTTTGTTATTTTACAAATATAATTATTTGTCCAGAGAATCATTAATAGCTTTAAGAATCTGTGGCATGTTTTTAAAGAAATGATCCCTTGATTTATATTTCGACTAAGCATTATGTTTCTCGCACATTTCTTCTCCTCTACAGTTGCGAGACTTATGTACAGGGTGGACAAGTCAAATCGGGAATACTTTAACGGCTAATTATGAGTGTTGCAAGGTTTTGTGATAAAATATTTTATACTTGTTAAAAGCTAAATGTGTTAGGTGTCGAATTTAATAATAAATATTTTGAGTATCTCGTCCTTCAAGCATGAAAATAATCCGGAGAATTTCCGTCATCGAAGCTCGCCATGCGGGACACTCTCCACAGGAGATAATTTCCTTCTTCAAATATCCAAAATCAACAGTTTATGACGTGATTAAGGCCTTTGCTGAGTAGGGAAGGACTGAGAGAGAATCACATTCAACAATATGTTATAAAATCCAAACTAAAAGGTTCATAACTGGCTTGAAACGATCAGTTGACACTCATCTAAACACACCAATAGCTAGGCTGGCCAAAGACTGCAACGTGAGTAAAGAGATCGTCAATAATGCCTTCGGGATTGAAATGTATTTCTTGTCTTGGGTTAGAGCCTCAAAGCATCTGATAATAGGGCAGAATAAGGGAGACAGAATGAGCACAGATAATATCCTTATTAACCAAATGAAGAGCAAATGTGGTTACGTGCGTTTTTTTCGGACGAAAAAATCTTCACAATTGATGCCAAGCAGAATTGTAAAAACGATAGATGGATCTGTCCGGACCCTGATGAGGTCCAATCAGTTATGAAAACAAAATAATCTGGCTTTGTTTATGGTCCTGGCGATCATCAGCACGGAGGGATAAGTTATGCCCCCACTTCTTCCAAAAGGACCAGATGGTGACCAAGGAGATCTTCCTCCATTTTATTGGCCATCAAACAGCCTGGACCTAAACTCCTGTGGTTTTTACCTGAGGTGTAGGATAGGGATCACCTGCAAGAATAATTATGCCTCAGTTGAAGGTTTGAAGGCCTCCATCGTCAATAAAATGAAGGACATGGATTTGCACGACGTAGCAAAGACATACAAGACATTCAGGTGCCGTGTACAGATCGTGATCGAGAACGGAGGCTTTCATTATGAATAATCATTTTAAATTTAATGTGGGTTTCAAATGTATAAAAAATTATCTTTATATCTCCTATACAAGTCTCATAATTAGCCGTTAAAGTTGTTTCAGATTTACTTTGCCACCCTGAACATTTTCAAAATGTTCAACCACAAATACAAACATACAAGATCTGGAGTGATTAATGTAAAAATAACTATATTTTCCATTGATTTGGTCTACTAACTTTCGGTTTCAAAAAGTTTCCCTTACTTTTGTTCAACGTAAGCTCTCTGTATAGAATATTTTACCTCTATAAAATTTTTCTCTTAATTGTTTTCATGAGTTTACCCTTCTATGATTTAAAGTAGCTCAATCAATAAATTCAAAAAGGGTATAACATTGGATTTTTATACAAATTGAGGACATTCTTTTGGAATTCAAATAATTTCATTCTTTGTCATTAATTCTTATATTGATAAATTAAACAAGTCAAAAAATTTTGATTCTTCAAAAAAAAAAAAGGAAAACTTTATTCCATTCTAATTCTTAACGCGCTAATTACGAATCTTTAATAAGTTTTTCCGTATCAAATCTGGGTTTTAAATAAATATATATTGTGCAAAGAATAAACTAATTTCATGTAGGTTACTGATTTTTTTTTTTCTAACTAAAAGGTTAAAAATTCAAATTGAAATTTTTCGACAATCAGGTTTGATACGGAGAAACAAATTACAGATTCGTAATGAACGTGTCAAGTACTAATAGAATTGAATATTTTTTTTGTTGACTTGTGTTATCAATTCAATAAATACAACAACTAATCATTCTTTAAATAATAATTAACAGTTAGCAACCAGAAAAATAGAGAATTTTCAAAAAAATAATTCCATTTTCAACAGTCGTGGTTGTGATTGGATAAAAAAAAACTTTTCTCGTCAGGAGTGAAATTGATAAAGTTACGTCATTTATAGTATCTCAAAAGTGACACCTTCTGAGATAAGCAATTTTTATGTTGCCAAAAAATCTTCTCAAGGTAACAGGTGTATTCTTTTAAAGTTTCAACCGAAGTACTTACATAAAAAATTTGCCAATGAGTTCTGATACTATTTGGAGGAGCACCACCTCAAATCATGCACCTTGTGAGAACCTCATTTTTTCCTCATGATTAATTTTAGAGATTTCAAATATTACTCTAAAATATAAGAGTTAATGTAAGTACCACGTGTTGTTGTTATGAATTACAACTACAATATAGTTACATAATAGTAAAAAGTTCATAATATTTTACCAATAGGAATTTATCCTCATAAGTTATGTTTCTCCTTGAATAGGTTGATTGCGGTGAGCTTGTGCTATTAGAACTCATTGAATCTACATTGTAGGTTGTTTATTTGTTTGTAAATAACTTTTTTGGCTAAAAAGTTAAAATTATTCAGGCAATGATTCCCAACCTGTTGGCCTCGACCCCAAATAGTGTCTCAACACTATGGTATCCTTAATTGATTTTGAGACAAATATGATCATTATATCAACTACAATAAAAACGATATATTCAGAGTATAAATTAGATGTAAAAGTTCCTTAAGTTACCCAACACAACGTCTAAGCCAGTATTGAACATATTTGGTTTCTGTTTTTTGTTTGTTTCCTCCTCCAACCAGTATTGTTAAATTGGTCCATTAACGGCTATCAGAATCCTTTTAACTTATAACTAGTAAGAAAAATTATATACCTAATATTTTGCTGCTTAAATCAATGTATATTTTTTCTAACTTTTAGGTAATTAATCATCATATCTAGAGACAGATTAATATCAGGGACGACCGCTCTCAGAAGCCAGTTGACATATTGGATGTGACATTTTCGAGTATGCAACTAGGGATGTTTCAAATATACTTGTTCTTGCAGCTATGTCCAGCTTATCTATCTATGATGATGTCAATTTATAAGACGTTTTATTTTCCATTTTAAAAATCTAGGGATTCATTGAGTATCACTGTGCTTCAATCATCAATCCTGAGTATTTTCATAATCGCGAAACATTTAGTATTTCTTGAAATCTATTTGAAAACGGGGAAAATTATTTAAATCCCAATAAACTTCTTAGACAAAATTAAGTAAAAAAATACACCTCAGGAATTTTGCTTGGTAGTTGTTTAATAATTTTTTTTAATAAAATCGTTGTTCAAGAATTTGATTGTGATGAAGTTTGGACTTTATATTTCATTTGTCAATTTGATTATGTTCACCTTTGTATACATTTTATATTCTAATCAGTTGGATCTATACTATTAAATACCTTGTATCTTTTGCTAACTTTTGTTTTATAAAGTCTAAGTCTAGGCATTATTTATTTGTTGATTCGTTGTTCTAAGTTGCTTTTATATTTAAAAAAATCTTTCATAATTTGTCATAATGAATTCAGTTGTTCATATCGAAAGATGAAGGTTTAACAAACCAATTGAACATTTTAAGAAATTTTAATCGGAAAGTTATTAAATTTGTATAAAATATTGTATTTTGTTGTCATAGTATTTATTAGACAACTTAATAAATTATTTCCTGAACAGAAGAAATGTCTTGGATTTTTAAATATAAATGTTTTTATTTTTTTACATTTGCTTGAAAGAAGTTAAGTAGTACTTAATAAATAGGAATTATAGTCAAATTGTACATTTCATTTTTTATCTTTTGTTCTCGTTGTCCAATTTTTATGAAGGATGTCCACTACATTTATTTAAAACTTCAACTATCTATTTATCGAAAAAATATAATTTAATAAAGTGAAGTTAAAATACGTCAAATGATATTTTTCAAATGACAACTTGTAATAATATATCAAAAAGAGTCCATACTCCTCTTTTCTCTCTACCTCATGAGTAGGGATGTAAATCGTGTTGTTTTTTTAGCTTGCCAGCTTTTTTTGGAATTGGTAATCCATGGAATGAATTTTCTTTTCCTCAGCTGTTGTCATTATTATTTAACTCTTGATGTAGTAAACTTATTTCTTACTACGTTCAATTATGTTCAAAACCTGATTGAACATTCGTGTGCGCTCGTAAAAAACGGAGAGTATCCGTGAGGATTTGTTGCAGAGTTATAATTTATGTCAATGTTGGACTCAAAGTAGAATTGGGGATCATTATTGGAGTAACTTTTGACCATGCCTTGTCACAACTTATTGTAGCTGATCAATTGAAACGTCTTGACAGATGAATTACTCTCCTTCAAAGGTTAATATAAATATAAAGTTAGACCCTCATGTAATCGGGCTTGCTATCAATTTCAATCTGATCTATTGTACCGTCTGCTGGACAACACAGGCAGATTTTGACAAAACACGCAACTACTCATAGTCTATGACCCCACTATGGCTAGAACTTTCAATTTAATGTATCGTACCAACGGCTGGGCAAGAAGAACAGATTTTGACAAAATATGTAACCACTCATCTACTATGACGTCAATATTAAAAGCGTGGTGGAAGTCAAACATCAGTCGTTTTCGGTTTCTTATTTTGAAATAATAATTCAAAATAATTGGTTAATTGCCAATTGATTTTTTCCTTTTCCCAATTTTTTTTTTTGGAAGAAAGGTTTCGAGATACAATAAAGGAAACGAAGAAGAATCCAGACTTTATTTCTTCATCTAGCTATATACTAATGAGTTTTAAATATGAATCAGAAATGATCTCTAATGATGCATTTAGTTGATACAAAGCGCTTTATACATACATATAAGCAAGATAAATTCAAATAAAATAAAAATCATCTTTGAGCCCAATTCTCATAAATAAGGAATACATGTAATATGAATTAAAATGCACTTACATTGCAAAAATTTAAACACCCACTTATGAGCTAAAAGTCATAATCGCCATATTGTAACAACCATGTCTCATTCAGTTTACTATCTATACAGGTAGATTTGCTAATTGTGAATTATATTTATGTACAATGTACATTCATGGACTCTTTTTAAAGATTTTTTTTTTTGTGAATTGCTTATAAAAACAATTATCTTACTCACTGAGTTCTTCAGACTTAATGAATTAAAAACAACTCATTCAGAATCTTCAAAATATATCTTTATATTTTCTAAAAAAATTATATCAAATTACGTATATATAAAACATTAATTATGTATATTAAGAAATATAACGTAAGATAAGGTTTTTATCTTGTTTGAAAAAAACAATATTAAAGTAAAAATTTGTTAATTAACACCATGACGAATCCATCCTCAGGAATGTTCATCTGCAAGTGGAACAGGCTTTCTTTTAGAATATTTCTTTTTTTTCTGACGAATAGAGACCGAAGGATCGGCATCGGATATGTCTCCCAAATTATTATCAGTGGAGTAGCATAAATTTCCATCTGTACCTACTTTGAGCCTTTTAGCGGAGGAAGTGAGCACAAATCTACGATCCCAACGTTTGGATATGCTATGTTGCACAGAATAAGCTAAAGGATGTATTTTAAAACCATGAAGGCTAGACTGCAGTTTATGTTTTTTGAAGACAAGGGGACGAGGGTAATGCATCAGGAAGTTATGAGGAAAGGATCGTCCAAAACCAGCACCATTTAAATCTTTGTATCCTCTTTTTTGTGGATGATATATATCATCACATGATGGACAATAGATTTTGACTCCTAAATGATCACTCCAACAATCTGATAGTCCAATAGGTAATGTCCTAAAGAATAGCAAAATCTAAATAGTTTTTTGTAAGTTTGAGAGGGGAACGAAAATATATTGTACAAGTAACATTATTTTGCGTCTCACAACGTCTTATTTAATTAAAATATTTGGACATTTGAACTTTATCATGGGCCAAAGAATACTTATCAATTAGTTATGTTCGATCAAATAGTCAAAACTGACATATACCATCTAAGAAATATTCAATTGTGCATTATTATCATCGTAAGCAGGCTCCAAATTCTTAATTTAAAATGATGTATCTCATTTTTGTGTTGCAGTTTGTATAATTTGCAGATACAATTAGAACTTCTACAGTACTTGTGATAGTTGAAAATAATTTTTAATGAAGGAATTTTTGTACTTTTGAGAAAGAATATACAGTGATTGGATTTTCAAAATAAATTTGATATTTTAAAAATTTAAAAACATTTATATTTTTGAGGGTTGTATCGAAGTCGAGTTGTTAAAGATCGACTCCAGTAGGAAAAAAGAGCGATACAAAGTTAAGTAGCTACGCATGCCCACTGTCCATTTATTAATTGGCTATTATTATTTTTGCTTTCTGAGCTAGTTTTATGAAATAATATTTTTAGTAGCAGTAAGATTGCACAATTTGTCAAAAAATGGTAGTATATATATATTGTCTAGACTGATTCCTCAGGGATGAGAAGATCCTCATTTAAAATTGTGATGGATTACAAAATCACTCTAAACAGAGCAACGAAAAGGATTTTTTTATGGGGTTAAGTGATAAATCTCAATCAAAGACGACAAAAATTATTAATTGATAAGTAATCTCCGGTCAAATGTAAAGGTCAAATCCTTACCGATATATATATATCACGTAAATGTAAACCAAATAAGTAAACATAATTTATTAAAATTAAATGAGAGTATCAATAAATTGCTCTGAATTAAAATGGTTGGTCTCATCATTAAAAAGGTATTTTAAGACGAAAAATTAGCAATTTGTTCATAACATTTTACCATATATATTAAATTATATAAAAAATCTTTCTTAAGAGACCTATAACAGTGCAGTACTTACGGCGTTCCTTGGCAATATATCCTAGGACATCGCCCATATACAACGTTTAGAAACTTGTCTTTGACCATTTCCATTCCAAGAGGGGTCATAATGAATCTTGCATGAATATGTTCATAAATCACCTCTGATGCCGTTCTAATATCCGTATCCATGCTCCCTATATAAACTCTCCCGTCTGATTCTGAATCTGAATGTATACCAATAATATAATCAACAGTCTCATAAAAATACTTTTTCGTGGGTAAAATAGACTCGAGTCCAGTGAGATTGAAATTCTGGTGCATATAACTATCTGGAACACGGACGAAAAACTCATTTCCCCAGGTCCGTACATAGATGTCGACCCATGGAAGTTCAAAATTAGGTGGTAACTTTTTATAGGAACATGTTTCACTATAAGAAGTATTATAAGGTTCGTTGAGATATGAGCGATCCGATGAGTGTTTGAGGAGAGATCGTGGATATTCCATGGTGTATTTACTCAGTATTCCCTGATTTATATAATGAAACTGATTGATTCTATTCTTAATTCTCTTTCTCTCTCTACTTTTGTCAGTCTCTTGATTATTTTATTCTATAATCTCTTTCCAGATGATCTAGGTATGTAAATAAGAGTTTGTACTTTTTAATAAGGATTTCTTCAAACGAAAAGTCTATTTATGGAGTCCTCGACGAGAATGGGATTCCTTCTTTCCCCTCTTGTCTCACTTCCATCTCCATACTCTCATATTTATTTATTATATCATTTTGAAGGTCATAAGCCTTAAAAAATGTTGTTGTTTTTAAATAAAGAACAAAATATAATTTAAACCTTCTCACATTTTGAATACTAGCTACATATTATAATATATTTTCTTCTTCTATTATTCTTTCAGAGTTCCAAGGAGAATATTAAATAAGTGCTTTAACTGACTGGGGATATTATGTGTCATACTTATGGAAAAATTCATTAAAAAAAATTTCAAATGAGAAAAATATATATATGTATATGGAACAAACTTTAATGGTTAGGTGAAAAAGGTTTGCCTCATATTTCTATGAAATTTAATACATATTGTAGACATAATATTCTATTAGACAAAAAAGAAGCAAGGCTCACTCCACATAATATTAACTAATATAATTATTATAATATATATCCTGTCCTTCACTTATCAATCAACAAACTCACAAAAGTTTTCTACTCGAGAATCATTATAATAACTTAATTGTTAAAGTGTAGTCAATTAACTTCAAGGCATTGTTGGGATAATTTAAAGAAGAAAGAGAAGGGGGGATAAACATTTATATTATTTGAAGATGGCATTGAGGTCTTTAAAAAGGCCGAAAAGAGATTTAAATATAATATATTTTTATACAACTAATTATGTATACAAAAAGGATTTAAGAAGAGAGAGAGAGAGGTTGCGATGAAACTTCTTCATAAAACATCCGTAAAAGTTTCTAACTATTAGGATATGTGACCCGCATTTCGTTATAAAAAATCTTTCTATTCTACTGTTGTGTTGTTAGGAGGTCAACAGCAAGCTAGAATAATTTTTTCCAAATTGAGTGTGGATTACATTTGTTTTCTTTAACGAATAATCGTCCCTTCCGATTTACAAATTATTCTTCAGAACTCTTTGAAGGTGTTTCAAATCGCAAAGTAGCTAAAATTGATTCTCACAATAACAGCATGATAAATGTATAGATTTTATTAAAAAGAGTCATATGGAGTCCAAAATAAATTTCTTAAATCAAATAAAGGTTCTAAACTATAGTTAAAGGTCTTAAGTATCTTAAATTATCACATAAAACTCACAATTAACTCAAGTTTTTAAGTTAAAAGAATAATTGAGATTTTCTCCTCGTCTTGTCTTGATTTTTTTTTGAAATTATTTTTATGTTGACGCATCCCATATAGAAAAGGGATTTTCTTTTGATCGAAAGTCTCCATGGTGATTCAAATACACGTTAATTCCAGATTACGAAGTGAAATTCTTTTCAATATCATCCTTTAATTTATTTTCATTTTTCTCAATACGGAAATGAACATATTTTTTTTTTTACTTACTTTCAAATCATAAAAAGTACATAAGTGGTTTATTATTTTTTAATATTGGAATACTTATTGATTTATTGCTTAAGACTTATTGCAAAAAAAATAAAAATAAAATACATGAACATGGGATATATTATATATTTATATTTTTTTAAAGAATGATATAAAATATATAAAGTAATGGAGAGAAGAAAAAAAAAAATAATACGAGAAACACAAAAAGTGAAAACATTTGGAAAAAGTTGTTGGTAACTTATTAAGTAAAAATACAGAAATGTTAGTGGAGAAAAAAAATAATATTTTTTTTCAAATTAAACTTATAGAATGCCATTGAAAATGCGTGGATTACATACAAATAATAATTTAAAAATAAAGTTTTTTGTATATCCTTATTTAATTAGAATCAAAATATAGACTTCAAAGTGCTCTGTGAAAAAAAAACAAATAGTTGACTATGTTTCAAAATTTGGTATTACCATTTGTTTAAATCTTTAAAGAAACAAAAAATGATGTTTTTGAGAGTATAAAGCACCTTCAAACATCTCTTCACAAAAAACAAATATACAATAATAATAACACAACAAATTAGGTGAGTAAATTGAAGAGAGTAAAGCTACAAATATTCTAATCATTCCATCATTTGAACAGTTGCAAATTTGTTGAAATGAACTTTTTTATCACTGCTACTGCTTATGGAATGTCCTCGAAATTCCTCTCCTCCTTGCCCAAAGATACCTTGAGAGGATGAAAAGGATGAATCCATAGATACGGGAGAGGAGGATAAATCACTGGGTTTTTTCAAATTGGACTTTAGATGATGATGAGTTGAGGGATCCGAAGAGGGAATGGGGTTCTGCGTTGACTTTCGACTCATTCGACTCTTGACTGCGTCACCAAATTCACGGAAACGTCGAGAAATATTGTTTCCTTCACTTCGAGCAGGACTTTTACTTTGGGCTCGACGTCTGGATGGTTCGGGAAGGGTGTCTCTAGAGTTCCGATCCCTTGACCGGCCACGATTTCCAATCAGACTGCTACTTGACCCCCTAGGTACACTTGTAGTCCAAACAGATTCAGGATAGTCCACGATAGGAGGATAGCGTGCAGCCCAGGCAATGTGCCCAACATGATAAATGGGTAAGGAATGTGGCTGTGTGGAAGCAAACTGAATGGGATTAGGAGTTATGGTCAAGTAGCGTGTAGGGATGTTTCGAAGTATACGTTCAGTGGATGGAGCTTGATCCTTGGGGTAAAGCTTCTTAACTGGCTCAGAACCAGTCTTTGTAGGAACCAGAATTTGCTTGTTATTACTATTATTGGCATTGTTGTTGTTATGACTGTTGCAGCATTGACAAATACCCGTACAAATTTCGGGTCGTTTGGGATGGCGTGATGGCCCTTTTGACCAAATTTTCCGATTTTGTTCTTCCTCTGTTTTAGACCAAGAGCGATAAGCCTTTTCTTCCATTTCGTCAAACTTTCGAAGCAACAATGCCGGAGCTCTTTGCCGTAAGGATAGGTGATGATCATATTTTTTAGGAGGCTTCCCTTCTCCTGATTTTGGAGACCTGAATTTAAGTTCTTTCGAAAGAATGGACTCTAGTTCTCGTGTGAATTTTGATTTATCTGATTTATTGGATGTCTCTACTTCGATATGAGTCACCCCATCACTGTCTGTATGATGAATTAAATTCCATTTGCAAATTGTGTCTGCATTTGCACTGTGACGATGCACCGATGACTTGGGATTCACTTCCAAAATACTTTCAGCTGAGCCAGTGAAGCGTTTACCAACCTTACGAGCATTGCGTTGCCTCTCTAATTTAGATCTTCGATGCCCTTCTTGATATTGGCGATACAGGTCACGAACTCGTCCCTCTGAGGCACATTGAAAAACGAGGGCATCCAATTGAGGCCCTTTTCTTACGATCCATATTACACATTTCCGATAGTCTTTATCTGCGTGACAAATGAGTACGTCGTTGAGTGGATATGACTCCTTGAGATCAAAAGTCGGACACGCTTTTGTTTCTGGAGAATGCGAAGGAGTGTTACGATGAGTCTCATCTGAGGAATCTGTACCTGAGCTATTTGCACTTGATGTATCCGACTCTTCTCCCTCAGAAAATGACCGTTTGACAATACTTGGCTTTTCATCCTGGGACCGTACAGATTCTCCGTCAGACTCAAAGAAACCCTCATCTTTTTTAATATAATGTATCAATAAACAACAGTCAGTCCATTCTAAATGACAGGGCTGATCACCACCCTCACGTGTCTTACAATTCATGAGCTCAGAGACAATAACGGAGAGAGCACGATCATGTAGAGGTCCTTCCACCACCTTTCGCCCAATGAAATGAGCATTACAGATTGAATCACTCATGATGAATTGGATTAGAGGAGAAAAGGGAGATAATTAAGGTTTTGAGAGAGTCCTTCTTTGATGAATTTTCCACGATCAATCCAATACTGTCCAAAAAATCTGAAAAATAAATTAAAAATTCTCATGATTCACGTAACCACTAGAACACAGAAATTTACACATCCTTCTACTAAGAGTATCTCATTCAAACTAAAGCATTAGGAAAAAGATAATGTGTGTGCGTAGACTACCAAAATATTATATTACTGCATGTGTGTGCTCCACAGTCATCATCATATCATAATTCCGCACGCCGACTTTCCATATAGATAATATGTACATTCTACAACCATGTATTTTTTTAATTAACCATACGTAAAACCATGAACCCTTAATAACCTACGCTCTCTTTAGAGAAAAACATCGCGCAGGGATATTATTATTCTAATAACTTCATGCAAGGAAAAAGTGAATCTTTTTTAAAAAGATGATCTACCTTTTTATTTGTGCACAAAATATCTCTAGGCAAATTGCCCCCCGCAAAAAAAAAAATAATAATAATAATAGCCATTGGTGTCGCGTCTGATTTTTCAATATATTAATATTAATATATTTTTCAGAGCAAAATGCTATTAATGCAAGGAGTCATATTCTAAGATTGAAGATTCTTCCCTAAACCATAATTATTTTAGAGCGAAATTGTTTTAGCAGGCTTATCTAAAGTGATTATAATACATGGTATATCAAGACAAAAAAAAAAAAAAATCTTGAATAAACATTAAAAAAGGAGAAATCGTTTTTTTTTTTTTTTACTTATTCATAAATGCACACAATTCAATATTTCAAACCAGCTTGCTTTAGTGTTGATGACCATATATGTAATAATAACATCCTATAATGTACATATGTTTATAAAAATCAATGGTTATCTATTCAATTATCATCACGTGACTCCACCCAATAATATGATGATATCATCAACACATTATTACATGGTTTGTACATGTAATAATCTGTAGGTACATATAGAGAGATTGTACAATACCCAAGTACCATACATTCAACATGCATTCTACTTGACTATACAACCAAAAAAAAGGGAAAATAATCCCACACTCTTATGGTTATGAGTATGGGATGTTGTAGAGGCTCTGTTTTCCGCAAAATGATGATGAACAATAATAAATTAAAGAGGTAGATTGGGCAGAATGAACCTTTTACTTTGGTCTATGAAGGTGTGGGTAAGGACTTTAGGGGCATAGTTAAATTATTAATATAATATTGTAAGTAAAAAAAATAATGATTTCTTATTCTGTGTAAGTACATAGTTTGAATTTTTCCCACAATTTTTCCCATCCCTCTTCTGTTCATGCAAAAGAAAATGTAGTAAATCCTATCGGTTGTCAAAGCAAGCCCCCAAAAATTTATATGAAAAACCTGACAATTGAAATAATGTTTCATCACGTTCCTTTAGATTAACTAACAGCAGCAATTGGAGGACGGGGAATATTAAAAGTCCCACACCGTATCAAGCGGGAATTACTTCTTTTTTTTAAAATCCTCAATTCTACTCTGAGCTCAATGTGTACTAAAATTTATAAATCCCCATCAAACCATCTTTTTCGGTCCCATATATTACGAGAGACCCTTTTTTTAGATCAACTGTCATTCATTTTTTTTTCCAAAAAAATCTCAATAAGTAAACGATAAGTTATTGAACATAGACGGCCGGATCAAAGTTAATTCGAGCTATCTTTATTTGAACTTCGTATAATGTCATTTCACTTGAAAAAACACATGATGTCATGTGATAAACAATTCATCTGTAAAATCGGTCTAGACCGATTTTTTTGGGGGACCGAACTAAACCAATTTTTTCATTTGGACCGATCTAGACCGAACTAATTCGGTCCAACAAAAAATATAACGGTCTCAGACCGGTCTAGGATTTCCAGACCGAACCCCAACACTAGTAAACACCATAATAACAAAAACCCAAGAAATTATTTATGCTAAAATGACGATACAAATCTTCGAGGCGTAATTTCTACGATAAAATTCGTGATCAAAGTTCTTACATCTATTATATAACTGTTTTAAATTCTTATTTAAATGTAGATTTTTATTTTCTGTTTATTATTTTATTTTATAGGTTTGTTATGTTGATCTGTTTAATATAGTTTTAGGGGTATATTCTAAAAATGAACTGTGATGTTCTTGATATTTAAATTGATGAAATATAGGCTGACAACAAGAACTCGTATGTAAAAAGATGCTAAGGATTTGCACCCCTAGTCATCCTTGTGTGCAGAGTATACACCTGATTAGTTGCATTAGGAGGATTAACCAGGTTTTTTTGCCCGGGTTCGTCATAATTTTACATCCTTTCCGACAACTTTTTAACAAATTAATGAAATGTCCAGTTGTAAATAGGAGAGACTGTATTATAAAAATGGCCTTTAAAGGAAAATAAAGTTGAAAAAAAAAATCAACAAACAAAAACCGATTCAAATCATCTTATACTAATCAAAATGTATATATCTAAAAATTACCTTCCCCTTCTCCCTCCTATAATAGATCTGACCAAATATGGTCATTGACCCAACACTTCTTTCCCCAAAACGGCACATTAGAAAAAGACAAAATTCTCTTTCAGAGCCATGACTAGAATTATTCCTTGGGTTGGAGGAGATAGCTTTTTCTTTTTATCAAGGCCACATTTGAATCATTTTTTTTGTTTGTATAGCAAAACTGATATTTATAACAAAAAAAATTATAATTACAAAAAATTTAAATTTAATATTTTTGACATATTTTTTTTTTGCAATTTTGACAACATTAACTTCACTTTTTGATGCAGCTATATTAAAAAAATATATTAGTTAGCCACGGCCCTTATGTAATATGATATGGCCCTTATTTTGTACACTAAAGCATCAGGCCTAAATGCTTTTAAAATCTTAAAACTAATATTAATTATGTATATGAATCTATGTGTTTAAGATCAGATTATTTAAGATACAGATCCTTTGCCTTAAGGACACTTCTTATGTCCTATAGATCGTAGTACAAGGAACAAGTAAGTTAGTTTGTAAGTAGATCATAAATCAATCTGAGAATTATCCAAGGATCCTATATAATTACTATTATCATTCTCCCGCTGAAAATAGTAGATATTTATGTGGAGCAATTATCCCTTTGGAACAAATCAGAAACAACATCACCTCAGAACAGCAATCAAGTCAAAAAGTGGGACTGCTGCCTACCAAGGAGCACAATATCATCATAAGTAACATTCATACATGTATAATATGTGGATGAATGAGGAAAAAAAAGATCAAGGTTAGAGAGTCATTTGAACGTTGAAATATTAAGTAATTAAACGTCAAAAGTGATTACCTGAAAATAAAGGCATTATTATGGTGCATTATTAGACTGTCCTGTTTTTTGGGTTAATAACCCCCCCCCCAACAAAACTTTTTCTACTAGGGACTATTACAGGGACGATCGCAAAGGGGTGAGCTGTTGCCCCCCCCCCAAAAAAAATAAAGGAATTTTTGCTTTTAACTAGATATTTTTTTCTCAAGATGAAAAATTTTTAAGCAAAAATAGGGAAAAAATGTATTCCCGATATATTTAATACTTGAAAATGTTTTATGAACAGCAATGGATTTTTGAGATTTTTTCCAAAAAATATAATTTTTTTAAAAAGCTGTGGATTTTTAATTTTTTGTTCCAAAAAACTAAAAACTTTTCAGAAAAGCTGTGAATTTTTGAATTTTTTTTCAAAAAAATTAATTTTTTTATGAACAGCTGTGGATTTTAAAAATTTATTTCCAAAAAAATTAATATTTGAAATTTCCTTTTTAAAAAAAAATTTGCAAAAAATTTTATTCCTTGAGAACAGCTGAGAATTTAAAAGAAAATATCGAAAAATTCAATTTTTTTAATAGTGATTTTTGAAATTTTTTCCAAAAAAATTCAATTTTTGAAATATTTTGTTAATAGCTATGGATTTTACCTATGGGATCCGCAGAAGGTGGGCTGGAAGGGCTGTAGCCCCTACTCCCAAATTAACGAACTTTAATTTTTTTCAAGAAAAATTAATATTTGAAATTAATTAGCAAATTTTTGTTTAATAAATTACAATTTTATTATTTTTTGTGATCAGATTTGGAATTTTTAAAAAATTACTTTTATTTAAAATTAATTTTTTTGAATTTGTTTTTATTGCTAAGGTTTATGAAATTTTTTTTCCAGAAATTTATTTCCATAAAACCAATTTTTTTTTAAAAATTACACAAAATTAAGTTATTGAAAATTAATTTTTGAAATTGTTTTAAATTGCTATGGTTTCTGAAATTTTTTTCCAAAAATTTAATTCTGAAAAAAAGTTTTCAGAAAAATTAAACTTTTGAAATTTTTTCCAGAATATCTAAATTCTTGATTTTTTTTTAAACTCCAAAAACCAAGCCCCCTATAAAAAAATAGAAACTTTAAGATATAATAAATGTTATTCTATAGATGACCGTTTAAAAAAAGGATATTATAAAGCACTCGGATATCCAACGGGTTGACGTTACTGCATTAAAAAAAAGTATGATTAATAAAGGCATATTTTTTTATGACTAATCATATATTGTCCCTCTATCCCTGTTATTATTAATGTTCCACTTCATGTGGACAATGTATTTTGTTAGTTGTATGTATTTAAGTACATCTATGTACATTATATGCGTAACAATGCCTACCTATGGTTATAAGTACAAAAACGATCTTGTTCTCCCATAGATTTTTTAAAATATCATTCTTCGTTTACACCAAGTTCCATTCATAAAAGGAAGTCTCTGAGAATTGCTATTTCTAATAAACAAATCCTTTTCTTCATTACAGTAAATGTTTCCTGGTCAACTTATTATAATAAATTACACTAGGACAGTGGTTCTCAAATGGAGGTACGTGTACCCTTGGGGTACTTGGAGGGACTCAAGGGTTACTTAAAATTTTGAAAGAATATTTTACAAGTAGTACATAACTCAGGTGTGGCCGCAGGAGGTGGCTGGCAGTGCTGTAGGCCACCTTTTTGTTTTGTTCTTTACAATAAAATTTAATGCTTAAACTTTTTTTTCAGAAAATTGAATATTTCCAAATTAATTTAATTTTCTGTGAATAGGGTTTTAAGTTTTTCTTTAAAGAATTTCATATTTGAAAAAAAGAAAAAAATTGTCCACAGCTGTTCATTTTTTTTTTTTTTTTTAAAACTAATTTTTTCTAAAAAATATAGATTTTTGAAACATTTTTCCAAAAAATTTAATTTTTTTTGAACGGGTAAAGATATTTGAATTTTTTTTTTTTTTTGAAAAAATTTAACATTTTTGAATTTTTCCCCTAAATTTTAACTTTTGGATTTCTTTAAAAAAAATCAAAAACCAAGCCCTCTCCAAAGTATAATACTGTGAAGGCCTCTGTCACTAAAGCTAAAAATGCTTAGGCCTGATAAGGGGGTACTTAGATTAAATAAATATTTTACAAGTGGTACATCACTAAAAAAGGAAAAAAAAGGTAGAGAATCCCTGCACTAGGATGTACTCGTATTGTATATTTCATTTCGAATATTTTTTTAATACATACTAAGACAAACTTGCAAAAAATTCTCTTTTTTAATTTGTAATAAATATATTTTTTACCTTTCCATTTTTTGTTTTTTGGATTTTTAATTTTTTAGTGCGTTTTCGAATCTAAAACCCATACTTTAAAAAAAAATCAACTTATTTGCAAAAGAACAAAAAATTGCCCTCCAGAGCCCAGGAATGAGGTCTGATCATAATTAAACATACCCTGAAGTACGTAATTTAGAATTCTGAAAAACTTTAATTTTATGTCTAAAGTCTGTATCTGACTCTGATCGGGAAATAAATACCCCTGTTATACGTTTTTATTAGCGGACGGACATACAAACATAAATGGCCCATCTAGCGGTTGCATTTTAAACTACCCTTTTTTGACGTCTGACAGCAGTAGTAACATTTTCATTGTGTCTAATATTTTGTAAAAGGTCTCCGAAATGGTTAAATTTACGGTTAAAAAAATTGGAAAATACAGAAGACTTACTTCCGAAATGTAGAGTCTTCAAACAAAACTGTAAGAAAATTACGCCGGTCGAAATAAAGTGCCTTCCAGGCAGTTTGTGGGTAAATTTGTGAAGCGTGTGCGCGAAACTGGTTCGTTAATGGATAAAACAATGCTTTCCCGTGTTCGTCAAGTGCACTCAATCGAAAACATTGCTGCTGTTGCCGAACGCGAAAAAACGAGGAAGGAGCTACCGTTACGGTCAATGGTGAGCGCTATTGGGCCATGTTGGAAGATTTTTTGTTTCCCCAAATGGAAAAGGAAGACATCAACGACATTTGTTTCCAACAAGATGGCGCTACGTGCCACACAGCCAACGTTACAGTGGATCTTTTGCGCACTATCTTCGCCAATCACATCATAAGCCAAAACGGCAACGTCAACTGGCCACCTCGTAGCTGCAATTTGACTCCATTGGACTATTTTTTGTGGAGAACCGTCAAGGATACATGTTAAGCCAACCATCCAGAGACGATTGACGATTTGAAACACGAAATTGGAGTCGCCATTGTAGCTATTGAAGCTCACACAATTGAAAATGTATTGAAAAATTGGGTAGACAGAATGGACTACTGTATGGCCACCCACGGCGGCCATATGAATGAAGTGGTGTTCCATCATTCACCGGAATGTTTAGGCTTTCAAATAAAGAAAAAATTATTGAAAACTATCCATTCGTCTATTTTTTATAGCAATATCAAAAAAAAAAAAAAAAGTTTCGTGGGCCACTCCTTCCTATAACAAAATATCATACATAGATACCTATTCACATAAAAAGCCTCTCTTGTTTTACTTTAGAAGATATGTATGGACTAGTGATGTTATGGATTTTGTGTCCGAACTGGTTCCCAAACACTTAAACTGCCCGCAGAACATTTTTTCAAAATACTTAAATGGACCGGTTCGTGAGTAGGGAATTTGTATTAAGCAAGGAATGAAATGCAATCATTCATGTAATGCATGCTATCCCTCTTCCATCAGACAAGAGGGAACCAGGTGCAACATCATCTACTCCCTGGTGAGGAGTTACTTTTTTACTGTCCTAGTCAAAATATAAAAATTACCTTCTAAAAATTAGAGAAAAATAACACATTATTTAATTTATGAAAGTTATTTGTCAAAATAATCTGTTAAGAACCTGGAACCGCTAAAGCAAAGGGATCCGTTACATCACTTGTAAACATTGTATCCTGCGTAGTATATGAATGTCGAAAACGTATAAGAAATGTCACAATAATTGATATAATCATGTATCTACAGGCAGTAAGTATTGGGTGTATAATATAAGATAAGACGTGATAAGGGACACGTCTGTATTGCACGTTGTGTGAGGATTATTGCATTTTGCCTCCTTTATAAATGTAATATGTAATAGTGTAAATCAAAGCTTTTCACAAGTCATTTTCGTGTATGAGTCTAACCCTTCGTTACTTCCCTGAAGGTGTTTATCAAATTCCGTAATTAATTAACGAGAATTCAAAGAATGTTCTGCTCCAATGATGAATATGAAAATGGAATATGTTATTTATAAAGAACATCCTTTACAGTCTACAAAGTTCTATTTTCTTTTCTCCAACTAATATTGTAGGTTATGAATTCACATATCATTATAAAAAAAGGTATTTAATTTCCCTAACAATTTTTATAATATCATATGTAAAAACTAATAGAGGCAAATAAAGTTTTATCATGTTTAAATACTATTTAAAAGTTGGGAATAATAACTTTGATGGGAAGTAACAGAGAAGTAATCTTGAATTTGTTTACTAATGATAGACTCTGAACTCATAATTGAACAGAAAAAAAAGTGTCAGGGGCGTCCGCAGGGCGTAGGCTGTAGCCCCTCCCCCCAAATTAAGAAATTTTTGCATTTTACTAGAAAAATCAGATTTGATTTGATTTTTTTTTAAACAAATTTTTCAATTTCTTTAATTGTCTATGAATGTCTAATCTTTAAAAAATGTCTCCAAAAAATTGAATATTAAAATTATATTTTTCAAAAAAATTTATATTTTTAATTTTTTCCTAAGAATTTAACTTTCTGGTAGTAACTATGGATTTTTTGAATTTTTCTAAAAAAAAAATGAAAGTGTCTATGAATAGATATGGATTTTTTAAATTTTTCTCAAAAAAATTAATTGTTTATTAATGACTATGGATTTTTAAAAATTATCTCCAAAAATTTTTATATTTTTAATTTTTTCCTAAGAATTTAATTTTCTGGTAGTAGCTTTGGATTTTTTAAATTTTTCTCAAAAAAATTTAAATGTATTTGAATAGATATGGGTTTTTTTAATTTTTCTCAAAAAAAATAAATTGTCTATTAATATCTATAGATTTTAAAAAATGTCCTCCAAAAAATGTTATATTTTTAATTTTTCTACAAAAAGTTTTATATTTTTTTCCAAAAAATTTCATTTTCTGTGAATAACTATGTATTTTTTAAATTTTTATCCAAAAAATATAATTTTTTTTGAACAATTTGGAATATTTGAAAATTTTTCAAGAAAAATTTAATTTTTTGTTAATAGTTGCGGAATTTAGAAATTTTTTTTCAAAAAATTCATTCTTTTATGAACAGGTGTAGATTTTTGAAATTTCTTTCCAAAAATTTAATTTTTACAATTTTTTCCCCAAAAATTTAATTTTTAAAATTACCCCGTAGCCCTTCCCAAAATATAATCCTGCAAACGCCCTTTGGTGTGATTTGGGTAAAAGGAAATCCATTACTCGCCCTTATTCGAATGCACTCTGAATATTAAAAATATATAGTTTAGAAGAATTAGAAGAACTTGTCAAATTCCATATAAAAGCTGCTTGAGGTTATGGGTAGGCATTTTAAGTCAACTGTCTCGGATGACATCTCCCCAAATACAATAATAATCAAGGGATTGATGGATGGGATAACTTTTAAGGGTGCCACCAAGATTGGAATGACGATGCATTCAATCAATGAGATTTTTGATTTTAAGGAATTACAATTCCATAATTTATAAATAATACATACATTTTTATTACTTATAAGAGGGTCGGTATTGATAAAAGATTGATTCTTTGTACACTAATTGTTGATTTTTGTAGGTTCACGGCTCACTGTAAAATATACTGTAATCCTCAAATATTAAGTCGAAGTTCGATTTCAGGAAACTTTGCAGGATATATCTATATAGATATTGAAAGCATAATATACGTAAAAAGATCTACGTGTAATACACCCATTATCAAACGTTTTGATTACTATTCATGCAACCCAAATATCAATATCATTTTTAGAATCGATTGAGTTCACTATTAGATCGCTCACTGCAACAACAGTATATCATGATGATGAGAAATTTGTTAGATATTCATTACTTCTTATACTCCATTTGAAACATCGTTCGCAGGATTTTATGTATATTTATATATATATATATTTTTTGGAGGGGGAGGGGGATGCTTTTATACAAAACTTTGAACTTTGACATAGTGACCTTTTCTAGAACAAACATCTTTATTTAAAATTTATGACAAAAAAAAAAAAATACAAAATTTGCCAAAAAGGACATGTTGTTGTTTGAAGAAGTTGACATTAAGATTCCATTCAGGGGATGTAGCATCTCCCCCCCCGCCTTGGTTACAGGCCTGCGTTTTGGTTGGGCACTACCTCCTAAAACTCTCAATAGTTACAGGAATGAGTTACAAAATTCTTCTTGGACTCTGGTATTGTTAAAATGGTTTTATTTCTAAGGAAGTTGCAATATTTGAATAGGAACTGTTGGGACAAAAGTGTATGTACATATTATTAAAGGGTTTCATGTATATGTAGTTATATTTGCTCATAATGATATAACTGAAAATGATTAAGAATGACACCTTATGACTTCCTTATATAGGTAAGTCGTCATCGCTTTACTTCTCTGTGAAATATCCTTGTATGTAATCCCCAAATATTTGGTCTTCCACAAATAATGAAATGGAACAAACAACAGAGAGGAACCTTGACTTGGTCAAAAGAATATGTTTCTACCTATCTAAGCCTTCGTGTGTACCTATCTATTAATGTACGTATTAAATAAACAAATTTTATTCTTACAACACTCTGTAACTCAAACCAACTTATGTAAATATTTATTCATTCAATATTTGATTTATGAAACGTAATTACACATCTTTTAGGCTTTTTCGCCATGTAGGCGAAATTCGCCCTATACGGAAAACGATTCATATATTTATTAAACACGTGCATGCAACATGGCAGGGGTTTATTTTCATTGAATGCTGATTAATGGAATAGCCAACAAAATAAATAGTAGGTGAGTCAATACAAAAACAATTTTGAACAAAAATCAAGAAAAGGATTTATGTACAGTAATGTTTTTATATCATATACATATACAGCATGCGGCCTTTGTTTAACAACAAACTTTGAGCACATGTGCTGGTAGGATGGTGTTTGATTTTAGCCAGCAATGTTTGTTGTCAGTTTAAAAAAATGGCATCGATCAACAAAGTATTTATTCCACAAACGTGGAATAAACAAAGTCCCCATGTTCCACGCCAAACGAGACAATGATGAGATTGCAAACTTCTTAAACCTGGACAGATTCTTTGTCTCGGGAGTCAGAAAAGAACTGAGAGAGTCTGGAGATGACAGGAATTCTCTGGGCCATGCTACACTGCAAAAAAACAAAAAAAACACCACACATTGACCTGGTTATCAGATTTTTTTTTTTGACTTTGTGGGCCCAGTGTTTGACCTCCACACTCACCGGACCTCAACTTCATGGACTTTTTTGAGTAAGACACAGTTGAGTGACACACCAACAGATCCTCCTGGATAAAAAATCCTGATGTCCAGGATCCGGAGGAAATTCAGAATCTTCCAAAGGAGACTGTCATCATGAACTGCTCCCGTTTCTGAGGTCGAATCGAGGCCGTTATTGACGCCAAATGCTATTATATTGAATGATCACATTTTTGGGGAATTTATCTTTCATTTGGTATTAATTTTTATTCAAATCGGAAGACTAGTTTAGGTGAAATCCGTTTTAAAAAAAATCGTGTTAGTTGTTCAATAAGGTCGCATCATCTACATATTTTGGATTTGGATTGGAAATAGAGGATAAAAATCATTGTAAACTTGCTTTTTGTGTTCAAAGGCTAGATATGTGAGTCAGCAAGCCATTGCTAAATGAATCAAATCTAACATATACACAGATAATTGTTGTTGTTTAAAGATATCCTTTGTATCTGAATTATACGTATATATTAAGGTTTTGTTAGTATGTAGAATTAAACTCTCCTAAAAAAGTTTAAAGCTTTTTTTGACGTCATAAAGAGATCTCCATAAAAGGTTATCCTGTCAATAACTACAAAATATGTACATAATTCATTTTTTAAAATATTCAATCCTATCCAATCACGAAGATAAAATAAGGATGTACACAATATACATATATTCAACGTTGTAGTCGTCTGTCCTAGAACAGGGGTAATCAAAGGGCTCCGACCAATTTACTATCATCTTGTGATACGTCAATACGAAATCAGTCTCGAAAAAATACAAGAAAATGAAAAATTCGTTTTTACTTCATGAAAATAAACAGCCTAATATTTCTTCGACCTATTTAGAACAATTTTAGGTTTTAAAGTCGAATTTTTTGAACGAATTGATACACTCTGAAATGTTATCTATAGATTAAAGTAGAAATTCTCAATCTTTTTATCACTGGGAAGCCCCTAGGTGTTTTTGAGGGAGTGTCTAATTTTGGCTGAATATTTGTATATATGATTTTTTAATTTAAAAACTTTACTTCTGCCCTACTTTTAAAAAATTCCATACTTTAGGATTTTTTTAAAATGTTTCTCTAAAAATACAATTATTGAATAACCATGTGAAGCCCTAGTCCAGCATTTCTTAAGTGGTTGCCATAGCACACTGGAGTACCCTGACAATGTCAAGGGCGCCACTAAAAAATACGTATTTTGACATCTATTTTTTAAAAAATCAATAAAAAATCTGACATATCATATACAGGGAGAGGGGATCAAATTATCGCCTACTTTAAACCTTGATAACTTGAAGACGACATTACCAAATAAAAAACAGGTTACCAAATAGGAAAGCCATTCTTGTCAGCTGACGATACGTAGTTCAGTTAGCATCATGCCGTCATCATATGAGGAGATAAAGAGCTATAAGTGGAACGAGGAGCTTTCGAGCTCCGCTGTAGTCATGGCATTGGTTAATAATGGAGGTGAAATCTCCAATTCAACGATTGCTTCAACCTTAGGAGTGAATTTACGGACTGTTCAGCGTATCCGTAAGAAGCTAGAGGACACCTGTGATGTTGATGCCACCATAAAGAGGGCACCCAAGGAGGAGGGCGCCTACAGGAAGGTCAGGGACACCGACTTTGTCGACAAGGTGAAGAAGATGGTTGAGGATGACCCTACCAGGTCCATGAAGGCCATGGCGAGGGACCTGGGCTGCCATGAGAAAACAATAAGGGACTGTGTATCTGAGGATTTTAGGTGCAGGAGCTACAAGATGCAGGTGGGCCAGATCTTGACCCAGAAGGCAAAGGACAATAGGCTGATGAAGTCAACAAAATTGCTCAACAAGCTCAAGCACCCAAAGCAGCCCGGTATGCTGTGGTTTTTCTCTGATGAAAAGAATTTATGTCAAGATCAGAAGGTCAACAAGCAGAACAACAGGTGGATATCAACCTGCACCAGCCATGTGAGGAAGATAATGAAGACCAAGTTCCCTGTAATGGTCATGGTGTTCAGCAGTGGAGGTCATGTTATGCCTCCATATGTTTGAAACGGGTCTAAAGGTCAATACAGAGGTCTACCTGGATGTTATGGAGAATGTGGTTCTGCCCTGGATCCAAGGGGTGGCCGGAGACAGGCCCTGGGTGTGGCAACAGGACTCCGCACCCTGCCATGTGTCCAAAATCTCCGTGCATTGGTTAACCGAGAACTTTTATGACGTTGTAACCAAGGATTTGTGGCCTCCTAACTCTCCCGACCTTAATCCTTTGGACTATTTTGTCTGGGTCTATGTCGAGAGACATACCAACAGACATCCCCATAGCACCAAGGCCAGCTTGATGGACTCCATCAAGGAGGTATTCGGCAACATGGACAATGATATGGTCAGAAGAGCCTGCGGCCGGTTCAGAGGCCGTTATTGATGCCAACGGTGATTATATCGAATGAATAGCAACTCTATACCAATATGCTCGTCATAGTTTTGATTTTCAATAAAAAAGTTAAAAAATGTATATTTTGTGTAGTTTTTTTTTAGGCCGACAATTTGATCCCCCCTCCCTGTATAAATATATTTGAATGCTCGATAGATTCATTTGCATTATAAATAATTTATATAAAATTTAATTCATTTTCGATAAATAAAAATATAAAATCAACCGTAAAAGTCTGTTTAAGTTCAGATTGTTAATAAAGTGTCAACATCCCACCGAGGTCAGCGGCACTACAGTGCACAGATATTCCACAACGAGCAAGAAACAAGTCACACCATTACGGATATTTTTCTATCCATAAAATCCCCGAAAAAATTAAACATGATTTTCTGTGAAATGGAGCCTCTACCTCCTTCATCCAAGCCTTTGTCGACCTGCTCTGAGTTAGCACCAAAAGTTGCTAGGTTAGATACTAGGTTAACACGAGGACATAAACAACGATCATTACAATGGTAAAAAAATGACATTTGGATTTCCGCAATGCAGTGTTATTTTAAATCATATATTTCACTGGTGTACCATGAGATTTTATACACTTTCAAAAGGTGCAATGACTAAAAAAAAGTTTGAAAACACTGTACTAGACCACTCCATTGTGAAAATCACTGGATAAGAGCCTTTGTTAAACTTATAAAACTTAATTTCGACGATATGATCTGTCAAAATCAAATATTATAACCTTTCATATATAAATTATTGCAAGGACATCGTAAACATTATTCGACGTATCAAGGGTTCCAGAGAATCAAAAATTTGAAAGAATCTTGTCCTGGAGTATATATTTTTAACATGGATCTTGAAAAAGAGAGCTGAATAATAAAATATGGCCTAGGATCATACTTATGGGATAATGCAGATATGTAGTGATTTCATGTCTTAGCAATTTAATTATTTTTACATTCGGATTTTTAATTACACATTGTGTATTTATTTTTTTGCATGTTGCAAGGCAGTTACATCTAAGAGGAAAATTCAATTTCGGTTAGACAAAGAATAAACTTTGCTTGCTTGACTTCATCCCCCACATTTGAAATGCATCTATAAAAATGATTTAGGTCAGCATTGATTCATTTTTCTATAGATACGTATAATATTTGGATTTATTTATGCGATATAAGCACATATTATCAAAAAAAAAAAAAAAATATTTATTTTGCAATAACTCATAAGAAAAGGCTATTGAACCATAAACATTCCATTAAGGTTCTATGCCATTAAACCATCTTTTCTCCTATCCATGTATACGAATTTACCATCAAAGACCTTCATTCTTTTGTTTCGTTTCGATTAGCTTTGTTTCCCCCAATTGCAACCATTTAAATCATATTTAAATTACCATTTTACCTTATAACAACTAGAGTTATAAATTTTAAGCTTTTTTTAGAGTGCGAGTCTCGTCGTTGTTGGTAACCTCTGTTTTTATTTTATTTTATAAAGCGGTTATCATTATTTTTTAATTAGTCGGGAGATAACATCTAAGTATATCCTGTGACCACGAGTTTTTGTACTCATGACGGAATAACGCAGACGATTTGATTGGCAGTTATATACAAAATATTACAAGGGAGGAATGTTTTTGTTTTTTTTTAATTTTTCAAAGGAATAATTAATATTATTTTATTTTTGAAGAGAGAACATACAATTATAAAGTAAACACTAGTGCAAATCTAGAGTAAGACTGAGGATTTGTAGGGAGAGTTACAGGTGTACGTCTTTGTTAGACTCAGAGTATAATTAACGATCTACATCGTAATAATTCCTGCCTATATCATTGCTATATACAGACTGGGAATATATCTTTTGTATCATAGCTGTTTGCAGCTAATCTAATCAAACGTCATGACAGCTAGGCTCCTTTCCTCCCAAACAGTCTTCAAAATGTCGGAGTGACCACGTTGATATTATTTTTTTTTTAAAGCAAACCGGAAGGTCATATTATTTTCAACTATAGTTATGAATTTAAGTTCCTGTTAAACTCAGAGTAACAACTGAGAACCGACCATGAATTAATTCCGGGATATGTCCTTTCTCGCTAGGGAGTGGGATTTGTGTATATTTTCTGAATCTAAAGACTGCTTGCAGCTAATTTGGTGAAATTATTCAAATAGTCATAGATACCATAATCATTTCCCTTACACACCGAAAATGCTTACGATTCACATCATAGTAACACTGGAGGACTCGTCTTGGGAGTCCAACTTTCAATACTAATAGTATGTATAATCAAGGACTTGATGCATTGGGAATGAACCAAACACCCTTGGAGCAAAGGGAGAGAAACAACATAAAATGCGCAATCACGAAGTTATTTTGCAGTTTTTTCTCCTTCTTAAAATTATTCTTTGAAGTAATGATGATCTTAAGTATGCTTAAGGCAAAGTATCTCAAGGCCTACTTTTTTCTTCTTCTTCAAAGTAGATGATATGTGAGTATCTATTTGTAAATGGATACCATTTTTATTTTTTGAAAGAGTCATTAGTGAGCTGATGAGATATTCTAATAGTTTTATTATTTGTATACAAAATTGAATATTGTCCATGAAAACAGATGATCCTCTTATGAACATTAAAATTAATAGAAAACATTAATCACAAAATTGCATGTATTATTAGTTGAAGGAGGAACTTGACCCTGAGATTTCTCATACAGTAAGTCATTTCCTTTGACAATAACTCTTAAACTATCATTCATACTCGAAGAATTAAAGAAATATTTTTTTGTATAGTTGCTAGACTTGATCAATTTAGCTTTTAAAAAATCTTATATGGAAATCGATAGCAGAAAACTAGATTTGAATATTTTAGTTTGATATCATCCAATATTTAAATAAACTGTTGATAAAGTCAAATATGATATGAAATGAGCAAACATTTTAAATTGACTCGTTTCGACATTAAAAAAAATAGCTAAAAAATAAAATCTACATTCTTAGACCGATTACCAACCAAAAAATCAATTTAAATTAGACTGTACCAAAAGAAAAATGATCACGAATTGAGTCTTAATACTACTCATAATATTGGAGCTTCATTCAAGCATTGATTTTTTCAAATATATACATATGAATTGGTGTTGGGCGTATATGTGAAAATCCTAGACCAGTTTAAGATTAATATAATTTTTATTTATTCGAAATATTTCGGGCCTTTAAAAAAAATTAGTCACATAGAAAAATATAAATCTCGATCTAAATTGAATTTCGAGATGATGTTTTATATTTAACTGAAATAGAGAGAAAATTTACCTTTAGAGATTGACCAAAAAAACAACGGTCCACTATTTGAAAACGATTATATTTTGCTCTACTGTCTGAGACCTGGGTCTCCACTGAAATTTGGGTCCAAATCAGTACAGAAACAATAAAAAAACCGAACCGGATACAAATCGGCCTCCGAACACTTTCTTAACTTTACTGAATCTCACAAGCTTTCCTCCAAAAGGAAACAGAAAAGAAAGGCCCAAAATCAGGGGATAGTTAGTTAATTCTTCCCAAGTAAGGAGTGATTATTTAATAATTGTTGTGAATCGTTCTCAGCTTAAAAGATGTAATTGTAATTCACCCCATCAAAGTTCGGAACACTGATAGAAAGAAAAGAAGTAGAGATATTGACAGCTGAAAACAAAATACAGTGTAGCTTTTTGTGTTCGTGACGTAACACTGAAAGTCTCAACACCCATATTTTCCCCTGAATTAAGCCATGAAATTATAGATATATGCATGGAAGTCCATCGATCTAATATTTTTCAGTCCCACTTGAGTCATATATCCTTCTTTTTATATTATATACTTTTTAGATTTACAGGACCTTAGTAATTTTTTTTTGGATATAAACAAATTAAACGATGTCTGTGGTAAGTAATAATGAGCTTTTTGTTTAAAACTTTCAAAAAAAAAAAAACCCAAAAATCATTGTTAAAATTTAAATTAAATAAGAAATGTGAGGAAGGCCCATCTGTGCTGAAATTTGTATATTGACAATTTAGAAATGTTTTACACAATATCTTTTACTCATATTTTCATGTTTTCATGATGAGAAAGGATATTAATAACAAGAGGTGTATAAAAAATGAACTAAAAAGTATCTAGTTGATAATCTGAACATGATTTTTAATTTTCCAAAGCTGTTGTATTTGGCAATTAATTCTTGAAGACAGAACATTTTAGTACAAAGTAATAACTAGAGTGAGTGTTCATAAGTAATAAATGTAAGTCCTTGTTAGACACGGGCTATAATTGAGGATTGACATCGGAGTAATTACAGCTTATATGTGGTGTGGGATTTGTGTCAATTAGCTTCCTCTCACGGCTGCTTATAGCTGATCAAATAAAACCTTTTAAATATTCTTCAAATTGTCAAGATAATTACACTTATTTGCAGTTTCTTTTATATTTACATACTCGTGGAACATATTATGGACAACAGTGAATGATTTAGAAAATCCATGAAATTCTTGGATCACAAATTAAAATTATTTTTTTTTTTTTTCTTTTGTTAATCACTGAATCATTGGAATTCTTTGAAAAAATAAATAAATAAGAATTGATCTATGTATGAATGGATGCATATAAATATATAATTTATAAGCAATGCAATAAAATATTGTCATGGAAACATAACAATGAATCCCAAAATAAATAAAACAAATCAAATTTGAATGGATTATTAGGAATGCCGTTTGCTTCTTTTTTTTTTTTCTTTGGAGGAAAACATTCATTTGCGCAATGATAATTATTAGAATGATCCAAAGTATATTTAATTTGGACTCAAGGAAGCATGTTGAATATTCTCTATACATATTAATTAACCTAAAATATGTATCTTGTCTGTCACAATTTAATGTACGTAGATTGGTATGTAATTAAGTTCTTTATTTCCTTATTTATCCAAATAATAAAAAATAAACTATATACATAGTATAAGAATTAACGAGATGATTTCGGTGTTTTTATTCTATTTATCAGTCATTTATCGGACATTTGTTCGTGTCTACTCATAAAATTTACTCTTCTTCCCCCTCGAAAAAAAATAAATATATATAATCGAAATGATTAATTGGTGCATAGAGTTATACGATTGGATAATTCTTCATTATAAAATGTAGTTTGAATAATAAAATACCTCTTCCAAAACTAATAGCTTCTCAAAGGATCTCAATTTACGGTTGAAATACGATTACGAGTATTGTATCCTCCATATATGCATAGGTATCAACTTATAGATCATTGCCAGGGCATTGTTTATTAATGGGTCGAAATATCAATCTTTGTTGTCATACAATTAAGGAAAGGCTTGAATTCTGTTGTGCTTAGGACAACTCCATGAGATCAAGAAAATAGAATATTTTCATATGAAATGACGATATGAACTCAGTAGCAATTTGGCCTTTGAGATGTTCAGATCTGTTTTTGAATAGTTTTCATTGTTACATTGGTAGATATATTTTTTTTTAATTTACGCTCACCTGGATTCCAGTGTTTTTCACATACATATCTACAAGGTTTAACGTGCCGGTTCAATGAAAATAATAATTAATGCATGTACCTTTCTTGCTTAGGACGACAACGGAGTAACTTTTTTTATTAAATAGACGGTTTTTTTAACACACTTGCAATCAAAATTAAATATGTAATATAAATTTGCATTTCAGATTTTATCTCACTCAAGTTTGGACTCAGAAAAGGGTGACTCAAATACAGGCAGGCCCACTTACAAAATCAAGAAGTTCATTACAGCCTCATACAGCCAAGAATAACGAAAAATTCAGCACAATAAACTTGGCTTACTTCTGACCTTCTTCTATTTGGGCCTCCTCCAGCCCTAACCTCATGCCTTTGGCCTTTACAATTTGGGGTGTCTTGGAAAATAATGTCTGCCGCACCTCTGATCCGAATTTGAACATGGCATCATTATAGCGTGTTAGCCAAAAGACATGTCCTTCATCATCAAAAACTGTCAATCTATTCACCGGGGTGACGAAGCTGGTATTGCTTGTAAAAGAGGACATATTGAATAAAAAATATTGCTAAATAGTGTATTACAACATATCCCAATTTTTAATTTGTCTTCTTTTAATTCCATAAAATCCCATTTTTCGTAATGAAGCCATGCTTCTGCAAGTTTGTGGTTCCATTCCGTGCATACATACATTTTTATAATAATAAAGAGATGCTTTTACATACAATGGTTTCAAATCTTTTGTTTCATCGTCCGGAGCAATTCAAAATGATGTTGTAATTTGTATAGAATAAAAAAGTATATATATATATATATATGTGAAAAGTAATTAATTTTAAAAATCTTTTTTTTTTTTTTCAATATCAGTTAAATCTAGCATAAAATATCTGCATACATATCTACGCTCATAGATAATGTGTGTAGTCTGTGTCTAATGTAAAGTGTAGGTCAATTAAAAGCCTATCCCCTATCTCTTTTGATCAGGTATTAAAGTACCGGTGGCATTAGAACAATAGATTAAATATTTTGAAATAATCATTTATCATTTACAAAAAGGACATTCTAATGAAGGCACATAGGAAGATAATGTTTGATAAGGAATATATTCAGAAGTTGAGGTGGGGAGAGGAGAGGAGGGGCTCTACATACTACAAAGCCCAAGTGATTTTGAATAATATATTAATTTGTACCTACATACATATAATAAAATATCAAACATTCTTGGATAAGATAAGAATTTAATAGTGGTTCACTCTTTAAGTGTTTGGAGTTACCTTGATTCCGTATTTATTCTTCTATTTCTTGTTATATAAACATTTGAAAATGAAATTGAAAGTTCGTCATGAGTAGGCTTATGATTTTAACAAGCCTTCAATCCACGTCATAAATATTAATCCTTTAAAAAAACATATGTATAAGTGATATAACTCTTCCTAGACTGGATGAAAAAGTCATTGTTCTATAATAGTAAGGACATGAGAGTTGAATGGTAAATACAAATTTAGGCAGCATTCATTTTTACGGATATGGAAAATTGCTACCAATTACTACAATTTTTTAGGTTGAATAATACTTCAATATAAAAAATATTGACCAATTACATAGTTTCAAAATAATCAAACGTTGAATTTACATTTGTAGTAAATCAGAAAATACAAAAATAGGTTTTGTTCATTTCTGAGATCCCTACACAAAGTAAAGAATCTTTTATTTACTTTTGTAGGGTGTCCCAAATTAAGGAATTTTTATTCTTACTAGAAAATATAATATTTGAAGTTTAATTAAATTTTTTTCCAAAAAATTTATTTTTGGAAAAAAACTATGGATTTTTGAACTTGTTCTCAGAAAGTTTTTTATAATTTTGTTTCCAGAAAATTCAATTTTTTGAGACTCTCTGTACTTTAAATTTTTTTATAGAATAACTAGGGATTTTTGAAATTTTTCTCCGAAAAATTTAATGATTGATTTAAAAAAAAAAAACTAATATTAGAAACTTAATTTTAGAATTTTTTTGAAAAGAATTTAATTTTTTGAGAATTTTTAAATTTTTTCTCCGAAAAATTTAATATTTGTTAATATTTGAAATTTAATTTTGAAATTTTTTTCTAAAATTTCAAACAGCTTTGAATTTTTGAACTTTTTTTATCAAAAAATTTAATTTTTTGAGAATAACTATGGCTTTTTGAATTTTTTTCCAAAAATTCAGTGAATAAATATGGATTTTTGAAACAGAAATCTGTAAAAGTTTAATTTTTGAATTTTTTTTCAGACCAAAAATTAATAAGGTTTGTTTTTATTCTTTGTCTCTAAGTGCCAAAAATGTCGGAGCAATAACAAAAAAAAATGGCTGACTTCTAACCTGACACAATGTGGCCCTCTTCCAGCCCTGGCCAGAACCCCTGTACTTTAAGGTATCTTAAAGAAAAATATCTGCCAAAACCGTCATCCAAATTTGGATTCGGTCCAAGCTGCCATCATGAGAGCGTGGTACAACATGTGGAAGGCCTTCATTAACAATATCTGCCAATCTGTTCGACAGCATGTTGAGGCTGTTATTGACTATGATTCAGGACATATTTAATAAAACATAAAGGTATTGAAACATATAACAAATTGTTTTTTAGTTGTATTTTCTTGATTCCCTTAAAACAACGTTTTTCATAATTTATTCATGCTATTGTAAGTTCTTGGCTCCACAATCTGTAGAATGATACCATATTTCTTCAAAATATTATCCTTCTTTATTCTATGTGGCCTAAAAAAGCCGAAATTCACTTTTAGTTGCATAACTTATATATAAAATCCATAGATACATGCATGAATTTTAAGTGTGTCAATCCATGAGGAACAATAATTTAGACTACTATCAGCAAAATGTGTATTTTTAAACAAAATCAAAAACGACTCTGTAAAATGTGAAACTATTTAAGACATATTCAAGGTTATTTTAAATTCACCTTAAAAGGAAATGCAAAGTAGGATCCTTTTGAAACAAATTAAGTATGTTTATAGTGTCTTATGGGAATTCAATGTCTTAAATGGAAGATAAAAACAAGGAGCTTGTTTAAGCTAAACTTTTTTATTTATGATTTTTTTTACATGGCATAGAATTGGAATGTAATGTAAACAATGGATGTCCGCCATTATAGCAACTTCCCTCTTTTCCAATAGTTTACCAAAAATGGTCATCCTTATACAAAAAGGATATGATGGTAAATCGTAAGCATTTTGGTTTTGTAATATAAAAAAAGAAACAGAAAATTAATACAATCATTCTAACAATTTGAAGAGTGAATGTTTGAGTGTAGAGCAGCTTAGCTGCCATAATGTTTCATTAAATTAGCTGTGATGGAAATAAACACAAGTATCAAGCAGGGACATAATCTCTAATTACACATTTATCGATCCTCCATTGTACTCTGAAGCAAGGACATAAGCTGTAATTTCACCGTTTTTGATACTCCATTGTACTCTGAGTTCATCAAGGGCTAACACTAATAACCCTTTGGCGTTACTCAATTTCATTTATTAGGAAACTCACTCGTAGTTACTCAATACTTAGATGTTCTCTCCTAATTAATGATAACAGCTTTAGAAAATAAAAGAATACTGTTCAGGTTGTCAAGAATAACAAAAATAGCAACCCAATGCATATATGTATATTAAATTGTACCATTTCCATAAAAATTCCAAAAAATTTAATTTTTTGATAAAACTTATGTACTTTTGGATTTTTTTTTTCAAAAAAATCTATTTTTTTGTGAATACTTATATAGATTTTAGAAATTTTTCTTCCAAAAATATAATATTTGAAATTTAATTTTAGATTTTTTTTTGCAAAAAAATTAATATTTTGTAAATAGCTATGAAGTTTGGAAATTTTTTTCCAAAAAATTTAATATTTTCAATTATAAATTCAATTTTAAAATTTTTTTTTTGCAAAAAATGAAAATTTTGTGAATTGCTATGTTGTTTGGATTTTTTTTTTCCAAAAATTTAATATTTGAAAGTTAATTTTAGAATTTTTTTTTTTCAAAAAAATTAATCTTTTGTGAATAACAATGAAGTTTGGAAATTTTTTTCCACAAAATTTAATATTTGAATTTTTATTTTGAATATAAATATGAATTTATTTTTTTTCCAAAAACTTAATATTTGAAATTTGTCTTCAAAATATTATATTTTTGAAATATAATTTCAGATTTTTTTTTCCAAATTTTTTGTGAATAGGTGTGGAACTTAGAATTTTTTTTTCCAAAAAATTTAATTTTTGAAATTTTTCTTAAAAATATTATACTTTTGAAATTTAATTTTAGATTTTTATTCTTAATTTTTTTGTTTTTTTTTATGAACAGCGGTAGAATTTTGAATTTTTTTTCCAAAAAATTTATTTTTAATTTCTTTCTAAAAAATTAAATATTTGATTTTTTTTCCAAAAAATTAATTTTTTCGATATTTTTGTGAAAGCTATATATTTTAGAAATTTTTTTACAAAAAAATTTAATTTTTGAATTTTTTCTTTAAAAAATTATACCTTTGAAATTTAATTTTAGAATTTATTTTTTCACATTTTTTTATTTTTTGTGAATAATTGTTGATCTTTTTTACAAAAAATTTATTTTTTCAAATTTTCCCCACAAATTGTAATTTCGAAAACGAAGACGCTCATGAATACATACATATTATTATTAATATAATAATATTTAAAGTAAATAAGGAAGATTGACCATCAAGAAGAACCTTTCCCCCTCTTGTTCTCTCTCTCTCTCTCTCTTTCGGAAGATGGTTATAACTATGTAGGTAGGTACTTTAATATCTACCTCTAAAACACTTCCTTCTTTAAGTCTTGTATATATATATATTTATTCTTTTTGTTGGCCCAACTTTTTTTATTAATAAACTAACTAACTAACAACAGAGTATACTCATCTTTACTACTTTTATTTCACTGTAGATGGTGTACTTCTTGGTTGTTTTTTGTAGGTCGGTCGGTACCCAGCCTACAACTATCCCTTGGAAAGGAAGAGAATGAGTGCTTCATGGGTAGTATAAAAAATGTATGCAATTAAAAGTTAAACCAAAGCACTTGTACTCTTAAACATTTTAGGAAATTGTCAAATATTTCCTTTAAGCATTTTTAATTATATATGACGCCCTTCAACAAGTTTATATTTGTATTTTTCTACGAATTATCGTCAATTTCTATCTACAAAATTAAACTCTTGGAGACTCTGTAAAATTGCAATTAAAGCAGCCAAAATGAGATGGATACTTTGAGTTAATAATTATACCCAACACCCTTTATTAAGTATTTGAAAAAGTATTCCATTTGAATCCATCAAATCATTTTTTCCGTCGAGATCTTGATGAACTTTTTGAGGAGATAGTTTCCTGACGCACAATGTGTTGAAATAAAGGGGTACCAACCCTTATCTTCAGCTTGGAAATATCTTATTTACACTCTGTTCGGGGACTTTTTCATAAATCCCTTCAAAGTCCAGTTTTATGAGCTCATGAGTAATTTTCATATTTTTTCTCACATCAAATAATATTGTTATCATTAATTAGTTATTTAATGATGATAAGTGAAGTCATTGTGTCCCTCAACATAATTAGATTGATGATCACAATGCATCAAATAGTATATATAAATAAATTAATGTATATTATTACATAAAAACCATTAAGCTAAACGACTTGAGATTAAGATTTGAATATGTATTTATAAATTTATTTTTTGACTAATTGAAAAACAAAGCCTTTTCCCACAAATAACCTCTAACGAACTAACTAACTACTAGGCTATGAAAATCAATTTTCTCACCTCTAATTAGTTCATTTAACTGTTATTAGTGTACATATGTGTATATCATATAGAATATCAAAAAACAAAAGAAAAAAAAGAACACCTTTCTACTGACCTTGCTTCATTAAATTACAATTTTATAGTTGGTATAATCAAGTAAACCACGGGAAATTAAATACAATAATAATTCCTTGTAAAATATGGTAAATGACGAAATTGTTTGACACATGCCATTGAAAAAAAAGAATAATAACATTTATATGCATGAGCCTTGATTGTAAATTAAAAGGTATAACCATTCATTGTCTTGCTAATGAAATGGTTAACCATAGTAGAGTCCTATATGTGTATGTAAATTTGAGGGTTGGTATCGCTGCAATTCTTACCTATATCATTGCTGGAGTTTGTGTATAGTTTTGTATCCTCGCAGCAAATCTAAAGAAACTTCAAAGCAAATAAGCTGTCCTCCTGAAAAAAAACATTATCTAATTGTCAGGATTAACTAATAGATTTTCTGTTATGTTCTTATTATCTTCCAAATTTCCAACCAAATTCTCTATATTTACTCTATAGGATTACTTTAGAAAATACATTTTTATAGGATAGAAAAATGTCTTTCAAATCATTATTGACTCCATAATGACGTATGTATAAGGCATTATTTTCATCGACTATGTTCACAAATGATAACTTTTGCTGCACTTGACGTAATCCAAATTAAAAAAAAAAGTTAACAATACATATGTGTATAGTTTTTTATACTATAACTGTTTAGTGATCCTATTTCTATGAAGAAAGGATTAAACAAACTCATCATCATAAAAATAATTTTTCAAGGATTCATTCTTTTTTTTTTTAAATAAACGAAGAGAATTATCGTTATAATAATTTATAGACAAAAATATAGATGCCTTATATAAAAATGGATCACTTAATTACGACGAACCCCTTTGAATGAGGCAAAAATCAAAGATGTAATATTTTTATAGTAAAACATGATAATGACAAATTATCAAACGAACAACTCGTTGATAATATCTAAAGCACGTTCCAACCAGTATCCTTGTACCTAGTAGTAGTAGTAGTAGTTTGTGTTTTGGGGTAGGGCCCCATACTTGGCTTCGTATACATGTATATTCTATATACATAAAGACTAATTTTTATCCTCATATCATTATCTTTTTAATGAATAAATAATCGTATAATATTTGGTTGTTCTATTACAATTTACATGATACTTTTAGACGAATCATCATTTTGTGTTTCTTTGTTCTCCTCACTTTGGGTTCGACAGAGGAATACATAAATAAATATATATCACTGAATGGATCTCTGATTCATAAAAAAAAGTACAACCAATCCATTCATTCCTTTCTAAACTAATGCTATATCCATTGGAACAATTACGATTCGTTTCGACTCAACTTGAGCAATAATAATTTTGTGGGTTGACTCCTATGGTGAGCCATGGAGCTCTAGAAACATGAGATAATCACGCCAGCAGCTTAGATTGTTTGTCTTTCTTTTCCCTCTTGAAGGATTGAATACAAAATGTCGGTCGACGTTGTTTTTGTTTTTTCAACCAATCAGTCCTTTTATATATGTGATTTTCAAAAAGGTCACAATTTTTAATGATGATGTTCTTCTAATCTCTAAGGAGACAGACTGTGTGAGTAGACTAGTATTATGTCGGTCCTTATTTATTAAGTTAAGTCGAGTCCTGGGACCGGTCACCTTCACAGTCCTGAGGACTCTCGGTCCATGGAATTTTTCATAAAAATATTGATGGTTTATTAACCCAAATAAGATATATGAAATATTTTTTAAAGATTATTGCAGATATCTTGCAAAAATGTTATATTTTTAATTATGTTACAACATATTATATAATTTATTTTATTATATAACGGAATAATTATAAAGAGGAAAAACATCCTCCTTGACATCACGAGGGATCGATTTTACGTTCTGTAAGGACCAACACAACACTAGTGTAGAATTATACATAGAAAAATGTGATATTGGACTTTGTATTCATACATGAACAGTGTTGTTTTTGTTTATTTTTCTAAAGGTCATTATTATTTTATTCTTGAAGAGAGAACATTTAGATATAAAGTAATCACTAGTGTGTGAAAGGCAAAGAGTTATATTGTGAAGTTTTAAGTGTAAGTCCTTAATGGACTCATAGTAGAATGGAGGATTGACATCAGAGTAATCCCTGCCAATGTTTTGTAAGCATCAGATTAACATTTTTAAAATTTTATTTATCTTATAAGTGCTAATTTAATGCAACATCATGATAACTAAGATACCCTCTCCAAGACATTCTTCAATTGACAGGATTACCATGTTGATTCTCTGTTTGAGCATACCGGTAGTTTATATTTTTTAACAAATTGATCGATCTAACAGTTACTAAAAAATAAGAACTCATCAGCCCTTAAGAAAGAAACAAAACAAAAATTCGCCACAAAATTAGATGAGAGTAGATAAGTAATGCACAAAGAACACACTCAAGTTATTTTATTGAATATAAATTAATAAATAGACTGTGGACATTATTTTTTTTTTTCATCTTCTAAGTTATCTCCTCAACTCAGTTCACCTCGACACAATACTACTCTAAACACGTAAAATCCATGTTCTCCCATGAACGTTTCTCACCCAAAGCCACGAAAATTCATTTATTATATGAGCAAGAAGATCGTAAATGCATATAGTTAGGTGAAAGTCCATCCTATTTCCCCATTGGTTATAGATAATTAATGCAGCTGTTAATAAGTAAAAATTGCAATTAATTACTGACCAATTACAGCTTATATACATATATGTACAGAACGACATATCAATATGACGTCACTGGACAACTATATTACTTATTATATTGATGTATGAATTAAACTGTCCCGTTTTTGGGTGAATGTTTTATAAAACCACTGGAAAAGGAGCTTTTCTGCTAACATAACCTAGTGATATTTAATTATAGTGGAATTGATAGCTGTTGTTGAACAAAAACGAGAAACAATCATTATCTTTGATAAACAAGGAAACCGCAAATTATGGAGTTCATCTTAAACCCCTCAAGTTATTAAAAAAAACAAGGTACACAATATTTTTTACAGATAAACCAAATACTTATAAATATAAAAAGTACGATTTTGGACTCATGCTATCATATTTGGAAGGGTACAAGGGGCCTAACAATGAGCAATTTCGATCCATAAATCCTATTGAAAAAAAAAAAAAAATGACCCTAAATGCCTTAAACTTTGTCAAAGTACGTTTTTTTTTATTGTTCACAGCAGGAAAGGTCTTTGTGCAGGGATAAAAGGTATTAAACCGAAAACAGAGCAGTATATATAGTGTACATTCATTATTCCTTCAAGGCTCCAAGCAAAGATGATTATTACTTTAATTAAAAGTTGTTCATGGATAGGGCTCTACTAAATATTATGTACTAAGGAAGAATTAATTATGGATATATAAATGTATGAGACATTTAATTTTCTTAGTTGCCCATGAGCTTAAACAATGATATTACTCCAACTTCCATCTTTAATTTGTCCATTGCATCTCGTTTTAACAAATTATTAAAATCATTATTTTTTCGTTTGTATGAGTGTAATAAATATGAATACCCTTTTAATAAAAAGGCAACGTGTAGACTGTAGAATCTATCTAATTGACATTGAATGACTGTCTGAATTGCAATTTAAATAGCTACATATATTTAAACAAAGTTACTAATTAAACCCACTCCCTTGTGTGTGTGTTTATATATAGATAGATAAATGTAAGTAAATATAATGGAAAAGGCCATAAACGGTCAAAAGCATGACTTTACATGCAATCCTAACCCAAAAGTTATATGTACATAGCTACCAACATACATACACACGTATAAATATAAAGATTAAATTCCAACGATTGAAATACTCATGTCATGAAACATAATCATTATTAAAAAAAAAAATTAAACATAAAAAAATCTCGTTAAAAACGAAAATTATAGTAATAATATTATGATCAAGTACTCATCTATGGATGTACTCCAGACTATGCCAATTATCACAACTTAGGTATAAATAGATATAATGTACATTGTAGATAGACACACTTGCGGTAAATATATGTATGTATAGCCTCATAACTAAACAAGCTGGTCTTTACTGAATATACCTTCGGAGAAGGACGATATATATATTAATAGAAGAAGAAAATTATCACCTTGCATTCCGATAGATATTTAAGAACTTTTATTCTGCTATCTAAATCGTTTATCTCGCATCACCGTAAGGAATGGGAATTTTGTAGATAAATATTACAGGTTTTTTAAAGGTCTTAACTAACATTGCTGATGTATGTGCACATAGATTGAAAACAGTATAAAATATTAGAAAGAATCATTTGTTATTTAAAAGTAGACCACCGAACCTTATAACAATAAGAGTATCAAAAACAATTAACTAATTAAAACACAACAGGGATAGAATAATGTAACACTGTCGTAAAGCAGTTCAATTTAGGACGTCAATCCCTTAAAAAAGTTGATACTGCAGGACAATCCTCTTCAACGTAAAATAGTGATACGATAACTAATCACATTAAGGACATAGTCCCAGGGTCTACTTACTAAGTTTGGGATTTTGTTCGAAAAAACGGAATATATCGGAGAGGCAGATTTAAATATTGGTCTCAGATCCTGTCTGTTTCACTAAGGGATGAGAGCATTGGCACTTGACTTGGGAAGATTGTGATTTTAATTTCCGGAACGTTGTGCTCTCTTATACATGCCAATGACAAGAGTTGCAAAAGAAAAAAGGACATTTAACTTAAGTTTAGACAAGACCAGAGTGCTTGTCCATTATTGATAGTGGATGCATTTGTATATATGTTTTTATTCATTATTATTTCAACCGGCATGCCGCTTCATTCCTTAAAGTTATTGTAGTATTAATAAAATTGGCTGTATTTTTTAGCTCGCCCGTTTTTTTAAGTTGGCAAACTGAAGAGTGAATTTTCTTTTCCTACGTCGCTGTCATTATTATTTAATTCCAAAGGGGTGAAATTCCTTTTCTACTCGGTACAGCATATCATTCATATATACGAAACCGGATCGAACATTTGCGTGTACTCATAAAAGATGGAGAGTAACCCTGAGGATTTGTTGCGGAGATATAACTGTAACTAACCCCTTGTCATAGTCAGCGTAGAACTGAGGATTGCCATCGGAGTAGTTCTTGCCAATGGCTTTATTATTCCCATCCCATCCCCCTACGGCCACAGCTGTTTGTAGGTGATCTGATGAAACGTACTGACAGCTAAGCTGCTGCTATCCAAAATATTCTTCAAATTTCCCGGTTACGATGTTGATTTTCGGTTTCTTTTTTTTTAACATGCCCAAAATGCTCCTATTAGCATTACTGCTCTGAAGTCTAAACTTGTTTTATTTGGTGAGCCGGTACCATAGTAATACCAAAGGACTGACTCATTTTAAACAATGAAATGCTAAATTGGTATTGCAATCGATATATTCACTGCCCCTTCATCAATAAAATATTGACCTGTGTATATCAGTTTTCTGAGATAGTCAACAACCCACGTATACGCCAGGTATGCACCTATGAAAAGATACTTTTTTTTTACAAATTTTGAGCATCTAATGTGAAAAACTAGTTACAAATTTAATTTTCAAAGTATCCTTCTTCGCTAGCCATACATTTTTGCCATCTTTCAGGCAATTTAACGATGCCTTTGGCTCCAAACCAGCCATTTTTTGGTTTCAGCGTGAGAATCGAAATCTAAATCATTGAGTGCGTGGCCCATTGATGCAAAAAAGTGATAATGGGAAGGCCCCAGGTCTGGAGAGTAAGCCACATGAGCAAGAGGTTCTCAGTTGTACGATTCAACAAGCTGGCGGTTGGCTATAGAGCGATGTTGTGGTGCGTGGTCACCAAGGGTCCTGATTCATATTTTGGGCGTTTTTGCGTATAGTATGGTTCAAATCGGCCAATTTTTGTTGGTAACGATCACCATTAACGGGTTGACTGTTAATGTTAATTGGGCTGCTTCAAACTTTTTCGGAGGCCAGCCGCACTCTCCATTCCTCACGTCAAAATCACCACTTTGAAATTTTTCGAACCACCTGAAGCACTGTGTTCTGCTTGGAGCATGTCCACCGTATGCTTCCACAAGTATTTGATGGGCTTGAGAAGCGTTTTTCTTCAATTGGTAACAGAAAATCAATGATGTCCGCACATCGTAGTTTGTAGACACAAAATTAGACATTTTTACGAGCAAAAAAAGTGTGCTGTTGAATAAAACTATACAAACAATGAATTAAATATTGTTAACACATGTTGAAATAATCATTTAGTCTTTTGGACCGGTTTATAATGTGTAACTGGCGACACCTAGGGACCAATAGCCAAAAGTCTTATTTCATAGGTGCATACCTAGTAGGTTCATGAGAATTGCAAATAACGGTATTTTTAGTTTAATTTGTTTGTCAAAAAAGTATCTAAAAGTACCAAAATACAGAAAATTATGATATTGTGGTAACACTAATCTCCTCATAAGTTCCTATTGTTATAGGCTTAATCATATAGAGGAACTATCAAGGGAGGCGAATACCACAGACGTATGAGTTTTGTATTCCCCTATCATATGAGTCTAAGACTCTGATGACATAGGTTTGAACAAAGTTTTTTATAAGAACTGTTCATAAATTCAGCTGAGATTATACAGTAAACTCCTCTTAAACCGAATCCAAAAGGACCAACAAAGTATGTTCTCTGTAAAAGGAAATCCGTTTTCTCGAATTAATTATGTACTCTCATATTAAATAACTAATAAGGGACTTTCTTAAATAGTGCTGCAAACGAATATCCCTAATAAGCATGAACGCCTTAACTGGGTTTTACAGAATCAATATTTTAGATCAATTAGGTGAAATACTGGACATACATTCACTTACTTATTTTCTCATTTCGCAAAAAGAGGAAAGGCTATCTATGGTAACTTCAAACCAATCATTCATTAATGCAAATTGCCATCAAATTAGCATCTTATCAACTGTAATAAATGCTCCATCGAAAGCTTAATTATACTTTTTGATTAATTGATTCAATTTTGCACAGCATGTTTGGAAAGTTATTCATCCTTAAATAACGTCCATTCAATACGAGATTGAAAATATATATTTAATGCAAATTAGCAAGAGTTAACATTTGCATTACATTTTGTAGAAGGTGTGTTGTATGGCATTTTTTGTTATTCGAGCCATCAAAAGTCCTAAACTCTTTTAAAATATTTTTAAATGAACACTTAAAAATAATATTTGAAGAAAATTACAAATTATATAACGGGTAAGGGATGGATTTTCCTACACTTAAAAAATATTATTATTATAAAGCATTAACCTCAAAGTAATTAATGGATAACGGAACATTAGACCAAAATTGTTCATACACATATGTGCCCAGATAAGGTAGTGTAATAGTGTTTTTAAAACACCTCTAGGTAGAGGGGATAGTTATAGACCATCGGATAATGAGTTTATAAAAAGCCCAGAGCAGAAATATACAAAATTGCACCATACAGTTCAAGGATATTAACATATATCTAACTACAATTAATGCAAGAAAATAAATAGGTCAAAATATGTTCAAATTGATTAATTCATGTTATTTGAATTAATTGTACTTCTCTTTGGGTTTCTTTTAATTTTAAATGTATACCTTTTCATGACAAAAACTACTAGCGTGTAGCACTAAGAAAGTTTTAAAATAACCACTCAGTTTGTTTTATGGAAATATTCCATAGTTAAAGAAGGGATCTTTGTATAGAAAAAACGAAGAAAAACCGGTTCATGCGAGTGCTCTTTCTTCTTTTTTTGTTCATTATTTACGCTCTAAAAGAAGAATTCTGGTATATCTTTGCTGTAAATTGATTTAAAAATGTATAGTGATATAAATAGATATGTTAACTATACACCCTAATAGTTCAAACTAGCGGTAGTACCCGGTATTGCCTGGAGTTATTAGGCATCGACGAAAATACAATATTTGCTTTAATAATAACGAAGATAAATCGCCTAAAAGGCATTAGTGTTACTCTCCGGTTTTCATGAGTATAATCAAATGTAGCCACTCAGTCAACACATAGACGTTTTCCTCTCCTCAAGAGTAAAAAAGAATAATAAGAGCTTGAGAAAAAAAGAATAATATGATTTGATGAGCGAGGGAGTACTTAAGGTCGTTGCAAACCCTCATTTAAGTCACATTCATTTTTTTTTTTTTTTTTATATAAAGTACTTCCATTTTTCTCTTTTTTTATATGAGTTTAACTAAACCCTTGCAAGATTTAATTCATTTTATACAGTGCTTCTAGTATGTTATAAACCCTTTTTTCTTTATACTGTATTGTTATATGCTATACAACAGGGATCACTGTATACAGGGATCCCTGTGACTGTTTTTCGTACATTTATATATAGATAGGGATAAACTTTGCATTATTAATATACGTATAATATTAATATCAACCCTTAACGGAAGAAGGAAGGGTTTATACATTTAAATGTGAACATTTTCTCCTTGGCTCCCATCAAGTTTATATTATTGTACACAATTAAATGATATTTAAATTGACTTTAAGAAATGATAATTAGCAATACATTCCGCCCAAAAAGAACAGCAAAAAATAAATCAAAAGACACTAAAATCTCAAGGAAACGTTTTTTGTTTTGTTTTTAATTACAAAAACTTTTAAAGAGAGATAATGTTAAAAAACAATGGAATCTTATTTTCAAGGGAACTTTTTTATATAAAAATGTTTAAACAAAAATTAATTAATGCTGAGAAAAATAAAAAATTAAAGGATACAAATTCTTTATTTCACGAGGAGAAGGAAGTATGTGAATAATTAAGGAAAATCCAGGAACAAAAGTCAACTCTAATTAATATCAAAGGACCATTTAAAATGGTTTATTAGTAGGTACGTACACATTGACTCCTTTGATTTATTTACTTCTGTATTCGGGTGAAGCTTGTGCCTAACAAATTCTTAATTTTTGGACCTAATGGGAATATTTGTGTAGTTTAATTGAAATAGATTCATATTTACTTTGAGCATAAAACCGATGAATTTCTTGACAAGCTGCCAAAGAAACTTTAAAATCAGAAAAAAAACCTTGCAGAAATGGACAGAATTATTAGAAATGAATTTATAATCCGCTTCTAAAAAATTAATTCCATTTTGTCAAAAATAAAAACATTTTATGTCAAGATTGTGCAGAGCTAATGAAGCAAATATTCCTAATTTTTGAAACTCTATTTCATTTATTTAGTTAGAAATGATATATATATATAAAATGATATCAATATTTTTACCATTGTACAGTCAAATCCGTGGTTAAGAAAAATACGCTTATAGTCAACGTTCTCTCAAATACCAATCTATTCATATATCTAAAATACTTGAGATGAAACATGAAACACAAAATCAGCATAAACTCAACAACTTTTTCTTCTCTTTTTTAGTATTAACTTCATAGGTATTCATGGAAATGATGAACTCCCATGAGGATTTTTCCTTTTTTATAGGTACACATTTTTTTTTATATATGTTTATTTTTATATTAATTTCACATTGGATTGCAATCAATGCAGACACATATCATGTAGCCCCCTCCCCCCAAAGACACTTCTGTTGAAAGATAAGCTAAAAGTCGACGACGTTATTTACTTATCCAAACATTGTAATTTTTTTACAAACTGCGCATATAAGTAAAAATCCGGATATAATCCGGATTTCATTGAAAAAAACCAGTTTCCTATATCCTGATTTTTGTAAATACATTTAAAAACTTTGATGGTAATAATACAAAATTGCATCTCCTTCATACTCAAAGTGAATATGAATATATTAATTTTGCCAAAGTCGGGGATCAACTTCACCCCAATATATAAATATGCAAATACAATAGGCTGCCCTTACTATAGATACGGATCTGTGTCTTTAACAAGGAAGGGATTTTGCAAAAGGGAGTGCCCATTTTTCTCTTGCTTAGAAACATATAAAATAATATCATCCCTATGCTTCGATTGCTCAATATCAAGCATCTTATAAATACCTTAATGAACTGCTACAATATGTACGATACTTTTTTTTTTATAGTAGAAGACAATCAAAAGTGCAAATATCATTGCATCAAGGCATGAAGTTGTACGCGTGAACATACAAACACAACAAAAGTTAGTACTAAAAAGGTCAGTGATTCCATCAATATAAATCCTACATTGATCAATGAATGAGAATTACGCAAAACTTCACATAAAAAAGATGGGTAAAAGGTTATTATTTATTTGCAAATGAGATACGATAACTCATTAAAAGTTTGATGAATTCATGGATTGAAGAGTTATTAAGTTTTGAGTCTTGATTCACTTATTAAAGTCTTGAAAAATAAGAAACCATTTTTCAAATTGGTTTCAAATAATACTTCATATATTGTATATTTTAGATTAACATAATACGTTTTCCATTTAGAGAATGAGTGATATAATATACATATTATTAGTATTAAGAAAGTTAAATTTCTTTACGTCACTCATTTAATGTATATACTAACAGTATTGGTCGGACTTATTAAGCACCGACGAAAAAAAACAACTTTGCTAAATTAATATAGAATATAACTCCCCAAAAAATCCTGAATTTTACTCGCTGATTTTGATGAGCACACTCACATGTAGTTACTCAATACTTCGAGAGTATCTCCACAAGTTTGAAAGTATAATTATAACAGATTGCAAAAAAAAAAAAAAATTTCAATTAGCTAACGACAAAAAAACCTCTACGGTAATTTTTTTTTAGGATTTACTAGCAAATATATATGTAGTTCCTTGTATATATATTTTTAATAGTATGATGAACTGAGGAATAGCTTCATATTCTTTTCGGTGTTATAGCCAGACTATCAAACGAACAGAAAAAAAACTTTGCTGAATAAATATAGATTTAAAGGCACTTTTGTGCGTATTTTTCATCAAGAGTGTGTGTTTGTAGATTGATGACGAGATATTTGTGTTTTGGGTAGATAGGAGGGTTGGTGGCTCCAATTCATAATTGGCGGTCATTTTATAAAAATGATGTCACATTTTGATGACTTTGTAGTTTTTCATTGTGATTATTTTTCAGAAAATTGAAGAAGCCTTTTGACCTCCCTCCTGCAGCTCATATAGTTGAGTTCCTTGAGTTTCTTTGAATCCATCTAATCTCTCTTCAAGGAGAGTGTGGCTTTTTGTTAGTCAAACAGTTGATATTTGCAAGGATGTGACCAGTTCAGGTTTAGCGGTTCTATGGGTTCCAGTTCGTTCATTTCAACGGTTTCGGTCTAGCCCTAGAAAAAAGCTTTATCGGTCTCATTTCCGGTCTTTGGTCTTGGTTCTTTTTATATGAGCTCAGTTTTGTAACAGGCACTTAAAACAAGGGGCGTCACTAGAGAATTCGGGACCAGGGAATGATATTAGATACAAACAAGGCAGCAGCTACCTTATATGCAGTGCCCAAGCTCTAGTAGGCGCCCCAAAAACTAAGGTTATTAAGATCATGTTCTTCAAAGTGTGGCCGTGAGGGGAGGGTTGGGGTGAGGAAGATGTAGAATTGAGGATTGTGTTCAGTCTACATATCGATAGTGCACATGTTTCGTATTAAGGGGGCAACCCTTACTTAATTGTAGGGCCCTAGAATCTTAGCAGCGAACCTAGACCAATAATCTACCCCACCCCTTCCCTCTTTTATTTACACCGTTTGGTGCCTAAAACCCCTTGTCCATATGCATAAGAAGCCCTTAGCTATTTGGAACTCAGATACAAATGTATCACCCTTGTGACGTAAAAAAATAATTGAAAAACGGTTCAAGAACTGGAACCACTTGAATCGTTAGACTGATAAGGGTACAACCTTTTGATATTTGTCATTGATTTTATACAGAAATAGCTAGTTCTGGGTCAGTCTTGGTTTCCGAGTATTTGTCATAATGATGACTACAAACAAAGAGACGGATGAAAGAACCATTTAGCTTCTTGTAACTATTTTCATGGACACCTTAGAATTACCATAAAATCAAAGCTGTGGTTTTTAAGTAATTTTTTCATAGAATCGGACTCTTCCCAGAGATTGAACCATGTAGAGTCGGTATCATGAGGAAAAGGACACGTCTCATACGCAAAACCACAGGGATTCAGGCTTAATTGATTTGTAGTGACATGAACTCAAAATTGCAGCCATTTGATCCTTTTGGGTCAGAGTTATTTTTGAATAGCTCCGATTTTAACCCGGATATTCTGTAAGAATATTAACATTCACTAGGATTAAAGTATTTTCACATATATACAGGGTCCAACTTGGATATTCAAAGAAAATAATTACGCATGTACTAAAAACGTTATCTCTTTACTTCTTGTTCAGGGGGATTAGGAACTAATTAATGGAATGCCCATTTATTTTTTTAAATAGTTTTAATAAAAGTTAAATATGTCCATTCGAACAAAATATTTTAATTACAAAAAAGATCTGTAGTATTCGAGTCTGGACTTCAAATTGATTTAAAATCCATAACAAAACGGAACCAAGCGGACTTGGAATATGATGACTAGTACTTAACTGGGATTTGGAAACGAGGGACTGCTATATACATTAGCTAAGTATAAAATATTATAAAATTTTAATATTATATTATTAATTTATTTACGGGACAAGAGGCTGAACCCGGGTAATTTTTGCAATGGGGGGGAGTCATTCATAAAGTTATTTTATTTCTATCCTCTAGAACCACATTTCTTTTGTTACTACCTTTTCCCTCCCAAAAGATTTCTTTTTAGAAAATAGTATTTTATTTTATTTTTAAACTTACATTTTTAAAGGCCTTCAAGAAAAATATTTCTTGTAATTTCTACAATGACCTTTATGAAAAAAGGTCACTTTTTCTCATTTGTGTTCCCTATGACGTCATGCATGTCATCTTGATATATTATTCTGGTCTACGTGGTTTATGTTGATCCCCCAACCACGATGATGATAGAGGTATTTTTAGGCCTAAGAGTGTCACCACTTCCCCTTAATTGGTCACGTGGTTTGTGAATATTTATCAGTCCTATGAATGTAAATCTATAGTCATTCCAATCATGTCCCACGTGATAACGGGACCTTTGAATTAAAAACATTTTTCTAACACGGATATTCCTCTTAATCCAAGATATTTTTGTTTATCTAGGTATATATGGAATTAAATACATTGAATAGAGCTTGACCTTTAAATTACGCATTTCTATGCTGTTAGATGACCCCTTAGATGATGATGGTTCTTAGCACGCAACTTGAATTGAATAGGGTATTTATTGTAATAACAACAAAATAATTGAAGTATGTAAAAAAAGCGGGAAATATAGTATGTAAAGTACATCCACATATGTATGTGTTTATAGGCACACTAACCAAGCAGCAATCGTAGATTCAAAGAGAATGATGTTCATGATACATAATTATTAGTACTGATAATAAAATAGTTTAATAACATGCCTACACTTAATATACTATTAGTATGATTTTATATTTGACCTTTACTCAAAATGAAGCTATAAACCTGCTACGACCATTCTTATAATATATAAGTACAAATTATTATTCTTATTGAAGGATACCCAAAGTATTAAGGATGACCTGACCAATCTACTGTTAAATTTGAATTATAGAGTTCGAAACGAACTCATGCATGGCTTTTGAGTCTACAATACAAAGAAAAAAAAAAAAGGAAGGATGTCGTATATACTTTTTACTTTCTGAAATTACATAGGCCTATTTTGGTCAATTATAGGCTTTATATTCAAATGTATAGGGCAAGTTAAAGTACCCAAGAATGTTTAATATACGTTTATAACCTTCATTTCATTTAAAGGATGGTTTATTTGTCCTCGATGTTCAATGACAAATATAATCCATCAATTTCTAACTCATTTATTGTTTGGATAAATGTAGCTATTGCAAGTACAATTTACAGCGTCTCCAATGGATTAATTATAATCATTTTTCGATAAAAATGGTCGACAATTTGTTGAAGAATACAAATATTCTACAGACTTAATTTTGAGCTAAATAATTTTAACTTGCTTTCATGTTGATGGACCACATACTATATTAGTTTTATTAAAAAAAATAAGTAATTCAAAAAAGAATTTTTTTAAAGATATTTCAGATCAATAGTCCTTAAATAATTAGAGAAATCTCCATTGAAATTGTCATTCTTTGGGACTAACTCATAATAAGAGTTGACAGTAATTAACGAGTCAAGTATTTTATTGTATATAATATAATAACCATTTTAATAAAAAAAGAATTAAATAATCTTCAAACAATCATTTTTTATATCTGTATGTTCAAATATAACCTCAATATAGAAGGTATATACTTTTGTAGACCCCTAATTGAAAATGTGAATTACCATCCTTGAATCTATACAAAAAAAAAAGTTATTTCAAAATGAATTAATATCTGACTTTAAAGGGGAAAAAAGTTTTGAATTGCTTGTACGGTTATTAATTCTAATTGAACAAACAACAGCTGTTACATGTGGTCATATATATTTGACTCACATCACTTCAATGCCTTAAAAGTAAAGCACTCAACAGGATTCATGGACACAGCAATAAATATTGATATATTTATGTTGTGTACAAGTTTGGAATTTTTGTACAAGTTGAGATACAATTTATATATCTCCTCACACTTTATTTAATTACAACATTAGATGTTTTAATGACCTACTATTAATGGAAGCTATCATTTCATTGTAATATATTCAATTTGTTCTGTATTTACGTAATATTATAACTGTAGACATTTGAATTTTATAATGTGCCACCTTATTAATAAGTGATTTTCGTTAAAAAGTGTGAAATTGCATCAACTATTTAATTATCCTTTCATCACAAGAGGTACCCTAAATTATTCATTTTATTTGGAATAACAACTTGTACACGCTTTATTCATATATTACCACTAAAAAATGAAAGTCACTTGGCCAATTTTGCGAATAACTGATGGTTATGTCTATTATATTTATATTGTGTCATTTACCGTTCATTAATCATTCCATGTTTTGAGTTTGATAAGATATTTTGAGCATCACTTACCTAGAAATAAAAAGAAGGAACGATTAGAATGTATAAATATGTTATGTTAATTCAAAATTTCATTATGGTTAAAAAAAAACATGAATATGAAGAGTCATGAAGAATATACATAATGGTTTTATTCTAAAGGAATATTGTTTTAAGAGAGAATACAGAATTGACTAGGGGGGCTCTTCCCAAAAATGGTAAGGACTTCTCAGACGTCTATAAAACCTGAGGAAAATGTCCCATTTTTGATGGTATATTTTTCATTTTAATTCATGATATAGTCACCTTCAATCAGAGCTTCGTTAAAGAAAGAAGAACTAAACATTCCAATTATTTTGTCTCTATTGTATAAATATGTATTTAAAATAAAGTCCCATAAAATGGTTTTTTTAAAAGGTGAATTAAAAAAAAAACATCAAAAAATTACTCAAGAATAAACATTTTTGAAGTACCGGCATATGATGTAGGTAGGTAATGCGTGGTATAGAGACCAACCATCCGCTCTTATGACCTTGACAAAGTAAAATTATACATAATTTCTTCCCTAAAGACAGCAACAATAACAACGAGGAAAGCAACTCTTCCGGAAGACAATGTCGGGTATATAATGGTCTAATTGATGATGACGCATCCTTGAAAAACGACCCCCTCCTCCTCTTGTATAAATTGATAATTATAATACATAGAACGTCATTGGAATGCATTTGAGGATGGATATAAATATTTATATTTATGTTTGTAGTTACGTATATAAATTAGTGTTGGATCGGTAATAACAATTCACGAGTACGTTCGACTCAAATTGAGTTCGTTTATTTTTTGACTTGAATGAAATCATGAAATGGGGAGTCAATTTAAAAGATTTTGGTGTCTTCACGAATTTTATCACTATATCTGATCAAATTTTGGGAGTTTCCTTTTGGTGTTTTTAAGGGATTTTCTGAGCAATCACAGTTTAACCTATAATTATAGGCCCAAATGAGATGTTATATCTTTCTCTGAAGGAGTTATATATGTGACATTTTCTCCGAATGTTAAGGATTCCAAGTAATAAATGTTGTTCATATATTGAGATGTTGGTTCAATATTGGAGGGGCTTTGACCACTTCTCCATCATCCAAGAACTTTACTCAATTCTTTTTGTAACCCTCGCTAACTTAAACCCTTGAAACGTATCTGGAAATACATGTCTTCAGACGATTAATTAAGTCATATTTCATCAATTTAAAAAAATTAAAACAAAATTGAAAGAATATAAAAGTCTGTACATATTGTAAAATTAATAATTGGTCAATGGACATGCGTAGCTAACTCAGGTTTCTCTCTCAGGATCCTGTTTCCTCTGGATTTTTGTGGGTTTACAACTACCGGAAATTCCTGCATTAAATTATATAAGTATAAAAAATAAGTTATTCATTACTTATATTCTTATTATATTTATGATATCATTTTTCAATATTTTTTCTTGAAATTCAATATATATTTTTTTCAAATTAAAAAAAAAAAAAATTGTGAATATTTGAAAATTTTTGTGAATAGCTCTGGATTTTTGAAATATTTTTTGAAAAAATTTAATATTTGACGGTTTAAAAATTAATTTTTTTTGAGCAATTGTGAAATCTTGAATTTATTTTCCAAATAATTTAATATTTTGTGAGTAGCTAAGGATTTTTGATTTTTTTTTTTGAAAAATTTAATTTTTGAAATTTTTTTCGAAGAAATTTAATATTTTAAAATTCATTTTTGTAATTTTATGGGAATAGCTATTGATTTTAGAGAATTTTTTTTTTAAGTCGGCACAACACTAATATTAATACTTTTTAGTTGAAAAGGAAGAATATGTAGGAAGTCGCACTTGTATTGTCGTGGGAAAGTGTCCTAGATAAATACACATTCTACACATTCTGCGATTATCTCTTCTTTTATTTTTGCGCAGTACATTTCGAATTTATTGTTGATCTTGTTGACAAGTGGCATTCAAAAAATGCATGCATGTATGCGTTATATATATGTCGTTGTTGTCTTGATTTTAATTAATTCAACTACTAATACATACTTGTATAACAGAGGCGTCCGCAGCATTTTTTTTTAAGTTCCAAGAATTACAATTTTTGGAAAAAAAATTGACAAATTATATTTTGAAAAAAAATATTAATTATAAAATAATTTGGAGAAACATTTTAATAAACAATAGCTATCTACAAACAATTAAATTTTAAACAAAAATTGAAAAATTCATAACGATTCTCAAATTCTTTTTTTTTTTGAAAAAAAATAAACTAAAATTTATTGGAAACAAATTTCAAAAATTAAATATTAAAAATATATTATTAAATGTTTCGAAGAAAAATTTCGAAAAATCCAGAGTTATTTACAAGCTATTAAATTTTCTGAATATAAAAATCTAAAATTCATAGGTATTCTCAAAAAGTTAATTTTTTGGAAAAATTTTTTTTAAAAAAAAACAGAAATTTTTTGAATAAAAATTTCTAAAAATTAATTTCAAAAATTAAATATTCAATTTATCGGGGAAAAACTTCAAAAATCCATAGCTTTCTCATAAAATTAGTTTTTTTGGAATAAATTAAAAAAAAAAAAAATTTGGATAAAAATTTCTGAAAATAAAATTTCAAAATATTAAATATTCAAATTTTCGGAAAAAAATTTCAAAAATTCATAGCTACTCACAGACAATTAAATTTTTTGGAAAAAAAATTGATAAATTTAATGAAATTTTCTACTAAGAATAACAAATTCCTTAATTTGTATCCCTTCCAGTCCTCCTACTGCAAAGGCCTCTGTATATCGGCAATTAAATCTACAGAGATTTTTATAATTATTATTTTTGTTTCTTTTTTTGCAATGTATTATCCTCAGCGTGACTCCATTTATGCATGTTTCAAGGTGGATGATGCAGGGAATTCCTAACCATTAATCAGGACTAAATATTTTAGCAACTACTTTACCATAATATTAGGCATTGAAAATGCATCGCTGACAGATATGAATTAATTATATTATTTTTTATTCAAATGAGGAAAGAAAAGATCACGCAACCTATTTATAGGCTACATACCATTGTTGAGACCACCGATAAAAAGCAGATGTCCAAACTAAAAAATAAATCGTTTTTGAATTGATTCTCAACCACCGACTTATTTAATACTTAGATCCACGTCCTATTGAATAAAATGGGGAAAAAGTACGACTCGTCTTTCAGCTGTTGACTGTTACATAAATACTACGACTACTTAATTTTTCTTTATTACATAGATATCATATAAAATATCAGCTTACGGTTGACTCTCCTTTTCTTTGCCTATTGAGTATCCACTTATAATTTAGGTCGGTGGTTGAGACTCATTCCAAAAAGATTTTTTTTTTAGTTTGGACATCTGCTTTTTTTAGAACGATATTTCTATTTAGAACGTAGATCGAAATATAACAGTTTTCACAAAACTTGTACCCATTTTTTCGGTCTCAAATTATGAAGCAAATTTTCTTACCGTTCCTAATTTATCGCATTAAACTTCAGTCAACATTATTGTGCTGATATTTACAATTTGAAAGCATACATGACGTCATGAGCAATTCATTTATTGAATCAGTGAAGACTGGATTTGTTATTGTGACTGACCCAGAGTGATTTATTTGTAAGATAGAATGCAACCGAATTTATCGTTGGGACACATCTACACCGAATTTTTATTTGAAACCATTTAGACCGAACTTCTTTCAAGAAAATAATTATTTCATTCCACTAAAAATCATAACAGTTCAGACCGGTCCAAGATTATCAGACCGAAACTTAACACAATTATATAGCGGATGGTCCATTGATAGCTGAACACTTATTCATTAAATAAATGATAAAGGTTGAGTCATTGAAATTAATTTATATTTAGATATATTAAAGCATAAACAATTAGTTACAAAAGAAAACAAATTTGAGCTCTCTGGCGTACGTATAAGTCGAGAAAAATACACTTGAACGTGATTGACGATTTTACATTGGCGCACTCCAAATAGTTGGGCGTCTCCAGACCCACTGTCTACCCTGTCAGCAAGTCTGAAACATTGGAGAGGAAGAAGGGCTCTGTTAAAAAGGTGTAAACTTTATCCGTAGGAGTTAAAAGAAACAGCTCAGGCCAATCCCTTCAAGTCCATAAGGGTCCATGAAAGAGATATTGCTGTTTCACACCAAACTGTCAAGAGAACTATCAAAAAGTGGGTGGAAAGAGCCTTGTGAGGGCAGAGAGGCCACATTTGTCACCATCAATAATATAAACGTATCTCCTCCGTTGCAAGACTCTTTTGAGTGCTTTTCAACTCTTTTTTGACATTTTTAGCCCCTTACAGGCCTGATGCAAACGTCTTGACAACACCTTTTGGGTGCATGTCGAGAGGATGGTCTGAAATGCCCTTCATCCAAACCCTGCGCCCCTCAAAGCCACTGTCAGTCAGCACTGGGACGACATGACAGAGGACTACATCTGCGGTGGTTGCCAGGCCTTCCACCACCGCCTGGAATACATCATTGCCGCTAAGAGCGGCTACATTAATGATTATGAGACTTCATACAAACATCCATATATAGTTTTAATTTTGTTGAAATTCTACTGTTAATTAATCAATTATATCCTGTGGAAGTTTAAAATTCAAGGTGTTCATATTTTAATGTGCCATTCGGTACCTATCCAGTAATTGTAGTGAGGACAAGTATTAAATAACTGTTCAGCAGATAAGGTTTTACATTAGAGCACTAACCCATACGATGAGCCCCTGTACAAAATTATTTTCTTTATGTAAGAAGAATTAAAAAGTTACAACAGACCCTCCTTACTTTTAAAACGGCCCTGAATCAGTATTCAACATAATGTTCAGAAAGTAGTAGGCACTAACTCGAAGCTTTCTTTTGTATAATGTCCAAGAAATGATTGGCTCATACTGTCAGTGGCTTTGGTGTGAGAATAGGGTTTGTGTCATTGACAGAGTGATTTACGAAAGAAAACTATCTACAATCACACAAGACAACATATATAATTGTCTGAAGGGGCTGTAGCCCCCCCCAATGAAGGAGTTTTTGTTGGTTTTGGACTAAGAAAAATTATCCTTCTGGAAGAAAAAATTTAATGAAAGAAGCTGATTTTTTTAAATGGATTTCTTTCTAAAGAAAAAGGTCATTCCACCGAATTATGACGCGGAGCAAAAAAAAAAAAGAATATTTTTAATATAAAAAATTTAATTTTGGAACTTTTTTCAAATATAAAAATTATATATATATTCCTGCAGACGGCCCCTGAAAATAGCGTTCGCCTGGTTCAACATTCATGGCGAGAGGAGGGAGAGGCAGCTGTAAATATTACACACTAGACTACAGATTTAAAAAATTGCTGCCTCTTAATATTCATCGTATTTTTTAAGTTTTTTCTAATTTTATATTATATCATTTCCAATACTTTAATATTGATAAATATAAAGGGATTTAGGATTCACATTTTTAAAGAAAATCTAAATTATATCCTACCCTCCTAGGATATACAAGAGTTGGGCTATTTTTAAAATCTATTTTTGGATAAATTTTATTTTCTACCTTCCCTCCCTCTCTCTTTTTTAATTGTAGAAGTTTCTCAACTGACCACTGCCTAGAATATGCCCGCCCTTTGTCAAGCCTGTTCCTAATCCGAACCAACAACATGGAAAATACTATTAGTACAAAATACTCGGACCCCGAGGCATTTCCCCTCTTTCAAATATTCCATTTGAAAAAAGAATTGGAAGCACTAGCACTTAAATTTTCGCAATTAATGCTGATTTTTTTTCCATGTAAAGGTCATGAGTGAAGATACGAGAAAATAAATAAAGGCTCATATCCAACTATAGGAAACTCTCAATAAGTAAATATCAAATAAATCACACATTTAATAAAAAAGTGTACGTATATAAGGTAATTGATGATAAATGAATTTAGATAATGATACAGTAGGATCGATCTATGTATCTATCGATGCTTTTATTATACATAGGTCGTCCTTGAAAGTAAAAAAAATAAATAAAAAAGGTGAATGCCTTCTTCCGTCTACTCAACTAGATTTGCTAGTAAAAAAAGATTGCGAGTAAAAGGCAGGAGCGAAATATATGGTACTATTCAAATACATCTTTTACTTCAGGACTTGAATGGCTCACACAACCTCTGGATAGTGCGTACTGTTTTCTTTAGTTACATTAAATAGATAGAAGTGAAGTGAATAAAATATCATTCAGTTTATTCGGTCATCAATTAATTATAATTATAACTTACTTATCAGAATTACAGAATCGGACATGGGTTGTATTTTAACTCTTACTAAATTGAGACTTCAAACTCCACGATGACTCAATTTGGACTAGAAAAAAGAAATTTCAGATTTGACTAGAACTCAATATGAAAGACTTGTAACTTGTATAAAATTCGTCGTCAGATCGACAAGGTTCAGATTTTAACACGACTTGAAACTTACTAAGTCACGTACCCAAAAACTCGCGACTTGACATGGAATGTTGTTTGCAAATATTGGACTTTACTTTTGAGACTTCACCCGAGCTTCTCTCTCAGTTATTAACATTTTAATAGTGGTCATAAAAATTAATTGTGAACAGCTCCGTTTTCGAATATGTATGAATAGATATACACGTGAAAATTAGTTTTTACTAAATATATGTCAAACCAATTCTTATATAGAATGATCCTCATTACATACAATTGTTAATCTGGAACTAAGCACTATTTTCTCCTGAATTAGACTTATATATATCTAGATAGATACAAAATATATAATTAAGTAATAATCATATTTATATACTAATTTAATTCATGAGTTTCCGTGTAACTGATACTACAACTAAAATATTTGGTGCCCCATTTCTTGAAATCGCTCGTTTTCATTTATTAATCATCCACGAAAACTTCTCCATTAAACCATTCTCAGAAAGTTTGTATACATAATATTCATATAATATTGTTTGCATAATTCTAAGGGTATTTAAAAAAATACTATCTAACAATTTTACGCCAATAAAGTGAACATTCAATTAATCCAAACAAAATTGTGGTTAATGAACAGTGGAGGTATAATGACAATAATAATCATTGAATATAATAGGTATACATTTAGCATAAAGTTTATTTACTATAGATATAAATTATCATATTAACTACTAATAAGAAAATGAATATCACGGTGTACTTCTAAAATACACACGCTCCTTTTTAGCGTTCCAGTCCTGTAGTAAAATATGTCTTTGGGTACTATTTAATTAAAACCCTTGATAATATAGGCTGCCTGTTCAGAGGCATCTGCCGGGAGGGTGGAGGTGTAGCACCCCACCCCCCCCAAAAAGTGATATATATATATGAAGGAATTTTTGTCTAGACTAGGAAAAAATTATAAAATTTGAAGAAAATTTTTTAATGGGAAAACGGAGAATCCTGTGAAAACCCCTGTTTTTGTTTTATATTTAGGGTGGATAAAATGAATGACGGCTATAAAAAGGAGAACCTTCTACATTTTAAATAACATTTAGTGCCGGAAAAATATCATAATTATATTTCAATTCCTATATATATTTATTTATTATGGATTTTTAAACAATTTATACTTTAGATAGGCGAGAATACTTTCTTTGAACGGATATGTTAATACCACAACGACCTATTAAGTTATGAAAAAAAAAAAAAAAAAAGAGCACACGCAACAGCTGTTTTTCCTTTTATAATTATTAAAGTAATTTTTTCATTATAAACTACTCAACTCTAGTAATAAGTTATATATGCTCCGTTTCTAAGAGGACACGAATACAATTTCTTGTTGATTCTTCGTGATATATAATATATAAAGGCCATATTATTATAAAATACTCTGAGTGATTGTAATATTACGAAATATAGGTATATATGTATATAATTCATTTTTAAAATTGTGGATAAATATTATGATAATAATAGTCTGAGATTACATAAAAGAGATATAGAATTGTAAGTATGATCGACTTATTTGACTAAATACTTATATATAATACTTTCGGGCCTTTTTTAAATTTCTTTTTGGAGAAAAGATTACGCGATACAATAAAGGTAACAACGTCTTCTACAATGTCTTTTTAAAGTCGCACATCTCAGTTAAACTTATAAAACAGGCCAACATGTTATATTTAGTCAATAAATATTTTAACAAATCGTGTTTCTTTATTTTGTATGAAATAATTTTGATAGAAATTTGTCTAACTTATAAAAAACATTTATAATGTTTATTTCTCAAGATATTTTATTATGAAAAATGGGAAAATAACGTAAGGAAATTTGTCACAAATATTTTCACAAAAAAAAACCATTAAAATTATCTTTTCATTTGGCTAGATATTTATTAATATTTGTTATAACTTATAATTTTTTTAATCAATGTTGTTGAATGGAAAATATCAAATAAAGCCCTATTTTAAAATTTATGGACTAAATCAATATTTGTGACATTTTTCCAAACTTTGAACGAAAGTCTAAACTAAAGATGACATTCTATTCGAAATTCGAAAAAAATGCAAAACAAACTACCCTAATGTATGTATCTACAATGTACTTTAAAAAATATGCCCTAGAGATAACACTTTTTGTAACATCCCTTTGTTAGAACGCAGAGACCAAAAAAGGAAAAAAAAAATCGATTAATTCCTAATTAACAGAATACACTCAGTGAAACAACTTCTTGAATAAAGAAACAATATTAATGGCAATACAAAGATACAAATGTAATATAAAAAGGGGCATAATCTCGGGAGGAGTATCAGGGGTTAACCCCATGACGTAATCTGTATGTACATATGTACACTAAGATTGTACTAGAACACACCTTAGTATATATGCTATCGAAAAAAAAAAATCCTGTTCCAAAACATAATAATTTTACAACTAATTTTTGTATATTATAACATTTGGTTTTAATTCATTATATATAAATCACTTTTAACCTTAGTAAAACGGTTTTTTAGTTTAAAAAAAGATAGATAACGCTGTTGATGTATTTACATATATATATATATATACTTATGTAAGTATTAGAACTATACAGTTAATGCTTGGAAAACAAAAATAAATAAAAATAAAGGATCACAAAGGCGCTTAGAAACAATGATAAAATCACGAAATATATTTATGTGATTTGTTTATCACTATTTAAAAATTACTCTGTAATATATGTATGTATCTATGAGTACTTAGTTTTTGTATATGACTGTTACAACTATGTAACACGATATTCATCAATCTATTCATTCTGATGTTGTTCAATATACCAGTACTACAGGGCGATGAGATCACATCGGCACTTGCGTACACCGACGATTTTGTTGTGATGCATCTGTTTGATGACGTCTCTTTTTATGCCGGCAGAAACGTTGTTGTATCAACAAACTTTAATGAAGATTTGGGCATCATGGCGACAGCTGCTACAGCCATAAAGATGATTTATATAGGAGAAACAGTGTTGCCTGTGGCGAGGATTTTTGTCTACAACAACATTTGAGATTCCAAATCGGGAGGTCTCAAATGTGTCTGGCTTTCCAATCCAGACCGTACAAAAGATTGGGAAGGCCCTTGAGAAGATTGCAGCTCGCCAAAATCCGATCAGGTAAGTTAGGACAAGCAAATTCATCAAAAAAGTTCAGATACGTATCGATGATGAATCATCCAGAAGCTTCAGCTCTATTGATGAGGAATTTGCGACAAACAAAGTGACCGTGAGAGACTGTGTGTTGGAGGAACTGTCTCGGTTAGGTCGCTCAATTGGCTAAGTGAGCACTCCTATGAATTTATTGCAAAAAAAATAAAAATGGTACCACCCAAAGTTAATAGAAATACAATCGTAGATGAGTTGTTGCGTGTTTTGTCAAAATCTGTTTTTCTTTTATTTTCTCCGTCATTTTTCCTCTCTCGCTACGATACATCAAATTGAAAATTCTATTAATAATGACGTCAAAAACTATGAAAAGCTGCTGCGTGTTTTGTCAAAATATGCCTGTCTTACCCAACAGTCGGTACAATACATCAGATTGAAAATTCTAGCAAGCCTAATTACATGATGGTCTAATCATGTATTTCTATTAACCTTGGTACATCCTTGTCAATGCCTGCTCCTCTTTCTAGGCCGAACACCAGGCTGAGATGGATGATGGAGGCGGATACAACAAATCAGCTCTTTTTCAATATTAATATGTACAATTTAAGTCAATTTTCAAATAAATCCGACAAAAAATACTGTGTCTCTGACAATTTAATGATATTTATAAAATGTTCCAATTTGATCTTAATACTCTTTATAGTGGTTTAAAAGGGTACAACATAAGTATTCTAAATTGTATGTGCAAAGATTGGATTCACGGTTGCTCCTAGAGAAGGAAATATACTTTTCATATGTAAATATACTTCAAAGACTATTGTAAGATAATGTAATTATAAAAATATACTCCTTAACTGATAGTTAATTGGTGCAATTCTATGTGACCAATTAAAGGCATATTCCTCAAAATAATTGTAGGGATGTATCAAATATAAGTTTTTGACGTCCTGTACGGTCCTGCCCCCCCTCCCCCCAATTGGACGTCAAAGACAGGCTGTCTAACAATCTTTGTTAGACGTCGTCATCATCAATCAATCTTCAACAAATTATAAGCATTAATTGGGCATAAACGTTGTTTACTTATAGGTAGTTTTTTAAATGCCCATAGATAGTAGCACCATTTTGCGTTTATTACTGTACATTATTATCAGTTTGTATACTTATTTGCTGTTTACAACAACTGTGAACATCAGGGCCATCTTGTGGATAGTTAGAGTTTTTTTTTTAGTTTTAAGAATAATGACAAAACATGAAAGTTTTATTTAACTATGCCATTTGTAAAATGATGTACTTTACTCAGCAGGAATAAAATGAACTAGACTGGAGATAATCCAATAAAGTTCAATACATTCTTGGTAAATTGGTATTGGAACTGCTTTATGCAGTTCCAATTCCCCTTATTAAAATATCCTTGCCGACGATGTAATTGCACAAATATTTCAACTAGAAATGTGTGTTTTATAGAAAATAGCAATTATAAATACGGCTCCTTATAAAACGTCATCAAATTTATGAGCAGCAAACCCACCCTTTGCTCATTCTCAACAATTATGCTTACACCTCTGTAAATGTATCTAAATTCCCTTTAACAACAATTTTGTTTCATATAATTCTTTTAGTTGGCAAAGTAACAAAATACCAATACTAATTTTAGTACCGGAATTAGTACAAAAATATTGATAGCGTGACAATATACAGTTATAAGTAAATCCATGTATTATTTGCATCTAACATAGATACCTATTACATAAGTCCTTATTATTAAAGCCTCAATAACAATTCCAATAAGAAAAGAGGTTCACATACTCCGTCATTTTTCCTCTTTCGAATACATATGTCTTCATTAATAACAATGTATATAAAATTATAATTAATTACCGCTGTGAATATGGAAGAATAAATTATACAAAATCGACTCTGTGCTCTTATGTTATGATTGAAAACCTCCCTCAAAAAATCAATCAAAGGCCAAATGAATCAAAAAGGTAATTAAGACATACCTATGTAAACAAAACCATATGACTATATGTTACATAGGTAGAGATATAGGTTTTTCTTTCCTTCACAGGAACTGGATTTTGCAGAGAGTTTTAAGATGGGATTTTAAAAGTAGTTGGAGTGGGGAAGATATAACTGGTTTTGAAGAAGACTTGCAAATTTCAACCATTGTGTCAAGGTCTATTATAGTGGTCAAGAAGGGCATAGAACAACCATATGTAGGATAGACGATAGGTATAAGTAGTTTTGTAATTATTTATGAACGTCATGGGTGTTTGAAGGTTTTTCGTAACCATTATCAAGGAAATAATGATTTGAACTCTAGAACTCGACTGTTTTATGTAGTACACTTGAGATATTCGGAGTTCGACACAAAATGGCTCAAAGTCTTTGCCTCCGAGATCGAACAAAACTTTGTAGTCATTCCGACTAAAACACCCTTTGTATTATTTTTTCGCTCACATGCCGCTAGTTGGCGTTGTTGTTGAGCCACTATAAAACCATTGTAAAGCTATTGTAAAAACTTGATGGTTGTGAACAGAATTATCCGTTTTTAGTTATTTTTTATGATGAATATTGATTCGGAACTTAACTGCTGTATCTCAACTCAGCCTTTGGAGCAAGTTCCGGGGTTTACTCTGACTATTTATAGGATGTTCTTGTTGTATGGTTTAACTATGTGTAGATATTTTAAGTTTATGTTGTAACAACTTTAAATATAGATAAAGGAAAAGAGGAGTAAATAAAAATATTTGCTTGAGGTTTTTATTTTTAAAATATATTGATAAAAAACTACTGGACAGAACCTCTCACCTATAAAACGTATTAACGACAAAAAAACTAATTATTGATGGGGACAAACGTGACTATACGTTTTTTTGTCTCTTTCATCTTAAACGATGGAACACCTCATTTGAGGGATCATTATCATCGTCTTGGATCCTGTTGGTTATAAATTGTCGCATCATTTAAATAATAATTATTAGATTGGTAACATGATTTATTAATATATTGGGACGTTTGTATGTACAACTGAATAATTTAAAAATAACAACCCAACCTCTTTTCATTAATAATAGTTTATCAAAAATCATGAATAAAATACAATTAGTGGACATTTTAGATCATTTTTTCAGAAGATTAATTTTTGATGTGGAACCCTCACAGTTTGATATCCATTGTTGATACATTTCGGTCTTTTTTCTTCTCAAACCAAGGGTCTCCAAGGATGACTGCATTCCTTACTCGGGTAGAAGGGGCTATTTACCCCAGTATTTTATATCTGTATAGTCTTAATTACAAAGAACATTTGAAGTATAATGTAATGCACTAATACAACAGTGCTAATTTATTGATGAGTATAGGGGCGAAAACAGGGGGAGGTCATTGCAATCCCACACTTTTTGAAATACTATAACGATAAAAAATTCCATGATTATATGGCCATATGACGTCTTTTTATGACACTCACTTTTGAAATGTTCACGTTAGATGATGACGTAAGAAAAAACAATTACTTCCTAATAAGTAATAAAGATTTGAAATTCCCTGTCAATAGAGATAGATATATGACAATATGACATATAGGCGGAGTAAAAACACAGGGGTATCCCGTAAGCTGGAGGGGCTGCAGCCCCCCCAAAAAAATATTTTTGTTATATCAAATTAATACATTCCAGAAAAAATGTAAGCAACAACGTACTTTTTTCGACTGAAAAAAGGTCATTTGATCAAATTCAGCCTCTTCCACAAGATTTTAACTCTACAAAAATTTCAAAATATTTTTGTCCTTTCCAAAAAGTGAAGTCCATGAAACGGGTACCCGCCAATAAATGAAGATCCAATACAATAAATAAATATTATATCATAATATTTATAAATTTCAACTTCTGATTAGTAATTACAATGAAGTGGGGCCTTGAGACTCGATATTGACTCGAGTCCATATTTTGAAGACATACAACTTGAGTTGATCACACAATCAAAGACTTGTCACTCGACTTGGAGCCGAAAGTAATTTCAATTTGTCGCTGTATATATGTTACCTTTTATTTTCAGAGGACTTGAATCAGACAACATGAAAATATTGACAGCAAAGACAAGGCGACGTGGACTTGCATTTTAAAGACTTTTTCCGCAACTTTGGCATGGTGTTACCTCTTTAAAACAAAAATGTTCTAGTATTTTGTTGTCCCCTCTTGATTCCCTCATCTTACTTGATACGTCATGGCTATTTCATAATATGTTATTTTTGAAAAATACACCAAATAAAATAGTCAGTAGTATACTTATGTTTTGTTTCCAAAATGACAAAAATACAATTTCTTGTCTTATTATTTATATAAAGAAATTTTGGCTATCATGTATTTTATGAAATATTTATATAAACGAGGGCAACTGAAAAGTATCCAGCTTAATAAAGAAACAATATATTTTTTTCTAAATTTGTATCTTTCAACATAGTCTCCATTTAACTTTACAGACTTCTCCCAGCAATGCTCCAATCTCTGTAACCCATTCAAATAGTACCCGGTGTCTTTCTCTGCAACATAGTTGGACTTAGACGTGTCAAATTTTGACGCAACAAGCCTTATATGTCTGCTATTGTTTGAATCTATTTAAAGGCTACACTTACAAATTTTTCATCACATCTCAATATTCGATTTTCTCAATTTTTACAGAAGCACTCCCAACTCACCCAAACGACTGTTACATAACAACTGCTCCTCCAAAATGGCTGAAACTTTGTTGAGTCAACAGATGGTAGATAGATGTGACTAGATTTTATTTACAAGTCCTACCATCTTCACGTTGAGGTCATACACTTTTTTAGACAACCCTTGTTCTAACTCATTTTTATAATTGTGGATAAATACTATGATAATGATAGTCTGAGAGTGCTGAAGAGAGTAGTTGGTACGATTGAATTATTTGGCTAGCTTCCAAATGGTTTTATGTTTCTTTTTAAAAAAAAAGGTTTTAAGATACAGAAAAAGGTAATGATGTGCAGGTAATAAGCCATTTTTTTTAAAGATAATATGCAGGTATTTTTTTCCATTGTTAATCTGCGTATAAGACGATAGGTCCGATAATTACCCGGACCCATTCATATTCCCCACATATCTAAATATATAGGTATATTAAACATGTTTTCTTAAAGGCTGATTTATGAACTTAAATTATGTACAACTCTAGCAAAAAGACTTAAATCCTAATTTATGTGACATTCATTTGATCTCATTATTTGTATATATACAAAAGTGTGGAATTAAGTTATGGGATGTATGTTATACCTTCTATAAATGGCGTCCATTTGTCTTATTTTGGAAATGAAAAGAAACACATTATTTTAGCAACATCTATTTAAAAAAACATTGTTCCTCCCAAATGAATTCCATTTTTAACAGACACAAAACAATGCAGAGTGCTGTGTTGTTGGAATTAAATATGCGTGTTTACAAAAGTCAAATTAGAAATATGTACATACGTTCTACATACCTATAGTTGTATATGAATAAACCCATAATTTACCCCAAAAAGCATATTGTTCTTTTTAAAAGCAAATTAAGAGCCGACCCCGATGGTCCCACCCTAATTTTAATGATGAAATCTTTGAATATAAATTCCTATGCTCATTTTATAACGTACATATTATATTGTGCTCACATTTACTATATAATCGAAAAGTTTTTGATCATAAAAATTAGAAAGAATTTCTGCATTGTCATACTTTATTATCATCTCTAAACCCACAACGAATTTGATTTATTTTTTATATAATTAAAAAATATTAATTAATTAAAAAAATTGTGCATGAAACCTTTGCAAAATATATATGATGCAGACATCTTTATTAATTGAAAATATGAAGGAAGGGATTAGAAAGAAAGGTGATTTCGAATTGATTAACCTAAGAATTTTATGGATGTTGTCAATGTCATGTTCATTTGAAGAATTTTCAAATTGATGTTGAGACGTTCATTAAATATTAAGAACATTTTTTATTAATGAGTTTTTGAGTAATAAAATTTATATATTAATTTTTTTTTAATGTGGTATAAAAACAGTTTCCCCTATTAACAAAAAATTGGTCAGAATTTATTTGCGAGTACATTAGATTAGACGAAAAATATAGGATGGTCACAGCATGATATCAACATCATTAGAGTGGGCGAAAAATACGTTTGAAAGAAATGACAATAAATTTGTCTTGTAGGTATCTAAGTAGGTAATTAATAAATGTAGTGCAATGACGTCATTAAAAAAACATTCTCTTGAATATTATTTATGCCGTTATCTTAATTGTATCTCGTAACCTTTCTTCTAAAAAGAAGCAGTGGAAAAAGGCAGAAGATCAGTTGGTAGTTAGCCAATTTTCACAACTACACAATTATTATTGTAGGGAATTGTATACTACTTAACAAAGGCTAATTTGAATTTAACCAATCGACGTTCAGAATAGTAAAAGAAGAGAAAAAAAGTAGTAAAATATTACAGTTGATAACTGAATGCAGTGTAAATTTTTACATTAGAGAAGTTTTATATATTGATTACATGAATAACCTAAGAATTACTATTGAAAAATACCTCCTACGAATTCTCCCATTGTAAAGCCCCATTGTTTTTTCTTTTTTGGTAAAGATGTCATTGAGCAACGTTGAGATGAGGAGAAAAAGAAGATATTATGTTATGATTGTTGTTTGTTTTTTTGGAGAATTTGTTTCCTTTATTCATTTCCGTAAAGAAACTTGATCGTCACACAATAATGTAACCTTGATATTGTGGATTCTTTTTCCGAAGAAAAAATATGCCTGTAGGGTGCCACATTCTATGTATTGTGAACGAAATACAAGGTCATGCTTCTTTTGATTCAAATTCTCTTTTGCTCCTAAAAAATTATGATGTTATCATTTTTGAGTGTGAAGAAACAAGCAAAAGTATTTTTGTTCCATATGACATACGTGACGTCATACAGGGGCATCCACAGGTGGTGGGAAAGAGGGGTTGTAGCCCCCCCCAAAGATGAAATTTTTGCTTATTAATATAAAATTCAATATATCATTTTTGAAAACCAAAACTATATATTTGAAAGTTAAATTAATTTTCGAAAAAATATATTTTTTTATGAATTGCTGTGGATTTTAAACTTTTTTTTTCCTAAAAATTTGATATTTCAAATTTTTTTCCATAAAAATTTAATTTTTTGTGAGCAACTGGGGATTTTGGAATTTTTTTAGAAAAAAATGTAATATTCTGTGCATAGCTGTGGATGTTAGAAATTTTTTTCAGAAAAATTTAATTTTGAAATTTTTTTCAGAAAAATTAAATATTTGAAACTTTTTTTCAGGAAAATTTATAATTTTGTTTCTGAAAAATTTAATATTTGAAATTTGTTTTAGGAAAACTTAATATTTGAAATTTTTTTCGGAAAAATTAAATATTTGAAATTTTTTTCAGAAAAATTCCAAAAACGAAGCCCCCAAAATACAGTCCTGCAGACGCCCCTTTCATAGTCCCCATTAACGTGTGTATACCAATAAAGTACACGATATATACCAATACAGGATAGTTGTAGGAGATAAATAGAGAGATGACGTAAGGATTTGACTTTTAAGACATGAAATATTATTTTCTAGGGATTTTAATTATTTATAAATTTGTTACGGATAAATGACGATAATATAATTCTTTGATAATGTATTTCAAAATGTCCCTTTGCTTCGTCCGATGAACAATAATAACATTTGAACTTAAAATACATGTGTATAAAGTGTGAAAATGAATCCCTAATTATAATTATGATTTATTCATATTTTGTGGACAAACGCTACAGTTTTTGTATTATATATTTTGCAACTTTAATTCAATAATGTCACATGTCTCATATTTGATACATGAGTTTGGGAGTATTTGATTCAAGCAGTTTGACAATTATTTGTCTCAAAAGCTACATGGATCCATTTGAAAATACATAATTAATGCATCATTAAACAGAAAGATAAATAAATGACAATTTCTTTCATATGACCTTCCAATATTGTAAACGTGTTCCATCATCAAAAAAGTACTAAAATTATTACGTGTTTTTTTGCCACATTGGAAAGTTAATTTTAGAGACTTTTTTAAACGGAAAAAATCATTTATTTAAAAAAATATGAATCAGTAACAAAGAGTAGTGTGTTACTTTGAATATTTAAAACAGTTATCACTTTATAATCAAGAATTTAGACAATTTTGACCATCCATTATTATCAGTAATTGGACAGTTCTAAAATTTTAATTATAGGATGTTTTTGAATCTGAAGTCTCTCAAGTCTGAAACTTTATTTTCTTCAACTTTATTATCTTACAATTTAAGAGACAACATAGAAACGTCTTTCAAGGCTTAATTTGAAGCATTGTATAAGTATGATTATTATTTAGTTTACAAATATATTGAAGTTGAATGGGCCTTTTATGAAAAGGCTCAGGCTATGTAAATATATCCTTATTACATTTATGTATAAAATGCAACCAGGAAAAAACCACAAGTCATGCAAGCAAATCAGTTTTTGATTACACGTACTGGAGTTTGTGTATGATTTAGTTAAAATATTTGTTTGTTTCTGTAGAAAATAATCCTAAGAAACACAGTATACGTTCATAGATATAATCAAGGTGGCATTGTTGTAGATATATTTGCTTGTGTTAGGGAAGTGAGTTGAAGAAAACCCTTTGATCTATTATTTCTCCACACAAATGAACCATATTCTTTCTAAATAATCAAACCTTATAATAAATATATGATGTACTCGTACGTATATTTAGGTATACATATTTTGACAAAATTCTTTCACAATATTCAAAGTAGACCTATTTATGGTTGAGTGATCCACAATACGTTTATTGATTGGGTGACGTCGACCGAAATGCTCTTTCTACAATGTATTAGCAAGTGGGTCAAATAACAAAACAACATATGTAGCCTGGTACATAGGTGTGAACCAACCTCCGTATTATGTACCTATATGGTTGATATTTCAATAAACAATACATTATTATTTCCAAAGGCCCATAGCTCTCCTCTTCTTTGTGGTCTTAATGAACCATAAAAATATAAATGTATGGACAAAAGGAAACGTGAGACACTTTTTTTTTTGTCTTTTGGCTTTATAGCTTGTGCAAAGGTGTTTCACGGTCAGGGGTGTTCACGGGGGGAGAGCTGGAGGGGATGTAGCCCCCTTAAATTACGAAATTTTTTATTCTTACTAGAGAATTTAATATTTTTTTTTTTTTTTTCAAAAGTTGAATTGTCTGTGAATACCTATGGATTTTTTGATATTTTTATCCGAAAAATTTATTATTTAAAATTTTTTTGGAAAAATTTTATATTGTAAATTTAATTTTAGAGATTTTTTCCAAAAAAAAATTAATTTTTTGTGAAAAGCTCTGGATTTTTTTTTGCGAATAGTTGTGGATTTTTGAATTTTTTTCCAAAAAATTTAATTTTTCAATTTTTTTCCAAAAAATATTTCTCCCCCAAAAAAAAAAAAAGATATATATATAATCTTGCAAACGCCCCTGACGATACAACCTCTAAATAATTGTCTCCATCATTGACCAATCAAAATAAAGTTAAATGCGCGTGACTACATATCTCAAAACTTCCTTCTCCTTTGCCAATTTTCTTTTAAATAATCTATATAAGTACTTTTTTAATTTGGCACACTGTACATATTTTTGAATGAATGACCTATGTAAAATTCACCTTACGGTGGCTCAATTGATAAAAGCCTGATATTTGAAAAATTGTAAGTATATATAATAAAAATAAGAAGTTTTACTTTTAAAATGTCTTTTAAAATATGAGGTTGATAAGACCATTATTTAATCTGATGATTATATTGTTCTTTTTTGCAAAGGTATCATATATTATTATACATATAATACTAGTATATGATATCAAGGGCAGACGTCTAATAAATTGACAAAGTTTTGCACCTTGATTCAAAATATAAGTAGTTGAAGCAACTATTATGTAAATATTAAGCTTGAGGGATATAAGTAAATATTGACAAATACTCTTACAGAAAGATATGATCAGGTCATCATGACTAAAATGATTGCATGTTAAATCATTTTGCCCAGTGTTGTTCATCTGTATTCATAAAGCAAAGTTGATCTGTATGTTTTTTTTCTTCCAGGAATAAACAAATGATATTCTATAAAGAAATACAAGCTTAAAACATTATGTAAACGTTGTTCGTTAAGGCATCTATGTAATTGAGCTAGAGGCATTAACACAGAAAAAAACAACAACGCAAGCAGCCCTTCTACAGCTTCCATTATCTTCTTAATATTTACCATTAATAACTAGTACTAAGACTCAATCTGACAACAACTTTTGCTTCATTTAGGTATTAAATGATTCTTTTTAAGACCTCTATGCACCAATATTTCGCCAAATATGTTTTTTTGAGGCCATATACCAATTTTCTACCTTGGAGCTATGTAACTCATTGAACAACGCCTTCAATTCTATTGAATTTAATTGACAAATTCGTTATCTCAAATATTTAGAAAAGGCACGGAGCCCTCCTTCGAATCCTCGCCGTGAGCGACAAGATAACAATTGTTCCAACTCTGGGACTCAGTTATATGTTTGTTTTCAAAGTAAAGAGATAATTTGAGGCCTCTAAAGGTGATTTTGAGGGAACAATTATGCCTCAAATAGCTACAACACAATTTTGGAGACTGTATCTCGCATGCCGGATCTGAATTCAATAATTTTTGTTTGTTTGGGACGCTATCGAACTACAAAACAACCAAACCCCTTGCAACACCAAAGGTGAACTCATTAGTTGGATCAAGAAAGAATTCTAAGATTTGCCAGGGGACCAAGTTACAAAGGCCTGTTCGCGCTTTCGACATCGTATAGAGCCTGTAATTGAGGCTTTTCAAATATTATTTTACTTTAAAAGTAGGAATTATATTTCAATATGTAACACTTTAAAATAATACTTTTGTGTGTAGTTCCAATGATTTCCTTTTGCCCCTCAATTTATTTTTATTTTGCAACATTGCGTTTGACATTTATCCTTGAAACGTACTCTACATATCTTTTACTTTTATATATATAAATGTAATCCATAATATCACACACAGAGGGACAGAATTCAACTCCATATTCCTACAGAAAGATATATTCCTTATCTTATTCTATCTTTTTTTGGGATGGAAATTTAATTAACGAGGTGTTTTTTTTGGGGTTATATGAACATTATACATATAACCCCCAAAACACATACATAGAATGGGCGGGGTACTCTCCATCTTTCTTTGCTGTTTACACCGTGTAAATACATTAGGGAGGTTCGTCTTTCAACTTTTTTCGAATTTCGAATCCGGCTGCTTCGGAAAAGTTGTGATATGGTGAGAAAATAACCTGTACAAAATTCCATTGCTCTAAGATATAATCTTTAGGGCACATATTATTCAAAGTTTGAAAAGAGACAAAATATATGTTAATGATAATCAATGATGATAAATCAATGCTAATTAAAATATAGCATTAGTCCTTTTTTTTGCATTTGTTAATTATGTATAATAGACATTATTCATTATTCTAATCTATAAAAAATATTAGTAATGTTTTATTCTAAAGCTTTTAAGGAATATGTTAGGACAAAAATAATAAAAAAAATAATGCGCTCTATACGCAGATCATCAAATTTAATTTTTGTAACTTTTTTCTTTGCTTTTGTTCCATAAGACAATTTTAGAAAAAAAACCTGTTATCACTTTTTATAGGTTAAAAAAATGTCTATCAAAATTATTTTATGCTAAATAACTAAAAATGTTTTCTTAGTTTCCATATTGACTAAATAAAGGGTTTTTGTCTTTTTTTCATAAGTTGATGAAGATATGCAATACTTTATCACAACTTTTCCGTACTAGCCATAATCAAAATTCGGAAAGAGTTAAAAACAAACCGTCCTAATATACATACATATTTTTAATAAAGTCTCTAAGGATGGTTACCAAACTATGCATATTCCTCAAAAAAGACGGAGAAGATAATGAAAGAGCATCAGTATGTAGTCACACCAAGAAAATGATCTTTTTCAAGATGGATGTTGTTTAATTAACGAGTATGTTGAGCCATAAGAAGCACAACCCAACAGCAGCAGCATGCCATCAAAATGAGTAATGATATGTATAATATGTATGTAACCATAGTTAATCTCACAAACCTTTCATTAAGGGAGCTCTCCTGAAGAAATGAGCTGATTGACAGGGTCAGAGAGCTGTGAATACTTACATATGATGGCCATTCTTTTTGACAAACGATTATGACTCCTTGAACTTTGATCATGATTTGTTCTTCATATCACTTTATATATGATTTAAGAGGCTCTCAAAAAAAGAAAAAGAATTCCGTTTCATTGTATTATCATGTATTAGCCCCAACTGTTTTTTTAAGAATTCTAATTCTGGATACGCATAACACTACAATCAAATAGTTTTGTTTCGAATATTTGTAATTTGATATGTTTGTTGATTCTGCCATATAAAAAAAAAGACGTATTAAATCATCTACAATCCTATTTTTTAAATAGCTACGTTTATTATAGAAGAGACTCAGACCAGTTGTAAACCTTAGTACTTTTGGTTCAATTATCTGAAGCCAGTTAGTTGACTAAGAAACGCTGAATTTTACCACAGTTTATCTATGCAGGCACGTATGCCTACAACTATTTAAACCAGTTGCTAAATTTTCTACAAATTGCATTTGAATGCAATCCTTTAAAGCTTATAGTTGTCCTTGAAGCCGGGTACAGTTGCATAATAAATATCGAATTTGAGATAGAACATAATAAAATTAGGTAATGTTTTTCTTGAGCAGTACACATATATACTTATTGAAGTGTTGAATCATTTACGTATTACTAAAGTTGAAAATATAATATGATTTATATTATTCATTACTGATCATTAAAGAGCGTGTAAAGAAAAAACTAAGTTGAGCGATTAGAAAAAGGAAAAAAACAGTTGATGCGTGTGCTCTTTCTTCTTTTTTGTTCATTATTTAATGGGTCGTGGGCGTGTTAACATCTCTCTCGAAAAGAAGAATTCTCGTTTATCTTTGGTGTAAAATGCATAATACAAAATATATATGTACACATTTCTTCATTTAAAATAACATGGAAATGTAGAAAGTTCTCCCGTTTATAGTAGAATTCATTTTATCCCTCCAAAATTATAAAAAAAGGTAGCTAATATTAACAAAGGTCTTTATTTAGGTGTACCATTTGTCTCAGTCTCGCTTTCTCCTTACTCAATTACAAAATACCCATCTCTACTGATCTTGAGGGCCTTAATTTGGCCAACAGTTATGTTTGTTGTATTTAAAAAAGTAAAGAAAAATGATTAACTTGTAGTTACTAATATATTAAATTTCTTCTCACTGAGTGATGTTTAAATTTTGATATGATTATATCGATTGATAGTAAAATAGTCAATAATTCAAAAAATATAAGTTAGATTTTAAATAGTATATAAATCACTACATTATTCAAATGTATCATTTCTGTAAATAATGACTTTAACTCTTAAAAATCAGTTTTTATTCAACAAATAAGTTGTCGGATTACAAAAATTGACTGAGTCCTAGAAAACCAGTTTCAATTCTCCGAATGCTTTTAAAGTAGATGAAATTCTCAGCAAAATTGAATTAATAATTTACCTTGACAGATACTATAGGGCTCCGATTTCAATACATATATCAAAAATTGTAGATAGACAACTCATTATTTTAGAAAACATTACAGAAAGCGGATATTGCTTACTTCATACTAAAGATTTTCAACATCTAAGAATCAAGAAATAGAATAAAGAAATCAATAGTCTTTAGAACTTATAGAATCTTACAATTCGTGTACAAATATCTGATTTTTTCCATCGATCTCCATGTCTGGATATCAAAATGTATATTTAAAATACCAATTTGTGATATAAAAAAAAAGTTGAAGAACAATTAAATTTTATTTATTATTTTTTTAGAAATTTACAATATACAGAGCGAATGATTGTCAAATTCTTTCTGCACTGATGGAAAGGTTAAAAATCATTGTATTATGGAATTATATTCTACATTTTGCAAATGTAGTTTTTTTGATGTTCGAGCAAAGGAGTTTGCTGAAACTATTCGTGGTATAAATTCCCTCTGTCTCCCTTAAATCTTTAATACTATTTGTATTTAACATGATAATTTACTAATTTAATTAGTTAAATTAAAGTTTAATTCAAGGTTTAACAAAAATATCACATACTAACAAATAAAGGAAATATTTAATATGTTTTTTCTTAGTATTTCTTTGCTTTGTTCATGTTCTTAAAAAAAATAAAAACACAAAACTGCTTTACATAGAACTTCGAAATAATAATTTGTGAAAGTGAAAAGTTCTACAGAGTATGAGAATAAGAATTTAAGTTAAGAAAAATATCATAACCTTTATTTTTTTTTAGTTTTAATATTTTTGGGGGTTTTTTTTTTTCACAAAGAAGGAAAAAACATTCAGAGCCATGGTACAAAGGTTAATTATTCAATCAATATAAGAACTTCCTTACATCATTGATGAAGAAAAAATATAAAAAGAATAGACGGAAAAATATAACGCATCTTGAGAACCTTTCGACAGTACATTTTTGCCTCTTCTTTGTTTCAATTCATATTTTTTGCATTCCCTCCCCCCCTCTTTCCCAATTTCTTATTTAAATTACTTTAAGTGGTAGTTAAATTTATTTGTGGTAGTTCTCTAAAGCCGTGCTGCCAGACTGCAAAAATGAAATGAAAGTATGCGGTGAAGATTGATTTTGGCGCCATTATATATTTGTGGGAATTGATTTTGAGGATGAGTTATCCATTTATGTGATAAGTTCTATGAATAAGTAGTACAAATAGTCTTCTTATAACCTGGTTTTATTTTGATTTTTAAAGTAATTGTTTCTGGCGTTCATTTAGTTTTAAAATACATCATCATAACAAAGTCATACAAAACAAATAAACATCGGTAGACCGGCATATAAAGAACAAAAACAAAAGTTCCAATGTATAAAAAAAAATTGGTATAATAAAATTAATGAAACTAATATTCAAGAAAATAATACTAAGTGATAAAAAACAACACAAATATCATGTTTTACAATATTTACTCATCCTTTAGATTCAATTTTTCCTTCTGTAATTATTTTGTAGTACGCAAACTGGGGGTTGACTGTCATAACATTGATATTCTCATTGTTTGTGCCATTAAACAAGGTAAATAAATCATTCTCATAGAGTTTATAGCCGAAGATATTCTCTGGCAAAATTTTAATTTCTATGATATGTTGTGTTGGCTCCGTCCTAGGACTGATTTCTTAATCAGTCTTTTTCATCAGTCCGATCTTTTTTACCATTCAACGATCCTACTGATTAGTCGGTCCTTCCTCCCTTTGATACCAGATATATTTTTAATTTATTCACTCCTAACAAGGATTGAAGAATGTAATGCTAATAATATATAAAACTTTTATGCCACACATTACTTTAAACTTTAGGTCTTTTGTCTCTTTGAAAGAAGTTATGATAAAACTTCAATAGCGGAAATGACGTAGTTATTAACTACGTCATTTCAGGTTCTGTTGTAGTTACCATAAAAACAGATAAACATGGATAAAAATCAAAATGGTAACCATGACAATTTGGCGAATGTTTTGGAGGAGAGATAGAATTACGCTCATGACCTTTCATTAGATCAGCTGTGACAAGGGAAGAATGGAGACGGAAATATACAAAGATAATGAAGAATTAACCAGGATGTCAATCCTCAAATTACTTTGTGTCCAACAAGGACTTTTGATTTACTAACCACACACGAATGTTCAATCAGGTTTTGATTATAATTCAATCAGTAGATAAACAAATTTACTACTCAGAAATTAATTAATAATGCCAACTGATAAGTCAAAGCACCAATTCCAAAAAACAAAACAGCTAAAAAATTCAAAGGATATACATCATTCGAGATAAAGAACGTTCCTAGGACTGACACATTTTATTAGGGCCGGACTGATGGGACTGTATTCTTTTTTTTTTTTTGACCTATCCAACAATCATAATGTATCATTTAATAACGAATATTTCCAAGAAAAATGGTCTGAGGTGTCTAATATTACGAATATAAGGGACTCCCCTCGTTTGTCATAATAAAAATTGTGTCTCGCTGTAAGTGTGATTGTCATTTTTCTATAAAAGAACCATTTCTCCATGGACATAAAAGTATTTATACGTCCACAAATGTCCCTTTTAATCATCCGCCCTTTAGATCATCTTTAAAAGTAGGGAAGTTGGACTCTCGTAGTACTTTCTAAATAAGGGCACCAACATGATTGATATCCTCACTCTAAAAGGAACATTTAAGCATTGTACCCAATTCTCCTCAAAGAACGAATATTATAAAATTAAAATGAGTTCATATGATACATATTTAGATCAGATATGTTACAATTACAAGGCAAAAAATAGCAAACTCAAATTATGAGGTAAAAACAGAGTTGGACCCATTCATACTTTTTCCGTTCATCCGTTCTTTTCTAAAACATTTCATTTCAGGTGTTCATTCAAAGAATTTCCTTTCTTTCATTTACATTATATGGAAAATGTGTTAAGTTTTTTTGTATTTTTGTAAATTTGTTAATGCTTTCTTTTAAACTCATTCTTCGAGCCTTGGTAAAAATCATGATGGTGCCATTGTGTCGATCTTTTTACGATTCTTTTTGGGGATGTTGGTGTACGAATAAAATAAGTAAAATTAACAGTAATTTAACGTTAACAAATCATGTTTGTATGAGAAAGAGTTTAATAGGAAATACTGGAGCGTTCATTTTGTTAGTGAAAGTATCAATTTATAGAAATCACTTAAAAATTAAAACTTTTGGTGTATTTCCATAGTGTTAATTATTAGTCAGGATTGATTATTTTCTTCATAGTATTTTTAATTCGAGAGTGATTAATTGTGCAAAAGATACTTTTTTTTAGATATTAAATTATAATATAAACGGCTCATATCTTTTTTAATATTTTGCATTCAACATGACGTAATTACACAAATATTTATGTATTTTGTCTGTCAATTGGCGATTTTTCTACTAATCTTCCCATTATTAGTGTTCTGTTCACTGATTGGATGAGTTCAAATTAGTCCCTGGTCCGCTATAAACAATTTTCTACAAATAGTAATATATGACTAATAACTTCACAGTTGGGGAAATTGACTAAGTAGCAATTGAAGGTCTAGTTAAACTGCAATATTGATTTGATTTTAATTTTTTTTATTGCGGAAAATGCTCGAGGTTAAATGTTGAAATTTTTATAATTCGTTTATAATTGCATTAAATAAGGGAAGTACAAAGTTTTATTTGCATGAAATAAATAGGTAAATAATGGAGCTTTATAAATGTATATCTATTATTAAATCAACAATGAGGTAATTTTATTAATCCTTTGGAGACGCCGCAAATTAAATTTAAAGGAATCAAAATTTATCCTCACAGTAAAATAATGGGAAATTGAGAGATTTTTTAAAGTCAATATCCAGGCCAAATAAAATTTAATAAACCTAAAAAAGCTTATAAACTTTAGAAATAACCCTTGGGTATCTTAACTAATCCTTCAAATTTGAAGACAAGGACTGCAATTGAATCAAATATTTCTATGAAATATTTGCCTGTGTCTATACCGTGTGATACAATAAAATCTAAACACATTAAATTTCAAACTTTAACAAGATGTAATTTATTAATTAATAATATAATTTCAACAAAATTAATACTATAAATATGTATATGTCGGAGCTCTTTAATCATTAGTTTAGCCATCCTTAGTGGTCTTGATGACTTCCAGGAGGTGACGGAAGGCCTGTCACTCGCTGTAGATGTAGTCATCTGCCATAACGTCCCAGTGAATACTGATATTCCACTTATAGTGCAGGGATCCCATTTGTTAAATTCTGTAACCCAATTGACTTGACAATATAAGTTATGAAAAACTTGTTTTTTGATGTATAATAAACAAAATATCCCAAGGGCTAAAAGTCAACTCTTCTAGAATAGAATCCTTGTTACTCTTTGTATATAGAATATGAGTTATCTGAAGTGCTTTAAAACAATTTTATTCATAATATGGGGCTTTTGTGCAGATATGTTACAGTTTTATAGATAGCTAGAAGTAGTATTGAAGAGAACTTTAGTGTGATTCTCCATTTTTCATACGCACACACACACACGAAACTACTCAATGCTGATGACTTCTGTCTTCAAGAATGAAAATATAATGATAATAAGAGTTTAAGAGACAAAAATAATTTTTGGGATGACACATGAGTATTTTAGTCTTAAGAGCGCTCACTAATAAAAACAAACAAAATAATTTTAACATACCCGCACTTATATTTAATTCAAATCTCAACATATACTCCAAATACATATGAATTGTGATATATTATATATGATTTACATTAGGGCTCACTATATATAGTGAGCCCTGTGTAGCCATTCAATGCTATATGCACACGCCTGCAATATTTACTTAATACGACTACATTGTTATTTCTTGGATCAAAATATATTTATGATATATATACTAGCTATATTAATATAGATTGTAGTGATTCTTCAATATTTATTTAACGTTTAATTTGAATAAATGTAAATAATTAAATAAAATTATCTAAAAATTATTAAATGTGGAAATAAAGCTATAAAACCCAAAAAAATCTCTAGATCTTGAAAAATAAACTTTAATATTTACATATTAAAAAAGCTAATATCATCAAAGACTCGAAACTGAAAACAGTGATTCAATTGTATACATTTACATGATTAGATATGTTTGTATATACAATATTGTACATGATAAAGCTACCAAACTAATTTCCGAGATATTTCCCTGTAGGAGGAATACTTGATGATTGTAAACCCAAGGAGGTATGTCGATTCCCTCCCATAGTGAAGAAGGATTCATTTAATTAAAATGTCTAACGATGAAAAAATAGTGAATAATAGATATTTTAAGAATAGAAGAAATGGATAAGGAAAAGATGTGAAAGGTTGAGAGAGTAAATATAATATATTTGATTTATCTCATAAGTTAATTTACAGTATTTGAATTACATTTGTTACATAGCAGAGAACAAAGACAAGTTAATATACATAGGTTACTGTATATATTTCTGGCCTAGGCTACACTAAGTGTTACCAGGTACAGTTTGATATTTCCTTTGATAAGATTGACATTTTTGAAGCATAATCGTACTCAAAATGTTTTGACTTACGACCATCATTTGTGTTGTTTACAGTGGCTTGAAAAAATTAATTTGGCAAAAAATGGAATTATTGAACATTTTCATGCGATCATTTTTGACAACTTTCGACGTGAATTATCCCAACAAGAGTACATTGATGAACCTAAATCTTTATATGGCGATGAAGCACCATCCTATAGCACTGTGAAAAACTGGTTTAATGGATTCAATCGTGGAAAACGCTCACTCAAAGACGAATTCTGTAAAGGTCGTCCAAAAGCGGGTGTTGTCCCAGAGAACATTGATGCCGTACGTGAAGTGATAATGCCAGAGTGTCATGTGACAAACCGTAAGATTTCAGTATCCTTGGTCATTGCTTCCACCTGCATACATTCGATATTGCATGTAAACCTTGGCGTAAAAAAGGTTTGTTCTCGTTGGATCCCGCAGAATTTGACAATCGCTCAAAAGAAGGTTCGTGTCGATTAGTGCAAAGTGCTCGTGATACTTTAAAAGACGTTTATAAGATAGTCATAGGTGACGAATCATGAATATATACGTATGATCTCGAAACAAAACAACAATCGACCCTGTGGGTCTTCGAAGACGAACCAATCCAACAAAAGTTGTCTGGGGAAGAAGCACATTGAAGAAAATGGTCACCTGTTTCTTCGTCAAAACTGGTCAACCGGCGACTGTTCCACTTGAGCATCGTACGCCAGTCAAATTTGGGTGGTACATCCCAATTTGTATGCCTGAAGTCTTCGGAAATGCGGAAAACGAACAAGATAAGATGAATCACTATTCACAATGAAAATGCGAGCTCTCACACATTGGCTCAAACCAGCGCCTTTTTGACCGATCAAAACGTCGAATTGATGGGTCATCCGCCGTACAACCCTAACTTAGCACCAAATGGTTTATTTTATTCACGCACATCAAGATAGAAATGCATGGTCAACGATTTTCGTTGCCAGAAGATGCTGTTGAAGTGTTTAAAAACCATGGTTTGGAGGTGTATCACTCGAAGTGGAAAAAGAGCTTCGACAATTGGTTTGAGCGCATGCAAAAGTGTATAAATCATGCTCGATAATACTTTAGGCAAACAATGAAAACATTTTTGATGATAAATACTCGTATTTTCATTATTAGGCTAGAAATATAAATATCAGCCTAAGTAATATTAAAGAGGGTAATTTAAGAAGATATTTACTGTATCTCCCAACATGATTAAAAAAGTCCTGAATTAAGCTAATTACGTCATTCGTTTCAACTATTGTACTATTTTGGTAGTAGTAGGGATATTTTATAATTTCATCCCCTGCTTGAATACTTTTTGTCGGGGTGTTGAATACCCCAACACAAAAGTCTATTTATTACATAGCTAATTTAAGATGTGATTCTGACTGTCACGATACTTCAAAACAAGATATGTATGTGAGTCAATGAACATTCCGAGCATTTTTCTAAGCCTTTCAATTCTAAATTATGTCAAGGTCTTGTAAGGGAGTTTATTAATATAGATGAGAAAAATATGATAATGGAGCAACTGGAGAGTGTATTATTTTATTTAACAATGCTGTAATCATAATTCCTTAATTCTGGAAGAGAGAAGATATAAGTAAGAAGTAATCAATAGTGCGTGAAAGATGAAGAGTTACACTGTGGATTTGTTGGGCAGGCCGTGCAAGCTCATTACTTTGTCTTGTCAATAGTTAATGCCATTAGAGAAAAGTTACTATAATCCCTTGAATGCTTAATGCCTAAAGTATGCCAAATTTTTGAAAGGTAGTAAATTGATATTTACTTCCTCATATTAAAATGTTTAGCAAAAAACTACGTAATACATTCTATCGTTCAAATCCCAAGTAAAAAGTATTAACTATGTGTTATAAAGGGTTTTTCATTAACAGCGCTCACATTTAAAAAAAAAATAAAACGAAAACAATTTGAGATATCAACAATTTCTTTATTTGCCGTTAAAATACATTCAAGTTAATTTAGAAATGAAATTCGATGTCGTTTGAATGATCACCACGTGCACGTTTTACGAAGTCCAATCGTTGAACCCGATTTTCGACTACTTTTCCGCATAAATTGGCTGAAACTGCAGCAATTTCTCGTTGAATATTTGTTCTGAGCTCTTCTAAGGTCGACGGATTATTGGTGTAGACCAGGGCTTTCAAGTGACTCCAAAGAAAATAGTCTAAAGGCGTTAAATCGCACAAGCGAGGCGGCCAATTGACTGGTCCATTTCTGGAGATAAGGCGCTCACCAAACTTACTCTTCAATAAATCGATTGTAACATTTGCTGTGTGTGAAGATGTCTTGTTGAAACCACATATCGTCCAAGTCCATATCTTCCAATTCAGGCCAAAAAAAATCGGTTATCATGGCGCGGTAACGATTTCCATTCACAGTAACGTGGCGATTGTCATCGTCGACGAAAAAGTACGGCCCAATGACACCGCCAGCATGCAATCCACACTAAACAGTACATTTTTGAGGATGTAATGGGCCTCATGAATCACGTGTGGTTTTTTTCTGGCCCAATATCATATTTTGCTTGTTAACAAAGCCATTGAGCCAAAAATGTGCCTCACCGCTGAAGATGATTTTACGTTGAAAATCAGGATCATTTTCGAATTTTCCTTCAGCCCATTTTACGAATTCCCGACGTTTAAAGTGGTCAAGGGGCTTCAGTTCTTGTGTCAACTTGATCTTATATGGGTGTAGGCCAGGATTTTTTCGCAAAATTCGCCACAACGATGCCCAACTATTGAGAACGGCGCGTAAGAGACAAATTTGGGTCATCTTGAATTGATGCGCTTGCGGCAGCAATATTTTTTACACTTCGTGCATTTCTTTCCCTCACTGGCACAGGAACATTATGTAGCGTGTATGTGGACTCAAACTTTTTCACCAAACCTTGAATTGGTGATTTTACAGGTCGATTACGTTGACCAGAAATTGGCGTTAACGCTCTTAAAGTTTGGATGAAAGACACACCACTTTTGTAATAAATTTTAATAATTTGCAAGCGTTGCTTGAGTATGTACTGCTCTATGATAAAACTACAATTATTTCTGAGCACAGCTGTCAAAAAAACAATAACAAATATGACGTCGTTTTTGAAGCCTATGAACGTAAAATGTGAGCGTCCCTATTGAAAAACCCTTTATATGCTAACAATAAGTATAATTATTTTTTATTAAAATCCACAAATAACTAAATAACACTGGCGAGTAGCTGTAAAAACGCTGTGCAAAAATGTTAGCGTATAGCTGACATTGCTCTACTCTCTACACTTCTCTATGCTTATGAAATGTTTAGTAGGTTGCTTGATAAAAATAAATTGAAAATGATTCAAGAAACGTTTAGAACGTAACAAATAGTAGGCAAGGCAACAGGTAACTTCGCGCATTTGTAGAAAAGATTAGATTTTACTTTCTTTACGAAGTATGTATTTCATTCCTAGTCCATAGATTATTTAAAAAAAAAATGTTTTGATGTTGCATTGTATAATTAATGAGCTGATTAAGTAATAGGTGTGCATTTTCCTTCAATTTCTTGTTGTTTTTAAAGCCAGTGCTCTGCATATTAAACATTTCAGGTAAACAATAATTATAATATTCTAACTTTTTTGTTCCTCATTATTTTCATGTTGTTGAATATCATAAATGGACATTCTTGAATACTAATTTTTTTGTACTCCCCGGGTACAACCCCTCGACCCCCCTCCCTTTTCCTCTTTTACTTTTCGGCTTCTTAAATAAAGTATCGTGTAGCAACATGTTTCAAACTTTTACCTTTTAATTGGAAAATAAAAACACATATTTTTATAAATTTTGTTAAAGGAAATTTCTGTAAGGAAAATATATTATTATTTAACTTATATTTTATGAAGACATAATAAAAAGCCGTTAACTATACTTTTATAAGCATAGATTAAGGAGCATTGAGCACAACACAGGGATTGCTCAATCTACGAGGAGTATATCTACTTAAAAAAATACAAAGTAATGATCAATGATTGGAAGATTAAAGACATAAAAAAAAACCTGATTATCCACTCCATTTTTTTCATGCCTTGATAGGCTGTTCAGTCATGCACAATGCCAATTTTGTATTATATTTATTTGTTTGAAAAAGGGAATTAGCACACGTGTGGATTAAGGGATTTTTTTTGGTGTGCAAGTCTCATTTTTTGGAAACATATCAACAATATTTTATTAATTACTGTATTTTGGAGCATTCAATTCGAGATGTGTTTATTTGTAGACAGTAATTAATAATGAAAGTATTTGATTGCCTCATTTGCTAATTTAAATACATCATGGGTCAACTCAAAATGAATCATGAACAAAAATTGGGAAAAAAATATTTTAAATTAATTTTTTACTTCATTAATGTACACTACCAAACTATTTTATTGACTCATATCGGTTGTTTATGGGATGTATCTTCAAACTTCGGGTATGATTTGAGATGCACAAGAATGTTAAAAATAGTTTTAGGCTTTTATTTGAGTTATAAGACCTTTTTTTAAACGCCGAATTGACACTTTCAAGTAAAATCTACCAATTTATAATTCTTTCATTGTGAGGGTTAATTTTTGATATTTAAAGTGCAATTTGCGACGCTTCCAAGAGAATAAACAGAATAATTTGTTGATAGAAATTCGTGAGAGAGTATAAATGTAGTTTTTTCTAGTATTCTTTTTTTTTTTTACAAATCAATAGAGAGCAAAGACAATAATAATTAATAATAAAAAAACTATAAGCAATTAGTCCAACCACGAAAACAGACATTTAAGTATGTTTTACAAAGGAACATATCAGCTATACCAACCCTTTTTAAGTAACATATGGTGCCCCTGATTGTATATATTACATTCATAGAAAAACACATTGTTATTTCCCTAACAAGTACATATACATGTATTGTATTAAAATGTCAGTGAACCTTCAGTAAAGATATCCTTAAGCTAAGAAATCTTTAATCATAATAGATTAATGCGTCAACGACCATTATTACATTTTATGTATGACCATTGACCATGGAATCATGATTATTCCACCTTCTTCATGTCATGGTCAAAGAAGTGGTGAAATAGCCTCATCCCACTCAAAAGGAATTCATGGAAAAGGTTAAATTGTTTTCTTGACAGAAAAAAATATATACTACATATTATTTGAAAATGAGAGGAAATTGATGAGAAAATGATGTACAAATTCCCTATGATATTTTGCAATAGTGTATCTAAGGTCGTAGTATTTTTTCTTCTATTTTTCCTCATCGGAATAGATATGATAGAAATAATACCCTCGGGACAATTGAGTAAAATAGGTCATTAGTGTTTTTTATTTTATATATAAAAAAATTATTTTTATTAATGAATCCCAAAAAGTATTTCAATACTTTATAATGAACTGGCAATTTCTCTTCTTTGATATTAGACACCATGTAATAAAATACGAGGGAAATATTTTTAGCTCCAGGGAATATGCACAATTTTTTTTTTTGAAATTAACATCGATTGAATACGATTATGATTGAGTTTTATATGTTAAAATCTCATATATATTTCCTCATAGTTGTAACTTAAATGGACTAAAAATAGCAAAAACCCAAAATGTCAACCAAATAGAAAATAATTTCCACTAATAGAATTGAATCTGTATGTATTTTTAAGCACTTGAAAAATAATTAGCTACAATATTTTTCATAGAAAGATTGTTTCAATAGTAATAGAAGTATTCATTGTTATTTGATTTTCTTACATCGTTTATTATTATGGCTAAAAGTTGTTCAAAACATTATACAAGAGTAAAAAAATGTTATTTAAATATTTTTGATGCTAACTTTTTTAAAAAAGGGTTTATTTTAATCAGTCGAAATCAAGGATTCTAAAACTCATGTATCAAATATTATGATACGAATGGCGTTATATGGTCAATACAGATTAATTAATACGGTTTCAAAATCGGATCAGAGTAATGAAACAATGAATACAACCTATTTTATGCAACTTTTTCGAAATTTAGTCTGATTTTTTCCATATTATAATTATGACATTATTAATTTGTAAGATAAATACTTTGAAAATAATAAAAAAGCTGTTTGTGAGGTCTGTGAATGATACAAAAAACTTTTAGTTTTCATGAATTGAGTAACTGAGTTTCTTAAAAGGTTCCAAAGTAGTAAGTTCTAATACCGGAGATGTATCATATTTCGCCATGGGGTCATATTAGAAACTTATCCAATATTGGTAAAAGAAGATAAACTTGAATAGGCAGTTGCCAAATTCAGTGGAAGTTTATCCTTCAATGCAACACAAGTTGATGAAAGACTTGAAAAGAAGAAGATTAATACGGGTGAACAAGAAGTGGGAAGATTTACGTATCAAGCAACATTGAGCTACAAGCAGTTTACAGCATTAATGGATGATTCATCAAAAACTTGTAACAATGTAATTGATATATTTGGATGCAATGGGTCCACAGAGTTAAATGGAAGCTCCCTCAAGCTATCTTATGATATGCTACAACTAAACGATAATATCCATGGTCTTCTTCTGTTAATGGTACTCCCAAAGATCCAGCTACCTATCTTCAATTTGCTGAGAATAATGAACCATTTACAAGACTGCCTCATTTTGAAAATGATTTAAAAAATGCAATTACATTTTAAAACAGCATATTTTGCTCTCTATTATGTGATACAAATTTAACTATACTCTTTTGACGAATCCTTGAACATATAAGATAAATCCCATTTCAAAAAAATATGATTGAAAATGTATCTCATTAAACCACGAGAGATGATGACCCATTCCATGGTCAAATATATATTATGTTTTATTTATGGTACTTGTTACTGATTTTTGGAAAATTATAAAATGCAGGTAGGTTCGATAATAGATGTGTACCTATTTTTGGATGAATGTCCTTGACTCATTAACCTATAAAGTGAAGTTGACCAAATGAACTTTAAAATGTATAAAAGTTATATAAATTATACAATATGTGAGTGACCTATAATGTATGTACTTTTTAGGGTATACAAATGGTTTTTTTTTCTGACAAGAAACAAAAAGGTTTGTCTTACTGACTATTGAGCTATATCTTGACATTATATCCCTAATATTAGGGATACCCCCCCCCCCCCCAAAAAAAGCAGCTTAGCTGTCATGTAAATAGAAGATAAATGAAATAAACAGAGTCCCACTCCATATCAGCAAGGATTTCCTCTGTTTTATATCCACAATTCTACTCTGAGTCCAACTTTACATTTATACCTCGACAACAAAATCCTCAGTGCAACTCTCTCCCATTTATGAATACACACACTCTCGTGGTTACACTTTATACTTTGATGTTTTCTCCCCTAAGTAATGATAAAAAATGTAGAAACTAAAAAAAAACAAAACAATATTAAGCTTGGCAATAAACAACAAAAATCACACACTAAAAAATGCTTAGTATATACAATAGACCGGTTTCATTCTCAACTTTTTATCGAATTTCGATCACAGGTAGTAGGGAAAAGTTTTCATATGTCAAATTGCACTGTCCCACATGGTCATGTTTATGGGGCACATCTCGATTGAATGATGAAAAAAGGCAAAAACACTTGACTAAATGAATATAGACACTAAAAATACATTTTTAGTCATTTTGCAAAAAATAATTTTGATACGCATCTATAAAAATAAAACAAAATTTTTTTTCTAAAATTGTTATATGGAACAAAAAAAAAAGAGAAAAAGGAGTAGGGAAATTTTATTATCCGCGTATAACGCGCATCCTTCTTTTTCACATTTACAGAAAGTAAGGATCAATTTTGGTAGCTTTAGAAAAAATACTTTATTAATATTTTTTATAACTTAGAATAATGTCTATCATAGTTATTGTAGGTAAAATAATGATTAATGTAGGTTTTTAATCTTTATTGACAAAGTTAAGAACTTTAGTCTCCTTTAAAACTTTGAACAGGATGTGATACCCAAAGATGACATCGTAGGACAATGAAATTCTGCATGGGCTATTTTCTAACCATATGATAACTTTTCTGCACCATCCGTAATCGAAATTCGAAAAAAACAGCAGATGAAGTTTCCTTGTAATAAAAGTAATATAATAATGAACAGTCAACCCTATCATAAATAGGATTTCTGCAACGGATTTTGCAATAAATAAGAATACTGCATCAACCAAGTAAATGTTTCGACATAGGAACAGGGATTCCTTTCGAAGGTGGATTTAACCTTCAACGAAGGGAAATTTCATCATCATTAGGTTATGTTGAAGGACTTAAGAGCCATGGATTATGATGTGAAATAGATTTTTTGAAGGGTGAATCCTCATTGAATAAAAGAAAAAATCCTTCAAAATCCCTCCCAATTTGATAGGTAATTAACGAATCAATAAAATGGGCGTCCCATTTTCATCTTCTTTTTTGTTATTATTATTGTTCTTAAAAAATATATCCTTTAAGATCATAACAATAAATATTAAATAATGGCTATAACCATGATTAATACGACATAAAGGTCATGAAAGATAATCTCATCTCTTTTAATATTATTATTACTATTTCACGCCCAACTTAATAACATGGAGAGGCTCTTAGGTATATTAAAGTAATGTAAGCCCCCAAGAAAAAGGCGCACATCTTGTACAAAGATAATTCATTCATTCAAAACATTATTATCTATAACAAAAATTGTTAAGAAAAACGTCATCGTAATCGCAGAATAATAATGTAGTAGTGGGCACTTGACCGAAAACATTTTGTAGAAGGACAAATTTACCGAATGAAAATTTCCCTAACGTACATTTTTGTCGAATGGCCATTTGGGACATTTGGCCAAAAAATGTATTTATTATACTGATATATACTATTTAAAATGATTTTATTATAAAAAAGTATTGTTCATATTCTATATAGGTAAATTAATTAACATTTCAAATATTAATTTTTTTCTAAAATAATTTCAAAAATCCATAGTTATTCTCAAAAAATTATTATTTTTGGGATTTTTTTAAAAATCCATCTCTGTTTACGAAAAATTTAATTTCAAATATTAAATTTTTTGAAGGAAAATTTAAAATAATTCATAGCTATTTACAAAGAAATGATTTTTTCGGTAATAAATTTGAAAAACCAAATTAAAAAATTAAATTAAATTTCAAATATTAAATTTTTTCTAAAATAACTTCAAAAATCCATAGTTATTCTCAAAAAATTATTATTTTTGGGATTTTTTTAACAATCCATCTCTGTTTACGAAAAATTAAATTTCAAATATTACATTTCTTGAAGGAAAATTTAAAAAAATTCATAGCTATTTACAAAAAATTATTTTTTCGGTAATAAATTTGGAAAACAAGATTAAAAAATTAAATTTAATTTCAAATATTAAATTTTTTTAACAAAAATCCATAGCTACTCACAAAAAATTAATTTTTTTTGAAAGAAAAATTTCAAAAATCTATAGTTATTCACAAAAAATTATTTTTTTCCGAAAGAAATTTGAAAAATTACATATTTTGGAAAAGCAATATTCCTTTATTTTTATATTTTTTGGGGAGGGATGTTTACATCCCCTCCAGCCCAACCCCCGGCAAATCCTCCTGGTGATATGAAATTAGTTTCTGCATATGATGTGTCAATACTTGTAAGCCTATAATAACGTAAATTAACCAACCTTGTACGTACATATGTATCTACGTAGATGACCAAGTTGTTTTCTACCTTTTACCTCATTTAAAACAACGGTTCTTTCCGTACTTTTTGGCCTCACAAACTTATATGTTTCCCCCACTTTTTTGTTTTTGTTAAAAGAGAGCTTCTTCATTTGGCAATGAGCTAACGTACAATTAGTAATATGCTTTTAATATAGGTTTATTACCTATTTTTACCTACCTACATGCATAGAAGCATCATTTATCTATGTTTGTAAGTTGAAGAGTTGATCAATATACATACAAATACTTTCTAAAATTACAGCCTTATCAAAATATACATAATATATTATATCTTCAACCTACAAGTTAAGGCTATGGTTTAGAAGTTTGTCCTATCGTCATATTTTCTCTTTTCATCTCAAAATTGGAGACAACGGCGTAAGTGGAAAGTTGAATTTCAATCATTGTCACCTTTTAATATTAGGAAAATCGTAGCTAAGTTATGCGAATTATTTGCTATTATTTGCTAAATTATTTGGACAATTACCAATTTTGAGGATCTTGAAAATCATGATGTTATCATGATTTTCACTGCCTTATTAATAGCTTCATTCTTTGATTGTTAGATCAGTCCTAGAACTAGCCAGAAGTGTTTTTTTTACCATTCAGTGTCCTAAGGACATCAGTTAAAAATGACAACGATCAAGAAAAGAATGTATTTCTTGACTGTATAATATTTGAGTACACTCGTGGAACATCAGTTAAAAATGGCAATGATCAACAAAGAATGTATTTCCCACTCGTGGAACAGGCAGAGTGAAATTGTTGCCATCCGCACCGAACAAGACAATGTTGAGATTGCAAAATTCTTAAATCTGGACATTTCCTTCGTTTGGAGGGTTGAGTATGAGATTCCAGAAGGAACACATTCCATCATCTAAGAATACTTTTTGTGGCCACTCTATATAAAGACCTTTTTTGACGGGAATTGGTAAATATATTTTTTCAAATAATTCATGATTCAAGGGATTCCAATACATTGTCCTAGTTCAATCTATCGATGTTTCTCTTGACAAGTAGTGTAGGGTTTTTTCCCCATGCGTTGTGCTCATTGTAAAACCTTCAAGAGTAATGAAACAGGCTTGACCTCTGTTGGCCAATTGATAACTTAAGGGGAGCTAGATAAATTCATTCTTTCACTGAGGTCCAAAAATATTTAATTTAATGTCATATCTAAGGGAATAATTTGCCTTTTAGTTATATTTGTAGTGGATCCATCCAGGTTACGTAATTCAAGAAACACCAAGCTGAAAATAACCAACCCGTGTGATATTAGTGATACTGATAAACATATAAAAGATGAAAATACCAGCTTAAAATTAATTATTTCTTCATAAAATATAAAAATAAACCCACTAACTTCACTATGTTAATGATTAACTACGTGAATCACAATATTTCCCGGGATCACGTAATTTAAAAATTTATTAACCGGATTCCCACTCCAAAACCATTTCTTCGTAAATAATCAACCCTAATACACACCTAGGAACATTATAATATAATGTTCTTTATTTTAATAAATAGCGTCTGACATATTTTGTTTTTTGCAGTTTTTTATTTTTATTATTATTTTTTTGATTAATTAAGATTGCAACGTTTATATTAAGAAATTTTTTATTTAATTACTCCCCCTCATTGATGGGCAAACCACGAGTTGGGTGTCGAGTTTTTCTTGTATTTATAAAAAATGTTGAAAAGTGATTGTTGAATAGTCTTTTAATAAATTGTCCTTTATCAGCATAATAATTATCATTGTAATGATTTTTTATGTGTCATATTTTTGCTTCATCTTCTATCCTATACAATATTTAAGATGATAAATACCTATTTACAATTTTTTTAAATTCATTTTTCAGGTTCAAAGTAGGATTTAATGCGTCTGTATGTATTATATATCCACACATCCAACGATAGATATGAAAAAGTGGAGTGGGGAATGAAAGATGTGGTCTTCGGTGCAAAACATGCTTTGTTTGGTAAAAATGCATTAATTAAGAAATAATCTATCATCTGCAGTCAACAAAATTTAATATTATTTACGTCAATTACTATTTTATAAGTTCAAAGATATAAAATATTCGATTTCTCGACCCATGCTTTCAGCATGATAATCGGTATGTTAAAAAAAGAAAAGAAAAAAACAAAATGGTAACCCCGACAATTTGAAGAATGTTTAGAAGGAGAGTAGCTTAACTATCAGGACGGTTCATCAGCTACATTCAGCTGTGACAAGGGAAGAAGGAAATCAACTATGATATTGACTATAATTACTCCCATTTAAATCTTCGATTTTAATCTGAGTACATTAAGGACCTAGAGTGATAACTCTGCGACAAATCCTCAGGGTTACCCTAAGTCTTTTATGAGCACAAGCGAATGTTTCTTCAGGTTTTGTATATAATTGATTGTAGTAGAAAATAAAGTTCACTCCTTAGGAATTAAAAACACGAAAGAATAACAACAGGTTAGAAAAAGAAAATTTACTCTTCCAATTCCAAAAAACAAAAGTGATGAGCAAAAAATTACATCCAATCATGATCACTAATCAATTGTGTCTACTACTAAGGGGAAATAAAGTTTTATATAGCTAAAATATCAATTTCTATTATTAGGGTGACTAAACACCCAAAACAAAGTGCTTGCGTTATGATATGAAGGGTTGTTAACAAACTATGGGAGGTCGTCCCAAGTTTTTTTCATGTGAGGCAACATTTTACACTATATGCATTAGATATTTGCAAATAAAAGAATTGGTTTCTTTCAGTACTAAAACTATTAGCAATAAAAAGTAATTAAATATATTTTTAATAATTATTCTTAATTAAAAAATAATATTTTTGGGTACATTGGACTGTGTATATGTCTCCCTCCTCATCCCTTTATCATTTTTTAATTAAGTCTCCCCCTCTTCCAACGATAGATTATAATTTTCTTCATAAGTAATAATGATTACATGAAATCATGGGCGATTCTAATCGAATTATACATACAGTTTTCCCTATTTTAATATCTCTTGATTACAATTGTTTCTCCGTAGATATATTATATAGAAATTTCGATTAATGTATAAAAACAACAGTATCATAACTAAGGTAATTTGATAAAGCTTTTAATCGTATTAAAAACTACTCTTAAAAAAAAAAAGAAACTCAAAGAGAATGAAAATTATATTTAATCTTTTAATTTTGTAAGGAAATTTATTCCGTTTCTTTATGTTAGAGAAAAATTAAAGTTATTTTCCCCGAAATAGAAAAATTAATGATTTTCAATCAGACTTATCTCATTTATAATGAAACGTTTCCACTTTTTTACACATCTTAAAGATGTGTCCTGTAGAACCATCTTTGATGCATGACGTCATCAGAGATATCAGCCTCATCATCAATCAATCCTCATATATATTTATTCCAAAAATAAATGCTTTAGTTGGATCTAAATTAAGAGTGATTATAAATATTTTAATTCATGAAGGAAACTTAAAGCTTAACAAATAAATTTTATTAGTAAAAAAAGAGTAACAGAGCTCAATGGACAACGCGTTCAGGATAAATTATTATATTATATACTATTTCTTCGATATTCAGTAACGCTGAAAGAAGGAAATATACTTTATGGGCTTCAATGACAATTCCGATGTGAGATGGAGTAATTGTAATGAGGCGTGTCCGCAGGGGGAGGGCAAGAGGAAAGTATACCCCCCCCCCAAAAAAAAATTGAGTTTTTTTTTTTTTCAAAAATTTAATATTTGAAAATCAATTAAACTTTTCAAAGTTTTTCCCAAAAATTTTATTGTCTGTGAAATGCTATTTATTTTGAAATTTTTCCACCAAAAAAATAATTTTTTGAGAATGGGTGTAGATTTTTGAATATTTTTTTCCAAAAAATTTAATTGTCAGTGAAAAGCTTTGGATTTTGATTTTTTTTTTCCAAAAAAATTAACTTTCATTGAAAAACTATCAATTTATAAATTTTTTCTTCAAAAAATTTAATTTTTTGAGCTTGCCGGAAGATTTTTCTAATTTTTTTGAAAAAAAAAAAAAAATCCTTTCACATAAACCCAATATATCCTTACTTTGGTGAAGCTGGCTCGCACAGTTTCTAGCCTTTTATCATTCCAGACCTCCTCTGCAGCTGTCATAAGCTGATCCTTATTGACTTTTGGAAGAAAATTAGCTTTACTTTTCACCGTATCCTAACGGCAAAGTTTAGTTGGGTTACAATCAGGAAATGATGGTGGCCAAAAATCTGACAGATTAAAGGAAAAAGCAAAAAAAATATATAATAAATTTAGTGAAAATTATGCCATTTTACATTTCTTAAAAACTGATAAAAAGGAATGGACTCTACCGATTTTAAGTCACATATTTAGAAACCCTACAACACTATTGACTTCTTATCAAACTACGTACTTAATTAACTAATTATTGATTATATTTTTCGTCTGGGTATATTGACCATTGGTATCCAATATCCAAGTATATATAATATATCTATTTGCATGTACTTCTTAAAAAGTAAAAATGGAAGACTTATTTAATAATCCGATTAAAAAACTCATCATTTGTTTAATTTCTCTCGTTTCCCAAACAATTATTTAATTAGATGATTTCCTAAATTAATTACAGTCTACTTATTTTAACTCTATATATATTTATTAATATAATCTAAATATATATCTTTATTCAGATAATGAAAGTTACATTGTGTACAGGGTGCGTCCATTTTTTTTCTCAATCTGATTACCTTAATTTTAAATACTTATGTGAAACAAAATGAAATAGATTTATTTGAAACATAATGGATAATATATACTTTCCTCTAGACCTGATCACAGCCTCAATTTTTAGCCTAAACCTGGTAAAAGCCATAATGAAGAGATATTTGATCCACTCTTTTTAATGTAAGCCTAAAGATATTTAACGTTTGGATAAGGTATAGCATGATTTTTTGCCCCAATTGTACCCCATCAAAATAATAATCCAAAGAGGTGAGGTCTGGTGATGAAGATGGGCAGAAATTAGCATGAGTTGTGGGGTGTGAGACAAAACCATCCAGCTGCCTCACATTGTTTCCTTCTGGTGAAATAATAGTATACTTCAGCACCCTCTAGTAGTAGGCATCAGAATAAATTTTCTGTCTTGGCTTGAAGAAGTAGAAATGTACGGAGTGGGGATTCTTTCATAAATAAATAATATTTGATACTTAATTTTTTCGAAAAAATTAATATTTTGATAACAGCTGTGGACTTCTGATTTTTTTTTCTTCAAAACATTTTATTTTGTAAAAATAGTTATGAGTTTAAAAAAGTTCTAAAAATGTTATTTTTTGTGAATGACTGTGCATTTTTGAATTTTTGGATATTTAAAAAAAAATTCCAAAACCAAGCCCCACTCCCAAAAATATCATTTTGCGGACGACCTTGAAATTTTGTATTTTTTTACTGTCGGATCCTAAAACATTCAGTACCATTATCCGCACTGGATCCTTACGTTGGAATATAATTCCAAAACTCTGATGTTGTATTGTCAAGCATTAATTGTATTGTCTATTTTTGTGACGAAATATAAAACAATTTAACTGTTGATTTTTGAGTACGCACTGTGTATATATATTGTATAAATATGCACCAAAATCCAAATACTCAATATTATGCTTTGGCCTTATAATTGTACTAAATAAAGCCATAAATAACTTCTTTTTTTTTTCTTTTAAAAAAACGCAATCATTATTGATAAACTATGTTTTGTCAATTCAGAGTCATTACCCTGTTGTTGCAAAAAACAAACAAATAAAAATATTGTAATTTGCAATGCAATCATTTCCGCCTTTTTCCCATTTTGAATGTCATTCAAGTACATACAAATTAGTCAATTGACTCTCTCAAAATCTAAAAAAAAACACTTTGTTTCAAGGGAAAAAGGAAGTAAAAATATCATTGAAAAAATAAATGTCCATCGAAACCTCTCTTTTCAATAACAAAACAGTTATAATCTGGTTGATTTCCTTCACTAATATCCATGATTAAACAATTAGGTTTCGTGATTAATATTATATAAGTAATTTGAATATATAAAAAATTCATACTTCTGCGACTTTATCTCACTTAACCTACCTACCCAAAACGAAGAAATACTTAATGGAATAAGCTATCGATATCAAATAACTTTTGATAATAAGAAGGAAAAAAGTTCCCCAATACTGTTTTTGGATCCCCGTTAAAGCCAAAAATCCCTGGTTATCTGCAGCGCCCCCTAATAATTGATGTATCACTTTCTAAACTCTGACTTTTTGCCAATTTCTATGCGTATCTTTTTTTTTCTAAGGTCTGAGGTAAAAAAAAGAATGTAGTCAGTAGGTAGATGAATATTTTGCTATCCATCCACATGTTCAGTTTCAAATTGAATTCGTCTTTAAAAATTTCATATCCCAAATGATATTCTCACATTCTTGTCGATCCCAACTCACCAAAAAATTTACCCCGTGATTGAAGGTAGGGGATCAAAATTCAGAGGCTCGTCCCTCAACAGCTCATTCTTTCCTTTAGCTCTAGCAAGAACTGCGAAGCTGAAGGATTGCCTAATTTGTTCTAGGACTGTTCAATGGAAGAACTGATTTAAAAAAAGACTGAAAGGGAGTTGAAGAAAGAAACCACTGATTAGAAAAGAAGTCCTGAGTACTACAAAGTGATTTGTAGATTTTAAAAAAAATATTGATAAAAGCAATGAATAATAATATCAAAAGCTGACAATTTGTCGATAAAGAATTAAAAAATCGTTAAAAAAACCCAAAACATTTTAATCTCTTTTTCACCTTTAATGGAATGTCTATCTGTCTGCCTATCAGTGGATCATGATGGACCCTCAGGACACGATTCTCCGTGTCCTATGATTTATGTATGTATATTAATAGTTATTATTATATGTAGAAACTCTAACGTTTAAACAATGATTTTCTGTCAAAAAGCAAAGGTATTATGTAAATAAAAGCCTGCTATATGCGCAACCTTACAAAGGAGTCAATATACTATGTGTTTATGTAGACTTGATCCCCTACGGGTAGATATATGAGGACTTTCTTTCAAATACATATGTGTATTATTCATATTCCATCATTTCTCAAGGACCTCTCCGGAACAAGAGTCGAAAGACTCTTATATATACATCAGTCAATGATTGATTTTTTGTAATATTTTTATTGTTATTAGATTCTTGTTGTTATTTTTTCTCTTTTTCTTCATTGATATTCTGGATGTTCGTCAATCCATCTTCTTCTTCGTTATCAGATGGCTCAAATCTTGTAGATTGTAATAATACCACAATAATAATAATTGAGGTGTAGGTTCAAAAAGTAAAAAATTAAAAAGGCAGAAAACATGAATGACTCAGGCATTTATCATGTACTTTACAAGAACTAAACCTTGATTGCTCCCATCCCAACATATATAAATTATCATGAAAGTAACACCCTCCAATTAAAAGTGAAATACATAAATGTCTTGTAAGTCAATAAATATATATTTAAAAATCGTCAAAAGTAACACAAATCTTTTTAAAGAACAATATACATATATATGTAGCTCGTCAACTCATAAGCATAAAAGAAGGATTTTTTAGATTACCTCTGGATTACATTTGTACAACATAATTATCGTTCCTTTTTATCAACAAATTATTCTGATTAGTTATTTGGAGCCCCCACAAATTCAACAGAAAGTAGGAAGAAATCCTCATCACAATCACAAAATTATAAATGAATGGATTTAATGTATTTGAAAGAGCATATTGTGGTCAAATTAAGTTACATACATACATCAAATGAGGGCTTTAAACGACAGTTAACACTTTTGTGTATATCAATGTATTCCATACATTTTAATACAAAGGCAACGGGTAATTAACTAAATTATTTCAATGAAATAATGGACTGTACCTATGTAAGCATGATATGAACTAATTGATTTTTGTGTTAATTCACAACGTATAAAGAGAACATGAATCATTCTTTGCAACAAAAAGGGCCTTAGGGATGCAAAAGATACAAGGTGGCTATATATATATATTTTTTTTAAATCTCTAAGCGGAAACAGTTCGGGGTAAAATAGTTAAGATAATGGGGCCTTCTAGGGGTTTACAACAACAAATACGTATGAATTAATTGGTTATAAGGCTGTGTACTCTAAAAATAGTTAATTGTGTGGCGAACAACTTGGCACAATAGAAGTAATTTGAAACAAGAGGGAATTAAAAATAATGGAAGCAGAGACGAAATTTAATAATGTTATCGAATATATATAAAATGTTTTTGCTTGATATCCGTATTCCACATGTTATAGATCTTAAAGGCATCAAATGTAGTATAATATAACAAAAAAAAAAAAAACCTTCCTCCTGCAAATAAAGTAGTTTTATTGTGTTGTATTTTGCCTTTCTAAGCCATTTAAAAATGAAGTTCCCTTATGATTTTTTATCGTCTAATAAGAAAATTGATCCTTTTTAAATTCACATTTGATGTCATTTTTACACATTTATTATTTTTATGAGGAGGGTTTTTTGTACTATTCTCCATTTAACCTTCATTTTTGCATGCAAGATTTGGATTATTGGATTATTTCACTCAAAATATGGACGTGTCACAAAAAATATTCCTTGCATTTTTATTTGAAAGAGTCAGTTTTCCCTAAATTATTAGACGTTTATTTATTATAATCTTTTCTACGATTAGCAACATCCACAAAATGTTTGATACAATAAATTGATACTTTAAATGAAGGAACTTCATGTTAATTTCAAAACAATAAATCTTAGAAATACCGAAGATATTTTCCAGCCAGACTTTTAATTAATTCAAACATAGTTGTAAAAATTATTGTTCCACCCAAATTAACTATACGAGTCTTTGAAAAGAGTACACATATTTTTTAATTAAGAGATTTTTATGTGAACATTGGATTGGACATTTGCAGCTGGCTGAATTTTTTTTTCAACAAAATCCTCCAAAGACGTGTGATCATGAGAAAAGTTGGTCTAAAGTTGAATATCTTCATTTGTATAAATTAACTCCCTCCCCTATTTTTATACTAGTGACGTCATACACACATTTTTTAAGGCATGTCACGACTTGCTTTATAAAATAAACAAAGATGCCGTGTTTTTTTCCTTCCAGCTGTTTGCATTAACTTTCATAACTTGATTGATTCTTGTATGCTTTACAGCTGCTGAATTACATAGAATTTTGATTTGTCTATTTATTTAAATCACTCAAGGCCCTTCGTTTAGAACTCGGGTCATTTCATTCTCTGTCTTTCATACTTATTTTAATAAAATTATCCATTTAATGTATGAAATCATTAGCAGTTGGCAACAAGAAAAATACAGAAGGCAAGTTAACATTTATTTTTTTTCAATTTTTTCTACTTGACAATTGAGGTTGAGAATGTGTCAAAAAGTTTTTCTTCTTAAGTATTTCTTAAATGTATCATCACATGTATATAACTTAACATAATTATTACAAATGAAAGATAAGTGACGTTTGATATCACATAGCATCAAACTTGAATTTAAAGTGAATCGATTTGTGAAACAATGTCTTGATAGACATATTCACACTCAGAGGAGATGTATATATTTTGATGAAAGACAACTTGTTTTGTCATGCGAAACTCCCCTTAATATTTAATATCATATATCATCAACAATGATTTCAAGATGGCGTTACTTTTGATTTATTAAGTAGACAACTCTCTATAATTGTAATTTATGATTACTTTGAACACGGTTGACTCTTACTAATACTTGTACTTAAGAATGGATTAAAACTATTAACAAAGTCAGACACATTAAAAGAATATTAGCCTATTCTAGCTAAAACTTAAAAAATTGATTCCGGACAATGAAATTTCTCAGACATCATTAGTGTGATGTAATAAACTCGTAGTAAAAATTTCATACAATTAAACATAATAAAATTTTTTGCAATGCTGTGTCAACAAATCTAAGCTCATAAACTAAAGTCCAAAATGTGAACCTAAATAATTGCAAGAACTATAAGTATTAACATACATATTTAATACCCTTAGCGAAAAGAAACCCACTATTTTTCAAATATATGTCGTTAGTAATGTGTATCTAGCGTTGTATAAGTTCGTTTAGTTAACACTTGATAGTGTTAGAAAGATAAAATTTTGTACTACAAAAACTTCTCAGACTGTTTTGTGACTGTTTGACTCAACATTATTGTAGCTGGCGTCAAAGATGGACACCAGCAAAGAGAAAATACAAGATATTTTAAAGTTTTTCTTCAAACAAAGCAAAAACGTAAGCCAGGTGCCTACAAATATGAAAAGTGTTTATGGTCCTAATGCAGTAACATCTAATCACTCATAATTTTTATTTTGTCTATTCTATTCCGGTAATTTAGATGTCAAAGATCCACCACACTCTGGAAATACAATTGTCAAAATTGTGGAGTCCAACCGTCGTGAAAGCGCTGGTTTGATTACCAAAGAAATTAACATTTATGAAAAAAAAATATCCATTAAAAATAATTGATTCTTTATGAATTTTCTTTTACTGCATCTTTTACAATTTGGTAAAAATAGTTTTAATAATATCCTTCCATAAGTTACTATTTAGATAGTATAAAAAATTTCAATTGTAAAGTTTTTTTTTTTTAATATGCCTTAATTGGTCGAATAGAGTTGCACTGATTTACTATAAATAAACATTATAGTATTGCAGTTACTCTATCTGATCCAGGAATCTTGTTTAAAGTTCGTATCAATAATGCATATTTCCTTCTCTAGGAACGACCGAGACACCAATCTACGCAGATTGAGTTCAAGAGAATTATAACTCACAAGTGCGTTGTCCATTGAGCTATGTCCTTCCAATTAATTTCTTACTAGTGTTAGAACGATACGCATATATTTGTTCGGATTCCAGTATTAAACTTTGTATATTTGCTTTGATGCCTTTCAATACTTATTTTTGACAAAAATATAAAACAAAATTGTATTTCTCTTGTTGGAAAACTTTGTATTTTATAGGTTATGGCTGAGTTTTGGATTTGTAGTATATGATGACCTGTCATTGTTATATACAATATTATTGAGTTCTGCAAGTTTCTGTGTACCCCAAATGCCTGAGATCTTTAACATAACTTTCAAAATATAATTATTTTTTAACAAAAAATTCCAACTATACTAATTCATTCAAGATTCCCAACACTCCCTCCTACTTTTAATTTAATCTCCTCTTATTCTGAAATAATTACAAAAAGTAATTAAAATGAATTAAATATTCAATTTGCCAAAAGGCGGGTATTATACATTTACAATAATTATCCGTTATTTGTGCTTGTTTGAAATGGTTATGATATGAATCAATTTTCATTTAGTATAAGCATAAGTAGATATTTGGTGGGGTGTTTCAGTCTCAAACCAATAGATAATGTCCAAATAATCGGGCAAAAAACCTCAACAAATAACTGTAAATAAAATAAAAATTAGGGTGGAGCTTATTTATTTAATTTGAGAAATGTTGTGCTCCAAGGGTCGCAAATTTTTATTTTCAGATGAAAAACATCATATTTAAAATTTTAAAAAGTTTTGAAAAAATATTTGAAGGTAGATCTCCAAAGTTCAGAAATGATGGGATTTTTTCAAAAATAAAGGTTTTTACCTGAATATCAACTAAACCCTTGTTGTTATAACATATCTTTTAACACAAGGAATTTTGCCGAATACATCTGAAATCGAAAGTATATACAAGATTTTTTGCTATTTGGTCAAAAAGAGAAATGATTCCCATAAATGACATTTTTTTTTCTATATGTCCATGTGTCTGCTCGTAAAAGAAACGATATCTATACTTACAATTTATGTTTCCAAATCATTAGATATAGTCAATGTATTACTTGAAGTAGACAGAGAAGGGGTAATTTACATAAATTTGAACTTATTCTGACCTTTTACTGACCTTTTTTTAATAAAAATGTATTAATAACCTAAACTCATCTTATATGCCCAAAACCTAAAGAACTATTATGGGCTAGTTTTAGTTGAAAATTATCATTTTACACCAAGATTATAATGGGGAAGCATCCGAAATATCACAATGTAAAGATAATATATTTGTATTTTTTAGATAAAACTTTCATATATTTTTCTAATTTATTACTAATCTAAATTTTGACTATAACTTAATAAATTTCTTATAATTTCTATTGCAGGTATACTTTTAAATTTTATTTTTTCCAAGAGTATTTTTCCTTGAATAAAGGACATACAAGCTTCGATGATCTTCGACCATTTGGAGGAGGAAATGAAGCTGTAATTCATTAGATGTTAGTAGACCGCTATATTCTTTAAAGAGACCAACTCCACGCTCAGCATGATCATTAACATTTTTAAATGAATAATAGTATTAAAAGCTTGTCGGTAGTTATCTCAATTATTCCATAAGTTTCCATCGGTCTCAATAACTTTTTACAAATACGCACAAAACGTTAGTAATAAAACTATTAATTTTTTTGATAGAAAATTTATTTTTATAAATTTTTGTTTCACAAAATTTCTTGTAAAACAATGTGCTTAGATGATATTCATGTCAAAACACTCCTTTTTGAAAAAAATCCTAAAATTTCAAAACTTTAGAGCCGTGTAGCTACTTCTGTATATTTTTTCTAAAACTATTCAAAATTTATATACAAGTTCCTTAGTTTAAAAGGAAAAATTTGACAACCTCGGAGTACAACATTTCTCAAATTTATAAAATAAACTCCATCTTAATATACATATACAGTGGGCAGGAGATAATTTTTTCGTGTTGTGTTATTGGGCTCGAAAATTATCCAAGGGATGAAAGAAAGACCAAGTTTAATCAGCCAACAAGTTATCCTTTCCCTTTGCACCTAAATTTATATTGTTTTGGAACCAAACGAAAATTGAGTGGACATCAAGAAAAAGGTAAAGGGTGTCTGATCTTGCAGAACCTAAAATTTCCTCAGACGAGAAAATCCTCAGTGTGGACCTGCTTTTAAACTACCGAAATAACACATAATGATTGCAAGATTATTTGAGAGGGTTCACCTTCTGTTAGTGAACTGGATATTTATAACTATTATGGATATTATATAAGATTGATGTAAATGCTTCTTGGTCCTTTGAATCTACATTGTATCACCAATATTTTCAGTTTGCTCCTACAATATTCAATTTGATTTGATGCAATCCTTTATTAATGACTTGTTTATGATAAATTTATATATTTATCATTGTTTAATCGAGGTTTAGTGAACTTACTTAAATGTTTTGCTGAAAAGTCATTCCTCTGTATTTCCTTTTGATTATTTGGATGTTACAATCTGAAGAAATATTACATTGTAACTATTGTTTTATATAACACAAGCAACCTGATCAAACTAATGGGTAGTGATTTGTTTCTAAAATTTGCATTAATAATGAATATTTCAAAGAAATATTCACACATGAAACAAAAAAGTTCGTTTAAACATTAACAAATTATATCTTACATAAACTTCAAGTTCATATTTTTTAGAATATACATATAATGATTTATGTCTTATATTCGTACAAGTATTTCTAGCTTCTTAATTGATATTTACAAATGCAAAATGAATGGAATACTTAAAAAAAGATACAAGATTTGATTAGTCTAATTATTTTATTCGTTCAACTGTTTATCCTGTAATTAAAATACGTTTTACTTTTGAGGTTTCTTTTTAAACAGTTCACTAACCGCGTTATAAAAGGGATGTTCACTAACAGAGGGTTATGGGGACATTTAGAAAAAAGAACCAAGCAGGTACTGACAAGAAGATGGAGCCATAATTCTTGAATCAAAAAGAAAAAGTTGATTCCTAAGGTTAATACATGTTTTTGGGGCGGAATGTCTTGCCAAGGTTGAAGGTTAATAAACCTGATGAAAATTATGAATTTGGTCGGTATAATTCTTTATTCCATACATCTTCCAAGGTACGAAGTTTTGCATATAAAACGTTGCCTCTTTAACAGGCAATGTCGTCTGAAGCCGTTCACATCTATCCCATTTCCTCTAGGTTAATGTGTTTCGAGCGTTTTGGGTGTGCAAGTGCTAAGACCTCTCATAACAATATGGACGATTTAAAGAAAATCATTATGGACAATTTGAACCAAATATCTAAGCAAATACATCTCGAAGACTTGCAAACCAGGTCTTGTTCTTGTGTCAAGAATTTGATTGTTCCCAATCACAAGTCACATTGACTGATGCTATTCATTAAGCCAATAAACATTTTTTGTTCTATTTACTTCTATTTATATATTGCACACTGTTTTTAAAAACTATTCTATTTCGGGAAAATTCGACCCTGCTCCCTAATTCTATATATAGTATGGATGCATAATAATAAAAAATGGGTTTAAAAGAGTAAAAAGATATACAACAAAAGTTTAGAGATGAGATAATTGCCTATAATGTAGGGAACCGTTTTTAGTTTTGGTTCGATGTGTCTTGTTTTTGCAACAATTCAAGGTTTAATTGGACCAACTCATCAATGAATGGTCTATATAATATAAATACAATAATTAAACGTCAGACAGACCAATTTTGAAATGAACAAATTATATTAGAATGATAATATACAATAACAATAATTTGTCAAAAGAGAAAAATATTTTTTATTATGGGAGGTACAAACCTGGTGTACATATTTCGACACTAAATACTTTTTGTACATTTAAAATAAATTTTCCACGTACACTTTTAGTAGATGAATATTTTTTCTCCCCTTACGCACACCTTTTACAGAAAAAAAATATTATTAACTTATATAAATTTGGAGAAATCCACAGTTAGAATAACATAATAAGATGATTTTTGTTTAAATACGTAAATGATTTAGAAACGAATAGAGATATTGAAACATACTTTTTTTCTTTATGACATCCCATTTATATGTATGTATATACCTATAAGGGAGACGGCTCTCCACCCATTTTTAAAGAAAATATATTAATAATACAAAGAGGTTTATGAAGATTGAAAAAAAAAAGAAGTCTAATGTCATATGAAGGAACAGTTGGATAATTTTCAACTATCATTTTTACCACTCTCTAAAGAATATCCTCATTTTAACAACTATTTCAAAATATGTAGCCATTACTATAAAAACAGCCTCTGCACGCCGACAAACAGATTGACAGCACTTGATGATGAATGCCAAGTTCATGGACACCATACTGTCATAATGCCAGCTCGGAGGAATTCAAATTTGAATGGGATATACAGCAGACGTTCCCAAGATGCCCCAAAATGCCAAGTCAGGGATGGAGGAGGGACGATCGGAGACAGGCATGAATTCAGGTATATGTTTGCTGCATAAGTTTGGGTCTTCTTGGCTGTATGGGGCAGTAATGCATTTCTTGATATTGTAGGTAGTCTGGATGAACTCTGCAGCATTCTCCATACTGTATTGATACCGGAACCGGGGAGATGCGTTGCATTTCTTCTATTGCTCCGACATTTTTATATTTAGAGATATGGTTTAATAACAAAAATAGTTTATTTTGGTATCTTCTGTCGTTTGGTTGGGTAAACGAACCTCGTAATTAAAAATCACAAGGATAAAATTGTAATTAAATGTACTGCAATTTTTGGGTCCCTACACTGTCATTCAAATTTTTAGTCTGATTTAAAAGACAAAGAAATGATAAATATATTTTAAAACCCCTTTATTGATTATAATTTGCTCCCAATTTTATTAAATTAAATCTATCATTTTATTATGATTATAGTTTATACTTATGCATTTTTCTTTTTAAGTGCAAAGTCCTTTATCAAGATAGTTTGCAATTATATAAATTGACGATAACTACTTGTCGAACAATACATATGTAATCTAAATTCAATATTAAGAAAAATCATTCAAAGATACTTTTATGTTGATGGGCCACATGTGCTCTTTAGAGACTTGGTTGTTTGGACAAGAGAAGTATCATGTTAAATACCATCACATAACAGATATTTAAAGGGGTAAAAAGAAGATAAACAATCAATGCAGGTATGAAGAAGTAAACAAACTGTAATTACGACTGTTTACAAAGCCCTATTAGAACTTTTAATTAATTACTCCCTCGTTCATTTTTTTTAGTAAATACATCAAGCAACAATTTAAATTATAGTCAAAAATTGAAAAAAGAATAAATTAAAAAGTTGTCGAAAAGTCATTTAAAAAAAAATATCTTCACATAAATCATGTGTTTTTTTTTTTTTTACTTCCTCATCCTGTTATGGGGCTGTCAGTCCACAAACCCGATAAATATAGTAATAAGTTAGAGTATATAACAGTTGATTAAAGAGTATTTTTGGGTAAAATAATATATCCCTAATCAATTTGTTAAGGAATATTTTTGATTGGGAGTAAGTTTCCTACTTTATTGTATCTCTCAACTTTTCTTTTAAAAATAATCTTCAAATATGAGTTGGTAAATAGCCAACTTTCCCTAACGGTTGGAAATTTCTTACTTCAATAGTAGTGGGTTTTTAACAAAAATAAATATAGATTGTCGAGAGTGCTGATATTGTACGTTTTCATGTAATCTGTTTGATTTTTTGGATAAAAATGTCATTCTGAGTCCCAGGGCGAGGTGACATTTGTATTATTTTCAAAGAATGTTATTGAAAAAAACTCAATAATCAATTAAAAATAAGATGAAATTAATAAAGCTGAATTATTAATGCAATTAATAAAGCACTCTAAAATAGCTGATACAATAAATCTATATATTCTCTATTATTGTTCACAGCATAACACGAGTTCATTTGAATTCAGCCCATAGCGTGTAAAACGCTTTAAAGGAGTAGAAAAGGGACTTGTCCAAAGAATATAGTGTAAAATTACATGCAGTGGCATAACGCCGTGTTCCTTACTTTCGCCATTCCTAACGTGTCCAATTAATCTGTCAAAGAAATTTTCTTAAAAGGGGTTTAAATATTTCCCATTCTACAATCATATTTTCCTAGAAAAATGTTTGTAAAAATACAATCTCATCTTTATAGGTGCCTGAAAAGTACAAAGATGAGGGGCCATTTGTTCCTTTTTTTGATTATAAAATCAAGACCTCATTTATATATATGTAAGTGACACAACTTACGACTTCCATGTACATAACCTACCCAATATTTCCCCAGATTTCTCTAGAATAGTTGTATATAAAATAATTTTATATATCTGCATACATATATCTAGAAAACTGTTAATGCTAAATTGAAGGAAATAAATCTATTTTTAAACAGACTCTACCATGAACTAGATCACTGATGCGAGAACGTGGAAGCTCCTTGTTTTTAAACATGTTTGTTGATCTTTGATACTGATTGAATGGTTAAAATTTATTTTCAAGAATCATTCTCTGACTCAGTTTTGATTTACAAGGTATTTAGATCAATAAGATTATTTAAAACACAAAATGTATAGGGTAGAATGTTACTCAAGTCAGAAACGAGTAAGTAACCTTAATTACGAAAACATTCATGGATCAGGTAGGGCCTTAAAAGGTAAAAAAAAAAAATTGTTTATACAAACATACGATAATTATATAATACATAGGTTGAGCATCATACAAAATCAAAACCATATGGACACTACCAATTAAACCATTTAATCCAAAGTCGTTAATTCAACTACATTCTAAATATTCGCAGATGTTGTATGAGTAAATTAAAATAAAAAATAAATGAAAAATTAGTATCCAACCCTTATTCTGATTTTTTTTGTACAATCAGTTGGTCTCTCAAACGAGATCTGGAACAAGGTCTATTTATTAATGTCTGGGCAATAGAAAATAAAACAGTAATTTATAGCCGTAATACTATATAATAACGTGTCTGGGCTATGAACTTGGGAATATTTTCATTTATTTTTAATTCATAGTATTATAAGAACAAAAATTGGTTTAAACTTATTCATCTCCTCAAAAAGAATATTTGGTTTAATGCGTTTCTTACCAAAATTGAGAAGAATCTCAAAACATATTACCAACCTTTTATTCCAGTTACAAATTACTATACTGTCATCTTTTTTACTGACCAGACCTTATTATATACATAGAGATGTAAAAAATATGACCTGACGGAATATAAAAATAAATAAAAAAAACCAAAAATAACATGATAACCTCGACGATTTAAAAGAATATTTACAAGAAGACCTGCTTAAATAAAATAAAATCTTATTAGATTATCTATGGGCAGTAGCTATGGGATTAAGAAAATATAAGCACAAATTCGAAACCTTATCTAGCAAGAACAGGAATTAATCCATTTTCTAGCCTCAATTCTACTCTGAGTCTAACAGCAACTTCACCTTATCCTCCGCGTTACTCTATGGGGGGCTGCAAAGGGGGGCTCCCAAAAAGAAACCATCAATGAATTTATGCTTTGTACTATATTTTTTTTCCAGTGATAATAGTTTTTTTTTAAGGATTATAATCATGCGGACGCCCCTTTACTCTCTCACAAACTCGTTGCTAAACATTATACTCAGATGTTTTTTCTTTTAGAATGAAAAAATAATGAAAATATCATTGAAAAATAAAACACCCTTCAGATTTCCAACTAAAAAAATAAATATCCCATACATTAAGATCATATTTTATACAACTGTATATACAGACCTTGATTTGAACAACTTTTATAATACCGTACTACCATCTGGACACTGTGATTGTATATATTAAATTTGATAAATGAAGCTAGTATCTCAAATATAACTTTCGCAAAATCCATTTTTTATTGATAAAAAGACTGACTTAATACAATTTAAATAAAACTCGTTTGCAAAAGATAAGAAGAATATTTACAATGTGTCAATATGACACGTATTATATCTTTTGATAAATGCAAACTTCATTTATTATTAATATTTGTGTAGTTTGTTGTGAATTCGAGGCTGTCAAAAAAAGAAATGATATGTTACATTTACCAAAATTGAGCCCACTGACGTGGAACAGAGATAGTTAAAACCCACAATGACTCAACTAATATTGAAATATTTGGTATATCAACGCTTTAAAAAATCCTGAACAAGAATCAAGAAATTGAGAAAGTTCAAAATTAAAAAAAAAACTTTTTAAGTTCATTTATACAAACATCCCAATATTTCATAGACATATTAATATGAGACACTTATATAATTTGTATTCAAATTTGTGAGGTGTGACCTTGATTTGATTTAAGAGACACATAATTAAGTTCAATATGGCCTTTTAAATAAAAGATGTCATCTTCTGATTTTTTTATTGCGACCATCAATGTTGGTTTCTTGGAATGCAATGTACAGTGTCTCTAAAGAGTTCATAAGAATAAGTTGTTTATAGAGATTCTCGATAATTCGTCAAAGAATATAATTGTAATCCAATTTTAATCTTGAAAAAAAAAAAAAAAAAAACCTGACCGATCCAGGAAGTTATATGGTCGGGTATGCTTTCAAAAAAAGTATGTATTTTATTTTATTTTCGCATATATATATTACTTTAAAGGAATTTGCTACATTAGTATCTAGATTAGACTGCTTCAAATTTGGATTCACAATGAAATTTTGAATGGAAGATATATAGAGAGGGGTTTCGTTTGTTTTTTTAAAACAGAGTAAACAATGATAATGGAACTTTCTACTCGGGTAGAACCTGGCCGAATACCCGCAAGTATATTGTAACTACTGGCTGTTGGAAAAGTCTTTGAATGTTATTCAAATGAAAATTTAAGAGGTTTTGTTGGATTTTTTTTTCAATCCCAAGGAAGGAGGTTGCCGTTCTAGTCCATTCCGGTCACATTAACATTATACACATCCTCTCAGTCAGTAACCAGACGGTAAACAAACGACTTGAAGCTGGAGATAACACTAAAATCAAACTTTGAAGTAGTCGATTAACCAAACTAATTCCAAAAGATTCCCGAGATGCCTTTGAAGTTAATCCAGGAATGAGAATGATTAAGTTCGCCAATAAAAAAAATTTTTTTTTTTTGAAGTCTACAGTGTCAAGAACCGTAAAAAAATGCTGGTGGCAAAGTCCTTCAGAAACGACATTTACATACTTAGTTAGGTTAAAAAACACTCATCTTCAGCCCTGTTAACACATCCTGAATGATCTTAAATATCCTGGAAACAGGGTAATTTCCTTCAGTGTTGAAAAACCCTTCATTGTTGATCCTATCATTAACAGACAAAATGATAGATATGAAGCCTTTACAAATCCATATATATATAATGGGATCCTGAGAGATAATCCCGGTTCTTGACCCTCCAGACTGTCTGTTTGGTGACCAAAACATGTTTATGATGTTGGTGTGACTAGAACGACAACTTCCTTCCTTTTGGTTTCCATTTTTTACTCCCCACTTTCAAATTGATACGTGATTAGTACGAGTACGGGAAGAAAACAATTTATAACTCTATATAATTATACCATAATCGTAAATGTTTGCAAGATATATGATGACGTCTCAAATATCTATACACTAATACATTAGAACACATATAAAAAAGGAAGTACTTCAAGGTACCTATCAATTCTATCAGATACATGACAAATACCCGGGGGGTAAAAACGGCTATACCCTAATAAATAAAGATCCGAATACCATTTTAAATTTTTACTCCTCCCCCCCCCTCTCCCCCATCGACAAGCAATTACTCAGAATGTACCTTTTTTTGCAGGTAATATGCGGATGTCTTTACATTTATATCCCGGGTAAGGGTATTATCCAGACCCATCCCTTAAAATACCGAGAAAATGTTCTCTTTTATTTAAAATTCTAGGTCGACCCCAATTTTGAAACAGTCTTTTCTACATAGTTTATGTGCCCATCATTAAAAAACAAAAAAAAATGGGTATACTACCTACTTTTAAAAGAGAAGATACCCCTTTTTTTAATAGCTCTGTACTTGTATAGGTTTTAATTGCATTAAAGACCTTAATACCATTCATTCTCTTAGGTTTTTTTTAACCTTTATTGTCTTGTTACATGATTAGGATGATTATTTTATCTAGATGAAACGTGATTATTTTTGCAATTAGGTTTATTTTAATATCATATACTATTTTGGTTATTATTGTAGTTATTTTTGATTATAATCTATGTGTAAAGTAAAAAAAAGATACTTTGTTTTGCTTAAAGGGCTTTTAAACATGCAATTTTAGGATGAAAATAAATCGGCATCCGAATTCCATTTTAAAACTATTAAAGAAATGTATCAAATTTAAATAATTATATTGAGCTACACACTCATCTATAAGTAAGTGACCGGTTTAACTTTCTTCTTGGGGCATTGATACCTTTCCTTCAAAAATAACCATAAACAAGGACCGAAATCAGTTGGTAATTACCCAATACCTAGAGTTAACATTTTCGCAGGAGGAGAAGACGGAAGAGAGGCTTATGGAACTACGGAATTAAGACCGGTGTTAGTATAAGCTGTCTATAATATAGTTTTTTTTAGGGGGGGTGAATTATTTTCATAAAGATAGCATTAGTAAAGCAAAAATAACATAATTAAATATAAATTTATAACTATTTATTTTATTATTCATTTTTAAAGCGTTTGACACCAAAAATAGGCGAGACTACTTACTTCAGAGTTAGAAGTCAACACACCATTAATTGTTGGAAATTGTTTTCAGCTTATAAACGCGTATCACATTACAAAGTGTCCACGTTCAGAATAATGATAAGGGAGGGGGGAGCTCCTAACAACAAATTAGATTGTGATAATTTTATGATAGTGAAGTAACGTTAATGACATGCAATTTTTTTTTTTTAACCCTATTGTATCTTGTAACCTTTCTTTAAATGACAAACAGATATAGTTGCACAAAAACAGTTGGTAGTATTTAACCAATTATTCTAATGTAGAACTTTTATTCAATAATTATTCGGAGTTGTATTCAGCTTAACAAGAAATCATTCTAATTCAACTAATCAGCGTTCAGAACACTAATTAGGGTAAAAAAGCAGAAATTTCCACAGCTGGCATCAAAATACAATGTAAATTTGTTGTGTTAGTGGGGTAGAGCGTTAAGGTCGAATCAAAGTGTGTAATTGTTTTAGCCGGTGATTCAACTTTATTGCCTTAAATAAAAAAGGAATCTCCCCAACTTTCCCCGAAAAAATAAACAGAAAAAAAGGCACGGGTCATAAGTATTACTTATTTTCAACTTCACCAATTATGGAGTTATTATTTAATAACTGTTGGGAATGGATCATAACTCTTAAAAATCTCATACTATTTTAACCAATCTACTTTCGGAAGACTGATAAGAGTAAAAAAGTACAAAAATCCACGGCTGCCAAGAAAATGTACCGTAAGTTTTTATATTATTGAGATAACATTGCTATTTATATCCTCAAAACCTATTAAAATAAAAGTTCAAACAATTTTCTCGTTTCTATCTTCTTTTTTCTATTTTTTTCTTTGTACTTTCTCATTGCCATTGAATGAAGAGACATATTTTCTGATCTTTCACCTATAACCTTTTTCCCTTTTCAAAAATATATTGGAGGTTTGGTGACTATTTTTTAATTTATTTTTGCAAGAAAAGTGCTAAGAAAATATATGTTCATGTAGCACTAATGATTTTCTTCTTGCAACAATTTATTTTCATACCAAATGTATCTTTTCGTATCACCCAACCCCCTAAAGTCACACCATAGTGAGTTTGCAAGGATTATGTTTCTATATTGTATATCTGCGACACGGATATAGGCTGAAATGAGTCTTTATACAAAGGATTACACTGATATTTGTATTATCAGTCAACTATCCTATGATACTTACTATTGACCTGTTTATATAGGTACATGTATTATATTGATCTGAGTTGTTAATTGAGCGGGGTATTTTGGAGACATTTGACGTAATTCCCCGAGGACTTCTAACATGATTATGGGACTTTTATCTCTTATTAAAAGAAATGGTTGATATACAGGGTACGGAAGTTATCTATGCTGCTACTTTGGTTGCTGTCTTGGACAAACACGGCCGCTTAGGCATCTGATTTGTTTTTGTTATAATACTTGTTTAAACCTGCACCAGTTGGAAAATATTTGAATGAATTGACGAATTTGATGTCCCTAATATTTGGAAAAGGCACGGAATCCTCCTGGATGGGAGTGACAAGATAACAGTTGTTCAAACTCTGGGGATCCGTGAAACGTTCGTTTTCAAGGTTAAGAAGGAATTTTAGGCCCCTAAAGGGGATTTGAGGCAACAAAAATGCCATTTGAGTGCAAAGGTCGAAGGCCACGTAATACATCCTCACGTGTTCCCCTAAGGACTCTTGGTCAGCAATTAAGCCTACTTGAACATGCTAGAGACCAAGATGAAGCATTATATCAACATGGTTACCAATGGGAAGCTGTACATGTGGGACTAGGACTCGATTACCTATCACAACTTAAAAAAACCTCAAATGGCTCAAAGTCAATTTTGGCAACTTCATCCCTCCGGACTTTTGGCCTACAAACTCTTCGGGCCTCGATTGTCTTTTTTTTGTGCAGGCACAATTGAACAACAAACCAACCGAACTCCCCTGGATCACCCAATACTAACTTATCAGGTGGATCATGAAGGAATTCCATATTTACCAAGGGATCAAGTAACGAAGGCCTGCTTGCATTTTCGGCCTCTCAAATCAAATTAATGATACTAGGAATTAAATTCCCCAGGATTAAAGAGCATCACCCTCTGATGGAATCAAAATCATTTATTCATATTTGCGTCTTATATATGTTTATGTGTACAAACATATAAACATATTAAAAAAGGTTGTATCTGTGTAAAATGTATGAAAACGCATGTATTTATAAGGAAACATTCCCCTATGTGGGCAGTGCTCAAAGCAAAACCACTTTTATCCGATGATTGTATACTATGATAAAAGATATCTTCATAACATTAACAACCATTTTGTTGTTGAATAATAATTTATTTCTTATTATATTATAAGAAATATCCTTGAGAATCTTTTTTTTAAAAGAAAATATACATTTGAATATGATGTATTTCTTACCTTAATCCTGAAGCCTTTGTGAACACATTCCTAATACGTCACTCGAATCTGCAAGGAAGAATAATTGAAGTTATACTATGAAAGTTGACCGAACTAGATTAATTATGTGTTTAGTAAAAGCAGGTTGTAAAAGTTATAATTTGTACATCTTATTTAGCTACAACAACCGTCATTTTGATAACATAAATTGCTTTTAATCAATTACAATCACACATTCATTATGTATTCACAGCTAATATACAGGTTGTTACTATTTAATCTATGCATTTTTCAAAATTTGTAAATTGTCAATGAGGATACATTGTCGTTGGATTGACTTGAAAATTAGCTTTAATTGTACATATGGATATTGGAAAAATGTTCATTTGATGCATCCACCTCCAGCATTAACCACGCCTTTGATCCGGGTCAGACAGAGTAGAAAGTGTTGAGGAAGTAGTTCTTTGCATGTTGGTTTTTTTTATTAATGTTCCTTCAATTGGTTAGATGGAATTGTACTGATTAAGTTCAAGTAAGCATTATAGTATTATATTTACTCCATCTGACATAGGGATCTTTTGGTGAATTCCATATACATAAAGTATATTAATTTATCTAGGAATCGCCTGGCCGCGAACGCAGATTGAATTCAGAGAATAAAGTCTTCCAAGCGCGTTGTCCATGAACTACAGATGTTGGTAATTTTCTTTTTATGACATGAGATGTTCAATTTGTTTTAGATTCAATATAATCCCGGACAATACAGTTCATCGGATCAAGATCTGGACTGCTGAGGGGCATATTTCCATTCTAATGAAGTCATAGTAGAACTCCTTCATCCACTTGAGCCACCTCTCTGAGACATGACAATGTTCGGAGTCTAGATGGCAGACACAAGACCCACCTCTGAGACCTCCCGATTTGAAATCTCCATATTGTTGTGGACAAAAATTATCGTCACGGTGCAACCGCATTACTCTTTTGTAAATCAAATCTTCTTTATATCTGGATCAACTTTCACCATAACACCTTAACACCAAGTAACAGTGGGGACATGAACAATATACAAAGTCAAATTTTCAATAAAAAAAGTCATTTTTTTAAATACATATATATTATATTGATCAAAAATTTATGAAATACTCAATTACTGCGTTCTCCTGCTTTTCATTTTTTGGTTGCAACTTGTACACGGAATATACAAATACACAAATACGTTAAGGGATTCTTGAAGGAAATGGGCTGTAGCTACTCTCCACCATTAAGGAATTTTTGCTTATTACTAGAAAATTTGATGTTTGAAATTTAATTTAAGTTTAATTTTTAATTTTTTTCCAAAAAAAAAAAATCTCAATAGCTATAGATTTTTGAAATTCCTCACTTAAAAATTGAAAAATTGAATATTATTTTAAATAATCTTAAATTAAAAATTTTTTTGGAGTTGGTTTCTATAAAATTAAATTTTTGAGACAAACTGGGTTTTTTTTTTTTCCAAAAAAATTTATCATTTGAGAATAGTTTTGGATTTTTGTAATTTAAAAAAAAAATTAATATTTAATTTTTTGTTTTTAAGTTTCAAATTTTTTCTAAAAATTTTAATTTTTGGATTTTATTTCAAAAATAAGAAATACAAAAATTAATATAAATCCTACGGACACCCCTGACACTAAACCGTTGGTTTTGTATAACATAAAGGTATTATTCAAAAATGTGATAGAAGATATACATTATACAAAATAAGAAACTTGATTTGATGACAGAAAATTAATTTAAATCCGATGGCTTTTGCCAAATGATGTCATCATCACTCACAACTATTATATAGCAATCTTACTATGGATCAGGAATGCGGTGATGAATCACTTCTCTACCTCTGTACTCAAAAGAGAGCAAAAGCCCAGCCCTTATTTTGTCACAAATTGTTCCACATTTATGAATGTATGCCGTACTCTTTGATCTGGTAATTCATGGTGTTTATATAGAGAACATAAAAAAAAGTTTCATCTAATTATTTTTCTATCGAATATCTGTAATCATTACACGATATCAAAATTGATATTCCATTAAAGCTCCTGTACATTGTATTTACACCCATTTTTTAATGCAAAACCCAAAAATAGTTTCATTCATTAATCGTGATACTAATTATTGTATGTGTCTCATTTAACTAACTAAAATAATTATCGAAATCCTTTGGGTATATTTTGATGTAATATATACACGTCATACATTGGTAAATAAATGTAATTTTGGTTTGTAATTTTTTGCATGATTTCTCCCCATTGTGGTTTACCACAGAACTTTCATAACTCTTCCTATCATGCATATTATGAGTGGTACGCATGTTGTAGAGCTTTATAAGTTAAATATGAGGATTTTGTTGAACCCACATTATACATACATCATTTTATAAGTTTTAATTCAATTTTTGTGTCTTTTTTATTAAAATTATGTCGTAATTCAAAAAATTATTATAGTTACTCTTGTTCAAATATTAGATTTTTCTTTATTTAAAAGAATTTATTTATCAAAATTGGGATTTTTAAAAACAGAAAACAGTTTCTTCTACATATTTAAATTAAAGAGAAACTGTCAATTGAAATTTTACAATTACAAATTATTAAAGAGACTTTATACGATATGGGACTGTATATCAGCTATTGGAGATATCCATGAAATGTATTGGGTCATCTTGCAGTACTGAATCCTAATTATATTTCTACTCAAAATGTAATGGGAAGCAAGTACATGAACTTGAAGCTTTGTGTTCTATTTTATTAATATGACTGGAGAAGGTTTCCTTTTCTTTTCTAAAGTTGCAGTATTCTTCATTTTAAAAAGTGCCAAAATATATTAGGCTATCTTCTTCATAAATTAAGTTTCTTTTAAATAACTTGAAACTCTTGAAATTCTTTCGTAAAATATTCATAAAGAAGAAAGTTTTTTTTTTTTGTATAAAAACAAAGGCATTTAATGTATTATATAAATAACGGAAAAAGAAAGACTAAATCGAATCATAAATAAATGAAAGATCACGAGTAGAGGATATGTATATGACGTATGAACCGTTATGGAGCTGCACTTCAACCCCATAAAAATCCAACAAATCATGATTAACTGATCATAAAGAATATGATTAAAAAAATGAAATCAAAGTGTTTGAAACTTATAGAGTCGGTGCTCTTTTTTTTTTTATTTGAATGTTATTCAGGCAAGCCACTAGGATTAATTTCGAGAATCATAATACTCAAATACTCTATGGAAGTTTAACTGTGTATATAAACGTATAAAGTATGTAGGTTGATTGTTTTGGGCTGTGTTTCTGCACAAAAGGTCCTCTTGATTCCTTATTTTTAGTCATTAAAATATCATCTTGAGGAAATATCACTTTAACTTTATTTTGTTTGCCAATGTTACATTATCCTTAAAAAAAGTCCTTACTTGAATTCAAACCTTAGATTGTAGAGTTTTAAAATTTCTATTTAGTATTTTATAATGTTGGAACTCGAGAAAAACTCAGCTATAACAAAGTCGACACTTTTCTGGAAAGTCTCAATCTTGCCCAAAATATCATTTGAAAAACTCGTCAAAACTCTCTGACTCTAACGATCAAAAATCGACTTTTCGAGTATTGATTAGTATCATCTAGAGTTGTTTCTACCTTTTTATGTAGTTATTCCTAACTTCGTCTTAAAATGCATTATTTTATTATAACATTGCACAATCTAATTACCAACTAACATTTATTTTGGAGATATTAAAATTACTTGGTTGTATGTTTTTATGAGTAATGCAACTAGGAACATTGGAATCTCAACATGTCATTTTATGTAATAAACATATCAACTAGGAGCTCCAAAATAAAACGCTCTTTACTAACCTTGATCCGGTTCTTCACTTTCTGACGGAGCTGGAGTAAAAATGCATATAAATTTATAGGAATTAGTTAGAAATTTAAAGTTCTCCTTATGTTTTAAACGAGTAACTTCTCCGTTCTTAGGAAGAGAGCTTTTGGTCTGACTTGAATTCCCTCTTATGACTTCCAAACGAGTAGAATAATCTTCATTATTGGCTACCAGAGATATTTGCTGACGAGATAATTTGTGATCCCTTATCTTTGTTAGAGGACCTCTTCGCAGAGTTACTTTCTCCAGATCGGGGAGATTAATATCAGGGATGGTATCGGACATGCTACGACCATTAAATTCCAGAGCTTTACTCATTTTCAATGTGTTAAATTCCCGAATATTTGGCCAATGTTATGTTAGTTTATATTTACACTGCTTCTAGAAGCTTGTGTTGCTAATTTCTTAAACGTTCTTCCATGATGCCATTTTATTGATAATCCTTAACATAGCGGGAAACTGGTAGGGGACGTTCAAACTTAGAGAAGGACGGAGTTGGTCACCACCAGGGTTTTCAATAGGATTTTTTTAGAAGGGGTGGTTGTGAAATTATTCTTCTCATTTTTTTGTTACAAGTTGTACAATTGGATTATACCAGTTACAACTTGTACACAATATATATATATATATATATTTAAATTGAGAGAAAAATGTACCGTGTTTATGATATAAAAAATGAGGTTGAAATCACACCTCAAAAAAAATAATAAAATCTTAGTGGTTTATTAGGACACAAAACCAAACCAAACAAAAGCATAATAGTATTCATCATAATAGATAAATGTATATGTATATTAAAAGAGAAGCAATCAAGATACCTGTAAAAAAAGAGAAGGTTATTCCATTAAATTACAAGCATAAGAAGAAAAACCGATTCAATTACACCGTGTTATTATTGTTTTTTTCCCTCCATAATTCCATGGTTGGTTGGTTGGTTGGTTTTATAGGAAAAAATAATGATAATAGTAATGATCATAATCGAATGCTTAAAGTCAGTAAAGATGATCCTTCCAACTAGATACATATTATTAAGTATATTTGGTATAAATATGTTCATTGTTTAGTTATAAATAATTATAACGTGAAATAAATTAAATTATATTCTGTAAAAATAGGGTATAAATAAAGTCACTCAAGCTTTTATTACTTGTTAGTAATATATATGAATTTGACGTACAAACTTTTCATATACCAAGAGATACAAGTTGAAAAAAGTTACATAATTACAAGTTCAAGACGAATCAAAATTCCATGTCCTGGAATATTTTCATGTCGTTCAATTTTTGTTGTCATAGTTATTGGAGATTAATTTGAGCCCAATATTGAAATATAAAGGTCCAATATATTAGGACCCATCATGAATTCAGTGTAAAATAGTCCAAGTCATGTAGCAAGTCTTTGTTTTATGTGATTAAGTTGGGTCAATAGTCTTCAAGGTATGAACTACAGTCCAAGTCGATTTTTGAGTCCTCTGCCAATGGATCCCTTTTAGATTATTAGAAAATAATCTTGAAATTCATTCAGTGTATGTTCGTAATACTATATGTGTTAGTAAATTCTTCAATTACTGATGATCCCGAATTCAAAATTTAAAAAGCCTAGTACTCGATCAAAGGAAATTTTCTCTGAACGTGCTTGTCCCACGATTCTTGAAATTAGTTCTCCCACTATCCTTGCAACCTTGAACCACCTTATACACTCTATTAGATGGTACGATGTAGTGCTTCCAAGGTTCGATGAAAATTATCCTTAGACCTTTTTCATCAGAATGGAGAACTCATATTAATAGATCTATATCTTAATAAATAGGCGATTCTGAAGCACAATAATTCTGGAGTTTTACTAGAATAAAGTTTAAATTAGCTTTATATTTATATTTGAGTTTGACCAGTGGTAAGGGTCATCTTGTGCGAGAAAATGCCTAAATATTTTTAAAATAATCGTAACGGGATCTACTTGTATAACATACTTTTGTGACATCATTTCTCGAACCCACAAAGTATGTGAGTCAACATTTACTTTAATAATAAGGGCATCTATCTATATCAAATCTTTTCATTAATGTCCTTATTTTAAAATGACTCTGCGAAATGATTTGAGAAATGAAAAAAATAAAGCCTCAAAATGCTACGGTTAATTATTATTATTTTTATTTAGAAAAATATCATATCATTTCATAATGAGAGCCATATTTTCTTCATCAGAGTGTAGAGGAAAATGCCCTCCAGTCTCAATTGCCTCCTACATCTAGTGAGCTCAAAATATTATGTCTATTAATAGAGAAATAATAATCAATAATAATACGACTCTTCGTTCATCATCAGAAGTAGTAATTCATAAACAAAGGCAATGAACATGACTCGTGACGTAACCACAGGAGGAGCAAATAATAATAAAAAATTTATTAAATAAGGCAGAGAAAGTTTTTAAAGATATACAACCAAGAATATGTGTATAATAGTTGTTTGAATGTCTGAAAAATATTGATTCAAAATAATAAAGTCTCCTATTCTTTTGACGGATGATGTCGTAGAAATCTCTTGTTTTTTTTTTGTGCGGCTCATTTTCATAAATAGGAGTGCCCTTCAATGCCTTCATAAAAGAGACATCAAACGGGATACCTAATCATCATCATTGTTGTGTTGATATGGTAAAATCTTGGTTTAAAAGCAACATTCATGGGAGAGATCCAAAACTATACGCCAACTTGTGAAACGATGATCATGTGATCATTTTTTGTCAAAATTTTGTTGAAAATTTTTTTCTTCCAAAGGGCCATCATAAACTAGTTTATTACTAACCGTGCAATCTCCAAGAAATCACTCTTCGAATTCAAATTTAACAGTGTAAATAAAACGAAGGGAAGAAAGAAATAGTTTGGATTGTGATGGATATCTGTGTCAAGCACAGGCTCATAAATCAGAGACTGACCCAGACTTTGCTCCAATAAAATCAATTGACAGGTATTCAATGTAAATTGCTATCAAAGTATCTAGTCGCAAAAAGCTATCGTATGTATCCTAGTGTTTGATGAGATAAGCTTTGGTTGTGGTCAATGCAAAGACCTACTTCGATACCCAATATTTAAAAGAAGACGCCAACTAATCAATTCAACTTCAATACGAGTATTCGCTATATTGCCTATAACTGTACATATGTTAAATTCATTATCTCTCCAAACAAATATCTTGTTGTTTTAATTTATTTTTGTCTTAAAAGTGTCCTTTATTATTGGAAATTATTTTAATAAAAAATATCTATGAATGGTCAACTCTAATAAGTATTAGTCTTGTGTATTTAAAAAACTATTTTCGGCTAATAATATAAAATAAAAATGCCGTTAAGAGCAATTTGCATGTAGTTCTACATAGGCGGTCGTAGGTGGACCAATTTTTTGTATGACGTAATGGTATTACAAGTACTGGTTTCAATACAAATTTAATATAGTATCATTTTAATTGTGCCAGTATCCCGTTAACATTTTTCAACAACACTTGGCCTAATATAGCTTCATTTTTGCCAGAGTCAACTTTAATTGACAAATAATGTTAGATAAAGTCAAAAACTACAAATATATTTAAGAGATGGCAAAACACATTTTAGATCATGTTTGTATCTAATTTGATTTTCATACAATTATATATTTTTTTGTGTATAAAGATTATGTTTCATGGTTAAACAAAAGTTTAAACGGCACTGATTTCTGGAACCTTCGCAAAAAAAAGAAAAAAATCTTTATAATTATATATTATTGGTTCGACTGCGTTTCCTTTGTGTGGCAAATTAATGGTTAAAAAAAGTACTTTTTAAAGTGGAAAAAATGAGTTAATTCATATTTTTTAAAGGTTTATTTTTTAGGGAAGAGGTGGTTCGGTATTTACGTAGCAAATGTCAATTCTGAGGTCATACTTAAATATGTAAACCGTCACAAACAATGCAATCATATTGAGCTAGACGGGTGCGAAAAAATCCTTTAAAAAAGAGACTAAACTTCCAATTCAATCTACATAAGTATTTGACTCACAAAAGACAATTTTTGATTAAGAGCACTTCTAATGTCATAATTCCATTGCTTCAAAGAGGGACTTGAAAAAATATAAATGTATGCCTACCTATATATATAGACATTAAAGTGGCGTAATGTGCCATCTTTCAAAAATCATCATCTTAAACACCACTAAAATAATGGTATGCCACTCAAGTGTCTCCACGCCAATGAATAGCTACATTGTATGTATTCAGAGGACCATAGTACGAGTATGGTCATTGTACAAATGTAGAGTGGCACTCACCAAACTCATTGACAATTTATTCTTTTAATTATTTTTTGTGCTTTGTGAATAAGTGTGGTCTATCAACACAAAAGCAAGCTATAAAATAAAATGCCCTATCTGATCAAATGTCAACTACTGTGCTCAGGTCAGCTGTGCTGGAATTTAGGTATATGCAAGTGAGGGGCTTAATATTTTTTTGGAAGGGGGATAAGATTAAATTTTTGAGTTTGTGGACTTCTTTTGACTATTTTAAAAAAATATTTTTTTTTATAATGACAAAAAAACATTTTATGAGAAGAAAAACTTCATATTTTATTTTATTTATAAAATTTGAATTTTATCTACCCATAACAATAAAAGTTTACTAAAAGTAGAGAACCAATGGACCTAGTTAAAAGTCGATTTATCCTAAAAAGTGTGTTCACAAGAAAAAAATATGATTCTTATTATTGTGAGTTTGAATGTACTTAATAATATTTTTAATCAAAAATATTTTAATTACTTGTTATAATATTAATTTAAAACTTGAACAATTTTGGAGTGTTCAAAAAAAAACAAAAACTTTTATTCCGAATTTGTATTTAATTGAAAAATTATCCTCTGATTTTATTAATAAATTATTTTGCTGAATCTTTTGTAGGCGCTGCAAATTGTACTTAAGTTATCAAAAATTCATTTCTACAGTGAAAAAAAGAAGAAAAAGGTTATGAATTTTTTTTGAAAGACTGTATCGAGGCCAAACTAAGCCTTATAAATCAAATGATACTACTTAGCTATAGTTGATACTCTTGGATATTTCAAATTGTGCCAGAAATTTGAAAACCAAGCCGATATTTAAGCAAACTATGACTATGAAATATTAGAGTTTTTCTTTATATGTTTCAAAAAATAAATTGGTGTATCAACATGAAAACAATCTTTAGCAAAAATCAAGAAAGAAGGAACATGCAATATATTTTTTTACTTTCTGTGTACATATATAAAGGATAATATTTCATCAGCATTTTTGAGTCAATTATAGTCTTAGTATTCAAATTTGTGGGATGAGTTTAGATACAATAATAATTTTGCTATAGTTTATAACTTTCATTTGATTAATGAAGTTTGATTTGACTCCCATATGATCATTGAAAAATAATCTACCAATACATTATTCTTTAATTGTGACGATCAATTTTGGCTCCTTTCAGTGCAATTTGTACTACACTCAAAAATTTAAAAAAAATTATTTTCCCATAGAAATGGACAAATAATATCCACTTTCAATTTTGAGATAAGTTATTCAAGCTTGATTTTATGTTGACGACCAACATGTATTCTTTTTTCTATTACTATTCAAGATTGTTTTTGTTCTAACAAAGTGTCCTTAATAGCTCAAAAAAGAGTTGTATGAATACATTAATTAAAAGGGTATATTAAATGTGCATTTGTCTGACAGGCTTTTTATTCATATGTACCTTTTACAATTTACATCCTCCTCCTAATAAAGTCTTCCTCCATTGCACACGTCATAACCCTTCCCTCAAAACTGTAATTATTACATAATTATCTTCTATGTAGACAAGGATTCTACTTAATTACTTAATTGGATTATGAAAACGAATCCTACAAAAGTAAAAATATGAAAGAAACTGGGTCACACTATAATGGAATATTTATGTGGTTCCCTAAATCCAAGTATACACATACCTATGGTGGGGGGTTGAGGGACTCATTAAAGGGTAATTCCTTTCGTTCAAAAACATTTTTCACTCATGCATCCATGATCATCAACATTCATTGAATGATTTCTCCGATTGAAAGTACATCCCTTGTATATATTTTGACAGACCACAAAGGAGAGAAAACTGTATCAAAGAGACCAGATATGGTTATATATAAATAGAACTACGTGAACATTTTGTGATGCGTCATTAAGTTTGAAGACAGGAGTGAAGAAGAGAGAGAGAGAGAGGATTAAAGTCACAATTCCATTTCTTCACGTATTGAAGAATCAAGAGGGAAATAATGCAATTATTTTTTGTGAATCTTTTTTACATATTTTGTTATATTTTCATCTCTGTATTTACTGATGAAAATTTAAAAGAATTTCATTGGTTGTTTATCTGTTTATTATTATAATCTATATTGGTTTATTATACTGTTGGCTGTTAGTTAATTAATATATGTATATATTAGTGTTGGGTCTGAAAATCTTAGACCTGTTTGGACTGAACTTTAAAGAAGTAATTTCATAGAAGAATTCGATCTTACAAAAAATCGGACTGAATCGGTCTCATTTAAAATTTGTTCTATAAAAAATAGGGAAGTCCATTGAAATCCCAATACTTATTAATTCAATAATTAATAGTTGCTCAGGAATTGAAATGAAATCATATTTTGATAAATTAAATAATAAATAATTACTTAGAAAACAAAAAAAAACCTGAGCTGTCTAGCATACGGATAAGTCGAGAAAATGATACTTGAACGTGATCTACGTATTTCTATCCGGGCACTTTAAACATTTGGGAATCTCTGTTACCATCTCCTATGCTGTTAGCCAATCCAAAACGATGGAGAGGAGGAAGGACTCTGTCAAAAAGACCTAACTGGATACGGAGGAGTTAAAGAAAACCGTCCAGACCAATCCCCTCAAGCCCATGAGGTCCTATTCAAGAGATCTTGGGGGTTCACACCAGACTGACTAGAGAGCTATCAAAAATGTGGGTGGAAAGAGAGTAGTCAGGGTAGAGAGACAACTTTTGACACCAGCAATGAAAAAAACCATCTCCTCCATTGTAAGACTCTTTTGAATAAGTTCTAAATTGATATTTTGATATCTTTTTAACTCTTTTATCCCCCCTTTAGCCCTTCAACCAAAAGGACTCCAGTGCCCGTCATACAAAACACCAAGCCCCTTAAAACCACTGTCAGCCAGCACTGGACACCATAACAGAGGACTACATCCACAACAGGCATCAGACCTTCACTTGCTGCCTGGGAGCCATCGTTGACGCTAAGGATGGCATCAGAGCCTCAGACACACACTTAGATATAGTATAAGTTTTATTGAAATTCTATTGGTAATTAATAAATTATATCTTGTTGAAGTTTAAAGCTCAAAGTGTTCAGTTTTAATGGACGACTCCGTATTCCTACAAAAACGTCATTCCATGTTAAATCAGTCCATAAATTGAGACTCTAAAAATTGGTCCATGATTTGAAAACAAATAAACTTAGATAGAAGGTCTGAGATTGCAGTCTGTATCGATATATATATATACAAATAGTCTTGAAAAAATCACTTAAGAGCACACTGAATATGAAATTTGGTTTGGAGTCGAGTCTCACCCCTAATACCTATCTTTATTTCAAGGTGAACCAGGATTTGGCAAATTATATTTAATACCAATATTATAACTATCATTTTTTTAACTTCCCGATAAAACAACTATTTTGTAATGCATCGTACTTTATTTTTTGTTTAGAAGGGTTAAGTCCCATCCTCTCGTAGCAAATAAAAAAAAATATTATATTGTACATACATAAATACATTAGGCATGAATGAAACTATTCTTTCACACCCGTTCCTAAGAAGACATTAAAATATTATGTACTCATGTACTTTTAAAAATATCCAAATTTCCTTTCAAAAAGTCGTTAAAAATATTTATTTTTAACAAAATATTTATAAAAATTAAGATTTCAGTGGCCATAAAATATCCCTCCCCCCCCAAATAAATGACCGTTCTTTATAATCACTCACTGCATAGAAGGAATGGGCCCGAGTGATACTCGTTCCCGAAATATTAATGTAAAAAAATACTTACTATGCCACCTTTTTTACAGGTAATATAGTAATTATAGTATTACCTGTCGGTGATTAAAATTTAATAAGAGTACTTGGATATTTATTTATTGATGGGTAGAGTTCTGTTAGTAATTATTTATTCGCCGTAGTCCAGTCTAGTCATAGACTCTAAGGACATACTATAAATAAAGTTGTGTTACGTCATCAAGGACCGAAATTTATAAGTTTTAGGACTGAACTAGACCAGACCAAAATGGAACTGGATGGTACCGTAGTCTTAAGTCCTAAATAAGGACCGACACATCACTAAAAATTGAGGGGCACTCCTGTTTCTACCCATATATATTTTAGTATTTAGGGGTAATTTCGAGACTAGTGAGCAAGTGATGATTATGTAGTTCATAGTTTCTTGTGACGTCAACATCCGTTTTGAGAACTAATCAAGTAATTCTTACGATTACGTCACATAAAATAATATATCTTTTTCCGTCATGTGCTCACTTATCGCCAGAACCGGAACCAATCCAAAAGTAAAAGGATTGGACAGTTTCATAAGAAGTACATCATATTATATTGATGCCAACATTATCACACAACTTTGCAATGTTATATTCTATGTTCATCATTTACCAGTCACCTAGTTGTAAGAGAGTACTATTTTGTAGTTCTGAATAGTGTTGTGTCAATCCCTTTTTAGGACTGAAGAATGCAGTCCTGCTCATTTCAGTTTTGGTCATGTCTAGTTTAGTCGTAAAACTTCTACAATTTGGTCCGTGATGAAGTAACTCGACTTTATTTCTTTTTTTGTTCAATCTATTTCAAGTACTGTCAGTCTGAAGGACCGGTCTAAAGGACTGATAGGTCATGTCTAAGCCATGTCTGGACTACATCAAATAAATATGGACTGATACAACATTAGTTATGAAGGTTTTTTGTAACTAAGACTATGTAACCCTAAATTACTCTAATGTATTTAAATAAATGGTTAATCCGAGTCAGAAGTACAAATATATCTATTCGAGTTGAAAAATATTACTCGAAGCCCATCAATAACCCCAGTTTTTTTTGTAGGATTTGTGCAAATGCCCATTAATTTTTTTTTCCTATTCATTAATATTGATAGTCTCATATACTTGATAAAAATGATATTTATGATATATATATATTTATGTCTTTTGTTTTGGCTTCAGAACCTAAGTAATTTATGCCTGGCGTCTTTACTTATAAATTAATTTGAAGGCTACGATCTTTTTTTTTTAAATATGGGAATTGCCAAGACAAGCAGTCTACCCACAAGGAAGGAAGTAACCGTATCTCCACAAGAAAAAACCGGATTGATAAATTCTCAATGTATCGGATATATCTATGGTTGACTGAAATACCATTTCTAACCATCTTAAGTATGCAATTAATACACATATAATTTATTTTATATTGACTGAAAAACTACAAGATTCGTGACTGAATTACTGAAGGATCACCTTCAAATATTTATGATACTAACATATGTTAAGATCTTCATATCTTTTTATATAAATTTTATTTTTTATTTTTATCATCCGTTAACATTATCAGAGTATTATTATTTTTTTTTTACGCCAAACCTCAATCTAAAAATAATTCAATATCGAAAAAATTATTTAAATGTTGATATTTATGAGATATTTGTGAATATTTCTTTTAGTGGACTATCGTTGATAGTTTTTAGGGGGAAATTAAAATAATATTGTTCTGTATCATCAAATTTAAAATACATTTAGAGCCAGCCAATTGAAAAAGCCATTGAATTCTTTATATTAATTCAATTTATTTTAATATTATTGAATCGTTCATTTGGTAGTTAAACTAAAGCTACTATAGAAAATTACTTATAGTTTAAAATATGGTAAACTTGCGATTTTCAAACTGTTTTAAAAATAGTGAATCATAGAAATTTGTGTTTTTTTATTTAAAAAGTGGTCATAATTTTATAATACATATTGATGGTATTGGAAGATCTTTATTTTCTTAGATAATACGTAAGTTAAATGATTAGAACCACTGTTACTTATAATTTAAAGTTTATTTATGATATTACATTACTTTAAACAGTATCCTATAATAATCTTGAGCATAGAATAAAAACAATAAAGAACAGAAGTAAAAAATACAAAATTTGATTTTAGTTTCAAATATGAGTTTATATTTGTTCGAAAGAATAATTGAGGTTAAGGTCAGGAAATCTTTCATTTAAAAGCTTTATTCAGGTTTGAATAGTATCTAGAACTAAAAGGGGTTTAATCTATTTAAAGGTTTATAATACAACGTAAAGAGAAACGTTCATAGGGTGCCATCAGGCTCACCTCATCATACATGGAATTTTCAAATGATTTTTTCTTCTTTTTGGGGGAAGTAGAAACAATTATAATTTTTATTTGATTTTTTTAATAAAAAAATCTCATTTTGAATATAAAAACAGTTTTTTTATAAAAGACAGATTAAGATATTTTTTTTCAAAAAAATTTTATAATCAATTTTTTTACACTTCTCAATATAGGCAATACAGCCCATCCACCCCCTTCCTCACAGATACCTCTGGCTTAAACCCATTTGACTCCTTGAGCTGATGCAATGTTACATCACAAACATATAAAATTTCATTGTCACCCGTCCGGATTTCTGTTTTTTTTTCTCCTTGTCACAGCTCTAAACATTGATTAGTTAAATAATAATTAGCTCTTGCTAAGTTCTGAGCAACTCCATTAATTAAATATATAGTAATAATTCTATAGTCGGGAAATATTGGCTAACTACCACGTAATTTTAATTCTTTTATTTGTTTGTTTTTTAAGGAAGGTTTGCAAGATGCAATCTGGTTAGAATGCACCTATACTCTTCATTTCGTCTTCCTTCTATGCTAATTTATTTTTAAATACTTTGACTTAATTTGCCAATTTTTTTCAATGCAACAAAGTAATAAAGGATTAATGATGGGCAAAATGTAGAGAAAAATAATTATTTTGAGATTAGAAAAGGAAAAACAATGAACAACTATCTAGGAATGGATATTTAAAAAAAATACTTAATAATACATATGTTTAAATAGTATTTTACAATATTTTCCCTTCGCTAATGTTACTCTCTACATATAACGGTAATATATTTTATCCCCCAAAATCAAATAACAGGTAGCAGATGTTAACATGGACTTTAATTCAGTTGTCATATATGTCTCGATCCAACCTTCTCCTCGCACTCTCTACAATTGCCATCACCGTCGATGATATTTTCCAATGCCCTAACTGTTGTTTAAATGTTTAAAAATGTACACCTGAGGAAATCAGCAGAAGCTTTTCATGACAGTTATCGTGTTGTAATTTAAGACATAAGAATTATATTTGAGTTATAATTAATTTAATTATAATTTTTGAAGAAATTTTGATTTGATTTCACTTTTTTGGGAAGAATTTCTCTAGATATTTGATAAGAAAATATATCAACAAAATGAATATTTTTTAATATTATAATTAACATAGGAGTTTGGGAATTTCTCAAAGTAGACTTGAGAATCCCTGGCATTTCTACTTTAAATATCATTTTTGATTACTAAAAAGATATTATCCTCATTCTTAATTATGAATTATGTTGCTAATACTATTAGCAACAAGTTAAATCTAAACTAATCAACCACATGTGCTAGAAAAAAAAATGATTTCATATATGTCAAAAATTTAACTGATTTTTTTATATTTTTATCTGATTAGAAATGAAGTGCACATCTATTGATGGCTGTTTATTTTTATGTTTTTTTTCAAAAGTTTCTCAAATGCAGAATCAAGATTCAATACTAAATAAATACTTTTTTCTTTAAAAAAAAAAAAAACTTGTTAAAAAATATGCACTGCAGATGTTGCTCATACGTAATTTCCAGGATCATCAAATTGCATAGAAACTCCTACATCACGTTTACTTATTTTACCCTTCGTGATTGCCATTGAAAATCGTGATTTCAACCCCTCTGAGTCGTTATTCAAAGAATGCGTATTTCTTTCACTTAGATATAACCATTATTACATTTGACCTCCCCCCACCTCGCCTATACAGATTAAGCTCTTTGTCGATTGATTTTTTTTCAAATGAATTTCGTTGTGTTATCCATGTTTTTTAGCTCATAGTCTCTACCATATAGAGGTCACAACAGGCCCCCAAATGATCGAGCAAAGTCGTCTGCTGACACAGAAGATACAATGTTTGTTTGTTATTTTTTAAGATTAAGGTGTAATAAAAGTTAAGCAATTAACTTCTTTCCTTTGGCCATAGCTAAAAGTGTAAAAAATATGATCTACAACGAATGCAAGACTATTTGCAACCTGAACAGTGTTTTTTAATATCTAAGCCTATTATCTTTATTTTTTCATTCTTGTGAAGAAAACATCAAAGTGTAAGGTGTTCATGAAAGAGACTCGGAGTAGATTTGATGATTGACATTGGAGTAAGTTTTTTCTATGCGTTTACTATATAAGAAGTGGGATTTGAGTGTATTTAGTTCTTTGCCTTCTCATAGCAGCTTATAGCTTTTCTAATAAAACGTCATGACAACTACCCAAACATTATTCAAGCATTCAGGGTTACCTCATACTTGGTACGTCGTATTTTTTACATTCAATCCATAGTTGTTTAAAGTCATTGCATCAGAATGAATTATTTGATATATTACATTTTTATTTTACTGAACTGCTAATCTCAACCTTTTCTCGCGCCTATGTACTTATTTTTCCATGGGCTGTATTCATCACCAAATAGCAATATAAAAACACTCTATAAGTTGAAAAAAATTGATGCCAAATTTAAGAAAAACAAACAAATATTGCAATAATTATAGAGTAATCAGATGCTTACACTTCATTCGGAAGATGCATTAAATTAAAAACATGCATCATGCCTTGACATAAAAAGTGTTCATCAATATATTACAGTACTGAATATAAAAGAAAACTAAACCCATATTATTAAGACCTTAAATTCCATACAAGGCAACAATCCCCCAAAAAAATCATGCTGTATTTCGCACTTTCGCAATCCTCAACAGCTATTTAAAGAAAGACTCAACACCCCCGATTTTTTGCATTATTTTTGTGTGCATTTAAAGGAAAAATAATAATCAATTAGATATTTTTAATTGATGTACTTGTTGTTTGAGCATAATAGTAGTAAAGGTCGACCTTTGGAAGATAATAGGTATCTTTTGACTGGGTTATTATTGCATAATCGATGTGGGTTGTTGTATGTGTGCAGAGTAATTATTGACGCCGATTGACGCACCCTAAAAAATTCCATCATCAGCGAATCATCCTTAGAGCGTTACAAATCACAATATCAGATTTAATACTTTTTCATATAAATCATGGATTATATGGCGTGGATTGTCAAGGTTTTAAGTCTTAATAGGTCGATTGTTTTTTTTTTTCATTGTTACCTTTATTTCCACATTCTTTATTGTTGAATTGTTGGTACAAGTCAACATTTTAACAAATAAAAACTATTTGTATATGTATGGTCTTTTTCTTGGGCCTTTTTGTCAAGATTTTACCTTAAATTATATATAAATATCTGATCCCTATTTATTCAGGACTTTCAACAATATTACAACAGGGTTATACTAGTAGACAACACCCGAATTTTAACCTTATGTCCACTGCCGTCCTTAAAATTTATATGTAGAAACATTTTACATTGTTACTTAGTTAGTTAAATATTTATTACTGCTTGCCATACATACACAAACAGAGTATTTGTTCTACTACAGCAGATTTTAAAACCTAGTTTACATATTTTAAATTTTAAAATACGAAAGTCTTCATTTTTCTCATTCATTGCTTGATGTCTCTCTTAAAAACCATCTATAAATGAGATGGTTTGCACATTGACATTGCACGTTGAGCTAATGCCCTTCCACTTGCTTAGGTGGACTAAAAAAGGTCATATCCAGTGTAGGCTTGTACAATGAGTCTCCAAGCTTAATCCTCTTCGACTTCGGCTTATTAAGCATAGAATGTGTATGTTTCATACTTTGATCTTTTGTATATCAGTCACACCAATATTGATCCAAGAAGTCATGAATTACCTTCTTTATGTATCTTGGAGGCGTCCCAACATTTTACATTCCACAAAAAAAAAAAAATCTTGCACATATTTTGTTAGGTATGTTCTGGCCCTAAGCAAGACCATGATTAACCCATTTCAAAATGAGTATTTATATTAAAACCATTTATAAACTAGCTATAACTTATTATAAATTGGCTCAATAGGATCCAATGATCCCTTAAATTAATAATAAATTAAAGAGATGATTTTGTAATAGGCTCAATGTAATCAATCTTAAATGGACCCGGGCAGGTTCATCGAATTCCGTCTACAAGTAAGAATATCGTAAATCATCAAGACTCTATATTTTGATCCGTCCATTATCAAATTATAACATTAATATTAAGATACAAAGTTAGAATGTATAGTTAATAGTTATGTAGAATAAAACAAATATCCAGCCTCCTAAAAAAGGTTAAATTTTTATAGTATTAAATACACTTTAATGAATTCTCGAAGGATAATTCCATTTCATCCCCAAATTTGAATCAATTATGAAGATCACATACTTTGGCCTATTCTCCGTCTGTGAATTAATTGTCATAACTTATAGACCTATATAAATATCTGAAAAATTCATGGTCAACATTTAAAAGAGATTTTTCAGTCTCATTAAAAAGTCATTGGTCGTCCGTAATTCTCCAAACAATGAGAACTAACTATAATTACATTTCTTCAAAAATAATTAAAACAATAAAGGTTTAATTCAACAGTGTATTTTTTTAACAAATAAATATAATTTTTTTTAAATTTTACAGTTAATGTTGTTTCTTCAGTTATCACAATATTTTCTTTTTATTTAAAAAAACAACAACACGAGCATTGAACACTATGTGTTCAAATGGTTGTATGACTCAAAGCTAATATTTGAATGACGGATGGTTTATTCTTATATTTGTAATTAATCTGTGTCGTTGTTGCTTTTTTTCCCTCTTTTATTTATTTAATTATCAAATCATGATAATCTCTCACAAAGAAGTAATTTGAATTATCATAAACATATTATATAAAAAGTATGTAAAGGTTTAAAAAATAAAATATTTTTCTGTGTATACGAGTATTTGAACAAAACAAATGGTTGCCATTAAATATTTATATATTACATTCTGCAAAATGAGTGTATGAATACATGCTTGAAAGAAATAACATCAATTTATTCATAAACAAAGTGAAATATATAAATAAGCAGGGGAGACGGAGATAGTTGTGATATTTTTTGATCTGAGCTTAGACTTGGTTTGACTTGGACTTGCTACATTTTATCAAAACATACCTCAATACATCTTTTATTGTTTGAACATACTTAAATTTTGTAAATAATCATAAATATTTTGGTCATTAAAAAAAAAAAAAACCGAAATATTTTGGAAGAATAAATGTCTTAACTTTTCATGATGTTAAATTATTAAAATCATATCACATTTGGATAAAGGTGTTAACGCTAAAAAATATGCTTTAAGTGAATTGTATTTATATTCAATAATAAAGGAAAATAACTTATTGAGGAAAATTGCAAAACTTTTTGCTACTATCCTCTTTGAACGGATTATTATAACACACATGGTTAATCTATCAGTAGTACCCGGCCTTGCCCGTAGAAATTAGGCGTCGTCTAAAAACTAGTTTTGCTTGAATAATATAGAAGAAAACTCCCCAATACATCTTCAGTGTTACTTTCCATTTTTCAAGAGCACACTCACACGTAGCTACTCATTACTTATATGAATCTGTTCTCTCCTCATGAATCAGAAATAATAATAAAAGTTTGAGAAAAATATAATATGATTTCATAAGTCAAGGAGTACATTAATCTATAGAACGTTCACTACCTATGCCTTACCTACACACGTTTGTAGCTAATCCTCATTACATTTCACATTCAGTACTTTTATAACAAAAACAAATGTAGATGCACTCCTATAAACGCTCGATGCTACATGCAAAACGTCAGCAATATTTTTAAATTCGGCCATATGGTTATTTCTTAGATAAAAAAATGTGTGTATGATTTAACTCAGGGAGCCCTCTATACACGTTGTTAGATTTCATCAACATAATAGCATTTTTATTTCTGAGATCAAAAATGTCTTACTTTCATTCAAACAATCATAACCCTAAACTTTGTTCTATTGATACTGATAAATGATAAAAATAAACCATCAGAGGAAGATGACAATACTTGTTGCAAATGTGTTCCTTCTCTCTGAGTCTTACAATATGGTAAATTTCTCCTCACTGAGTACATTTTCAATTTTGATACAATTACATCAGTTGAAAACAAAATAGTTAGTACTTCAAATAAAATAAGTTACAAGAAAAACAAAAAATAAATAAATGACTATATTAATACAAAAATATTATTCCTACTCATAAAAATTAATATATTTCTTCCAGAAAAATAACAATTTTATTTTAATAATAATATGTGTATTAAAAAGAAATCTTTAAGAAATACATTATTTTTAGAAACAGTCGCACTCGATGATTTCCATTATTTTTTTTAGAAACGAATCGCACTCGATGATTTCCAATATTTTATCCACATTTTGCACAATTGGCCTTCCATAGCATAGTACGTCTTTGACATCAAAATTACTGAAACGGAATAGTCGAAACGACAATTGTGCGTCATTGGATATTACAAAAATAGGACCATACACTCTATTTACATTTTTAAGGGCCTGGCTTACGTTTTCACTTTGTTGAAAAAAGAAGAAAAAAACTTTAAATATGGCGTATTTCCTCTTTGCTGGTGTCCATATTTGACGCGTGCTCAAATAATCACAAAACTGTCAAAAAGTTTTTGACTACAAAAACTTATCTTTCTGACGACATCCAGTGTAAATCGATCGCACATATAGAACGCGAAATACACATAATTATAGACATCTATTTGGAAAAATAATGAGTTAATATTTACTAAACCTATTATTACACAATTGTATGTATGGCTGTAGCTATTTATTGTTTGAGAAAAAGCAACTATTGCAACCGTACCGTTCCCCAAAGTCCCTAGTCTACCCTACTTTTAGATGTATATAATTACCCAAAGAAAAATCATCATGACTATACTAAAGAAGATTAGACATATTACTTATGTGGAAATGAGAATATTTATCATTTATCATACTGTAACTTGCCAAAAATAATTTAAGTATACTCGTACATATATAGCCAGTCAACACAAAAACAAGCTAAAGGGATTTTTCGCAAAATTGAGTGTGGATTACGTTTGTACTCTTCCACGAATTATCATATATTTCTATTTAAAAAATATTTTTATGAACCCATTGGAAGCACCGTAAGTTGAAATTAAAGTAGCAAGCATTTATTGTCGCAATAAAAGAATAATAGATTGATAAATTTTATTTGAAAGGGGCTATATGTACAAGAAGACCCTTAGATAAAATAAAGGAATAAAACTAAAGCTATTTTTCTAAAATAGCGGAACTACTCACACAAATTTGAATACGAAGGTTATAGTGGATTCGAATTTCTCTATGAAATATTGAGTTTTATGTATTTGAACTCATATTTGAAATGAAAAAAAAATGATTTTTTTTATTTATAGCATTATATTGATACACCACATATGGGCATTTGAGTACCGAGAAAATCGTACGATCCACATAATAAAAATAGTGTAACCTGTACTCCAATCCTATTCAAATAATCAAAAATACTTTTTTATACAATGGGGGTTGAAATGAATTCTGTTTTCTATTCCTTTAGATCCAAGGGGATATTTTCATAAATTCTAGACACTTTAGTAACATTTTGTTGTCTCAAATTTCGAAAAAAATATTTTTCATAAATATCACTCTGCACATTGGAAGTCAAAATTTCATTTATATTTTACTGGGATTATCCATCATGCTGAGAAGTAGAACTACGTTATCACTAACTTATTTTAATGGTATATGACATAAGTTTGAATTTCCGGTAACGAAAAATAGTATTTTTATACATTTCTATTCTTTTTGCTTAAAATTAAACAAAAGTTGACCGCTTCAAATCTTTTGTTTTGATACCTCGGATATTTTATAACTCTTATTTAATCAAATGCTATTTTTATTATTGGATTTTTGGAAGGAGCATGAGTCATTTTTTATTGAAAGGCCAATATTTTTAGGAAGTAATGGCTGCAAGTACTGGAAACAATACTCATTCCGAATACTACTGGTTTTTTTTTTCTTGTTTTTTTGTACCAGTATAATACTCGTATATCTAACAACACTTCATCTATCGAATACAATCGGATACAGGTTTCAAAACGTTGGTTTCTTATTCAATTTATGGAAATAAAGACTGTTCTGATAATATTCAGTATTATGATAATCATCATCGTGTTCTTAATTATTTATAATTATTTCATGAATAAAAAACGTGGTTTCGAACATATATAAGTTTAAGCTTCCGAGTAGTTAGTGTTCATTAACTCAAACGATTGACAGTTGATTATACTAAAAATAAATAACTTACATATGATCCAAATATTCATTAAACTAATTCATAATAGATTAATAATTTTTGGAGTTGTGAAAGAAAAAATTGAGTTGAACACAAATTTCTTCATCAATACTTAAACCACAAATAAAAAAGTTTCTCTACACTCAAGTTTATATGTATAAATAGCAAATAGGTAACCCAATTCTTTCTAAATATTACAGAGTGGGGGACCCAAGAATTGAAATAATATTTAATTACGATTTTCTAACCGTTCTTTTTTATATAATATTTCATCACGGGACCAAACGAGAGCTGAAACATAAATAAACTAGTTGGATTGTTTATCCCATGTCTCTAAGTAAAAATATGTTAGAGCAACAAAAAGAAAAGAACAGAAGGTGTGCAATCTTCTTTTCGCAAGCGTCAGAGCAGAGAAAGCTGTAGAGACCATTGGCATATCCATCCGGACTGCCAGAACATCAGGAAGTACATTAAGGATGGCAAAAAATACCGAAAACTTCTGCAACAACAATATTGCTTAGTTCTTGCTTCCCTCCACGTGGCCTGCCCTGACCTAAACGCCCTGGATTTTTCAGTTTATTATCTTAAGGATAATAATGTCTACTATATTATTCAACCAGATTTGGATTGGCTCAGAATCCCAGTCCTTATATTGCAAAGACAAAGACAGAAATGTCTCCGATGGCGTTCCTCAATTATATTCTGAGACCCACAAGTACTTACACTCGTTATAATTTCCCAAAAAAAAAAGAACCCCAGTCTTACGTTCTGTCATTCATGAGCACATACATTAACGCTTACTTTATACTTAGATGTTATCTCTTCAAAAATTAAAAAAATATGATATCAGCTTTGTTTAATAAAATAAAAACTGTTCAGGTTGCAAATTAAAAAGGTCCTTACTGTCACTCTTAAGTGCATACACTTAAATATGTACTTAAGTAGGAAATAAAAATATAAACACTCTTCAAGTTGCCAACAAGAACAGCACGCTCAAAAGTGCTTAGGATTTATAACCTTACCTATACATATGTGTATTTAGAAAATTCCAATGCTTACCAATAAATCAGGCACTCCCTCCAAATCATAGCGAATTGATTAAAATATAAAAATCTATAAAAAATCGGATCACTTAGACTTTTTACCTTATTATTTACTGCTGCCTTTTTTTCTTATATATACCGACAGAGAGATCCCAATTTCTTGAGTTATTTATAATTACATACAAGTAAATATATGGGCCAATGGTTCGTTTGGAGTAGTGTTCATTTTGGTGAAGGATTTATTGCTAAGGTAGAAATGATGCCAACAAGTCATATATTACTTTCTTAGCTATTTTTCTAAGTATATAGGTAGAGGCCACTCCCTGGAGCCCTCTAAAAAATGATAGTCATCAATGAACATACTTCCTACAACGAAGAATTGCCAAAAAAAAAAAAAAAAAAAAATAGCAATAAGCAATCATTATTTGTATCTTTTAATTTCTTGTGGGATGTAACTTCGAATATTTTCTACTCAAATCCATGGTGTTATTGCTTTACGTAACTTTGTTACGCATTAATAAAACAAAAAATAGGAGGAAGTAAGTAATCTACGCATAATGTATGTTGTCCTAATTTCTTTTTTCCTTCATACATTTATATATATGTATGGTTCGTCAACACAAAAGTATGCTACAATAATTTTTTTCAAAATTGAGTGTGGAATATATTTCTACTTATCGACGAATTATCGTAAATTTTTAAAAAAAAATGATTATTATTAAACTTTTGTGTGGGTCGATAATTACATTCAATGTAGCCAAAATAGATCCTCAAAATAAAAGGAGGATAAATTGATCATTTTTATTTGAAAGAACATATCAGGGCCAATATAAGACTTTGAAATCAAATAAAGGGCTAATATTCTTTGCTATCTTTACTTATCCCACAAATTTGTATACAAAGTCGATAGCTGATTTAAATATGTCAATCATATTTGGTTGTGTGAACATATGAACTACAAAAAATATTGTTGATTGTCTCTTTTTTTTAAAATTTTTGTTCAAGACTGTTTATATGTTGACTCACTATACAAATTAGTTTTTACATCGGAACAAATATTTTCGAAGCGGGTCGATAACTGTTTTTTAATGTTCCTTTAATTGTTTAGATGGAGTTGCACTAATTAAAAGTCTAACTAAACATTTTAGTATTACAATTACTCCAACTAACCTAGGGATCTTGTGTGAAGTCCATATATATATAAAGTATATTTATTTCTCTAGGAATCACCTGGGCGCTAACCTACGCACATTGAGTTCAAGAGAATAATTTTCCCTGAGCGCGTTGTCCATGAGCTATGGCAATTCCAGGACCTAAATGGGTATCGGTAATCCAATGTTGGGAGGGGGTGCTTGCCCAAAATATATGAACAATTTTCATTCTTACTTTTTTTTGTAAGGGACAATTTTGAGGTAGGAGGGGGATACTACCTCGGAAAGTTTCAATTTATTATAGGTAATGTTTTAAATGGGGTCAGTACACACGTAACAATACAGTAGCGGGTTACTGAATACAACTAGTACAAATGGTGTCTTAAAAAGAATTAAAAACAATTTCTAATAACGTAGTTCTGTATGAATCATTTGCTGCGTTATTTCTGCAGCTGAAATGACGCATATATAAAATACAACATACTTTTTTTCTATATAGTTATTATTTTACAGGTAGATTTGCAGTCATGCAACGCAAAAAGGAGTTTTTCTACGCATTATTTATCCATCTCTTCAAAGGAAAGTTTATTCAGTATAAAAATACATATACCTACGTCTATAAATTTAAAACAATAACATAAAAACAATCTTGAACAAAAAATAAAGAAACGAAGAAAATCACAATATACTTTTTTAATTCAAATGATCATACCGGGTGCCGTAAAAAAATCTTTACACTTTCAATCTAAGTCTTTATCAAGATGTATTTCAGCAACCAGTTGTAATAGGATATGTCAATTAAATAAAAATAACTAACCTGATGCCTTGGCTACCCTAATCATCGATGTATCCCCCCCTCCCTTGGTAGCAATAACAGCCTTCAAGAGGGACATGGAAGGCCTTGCACCCTTTACAGATGTAGCCCTCAGACATAGCATCCCAGTGTTGGTTGGCGGTGTTCTTGAGGTTGTTGATATTTGGGGGACGGAAGGTGAAGGCCTTGGACTCAACATCGCCCAAAAGTGAAGTCCAATGGGTTGGCATTGGGTGAGTAGGGGACCACATTTTCTTAGGCCAGAAAGGCAAGTTGTCGTCCGACTACTTCTGGGACTTTTTGGAACTTTTGTACAGTGTCCCATTATCCTGGAACACGATATTCATGTCCAGATTCATGTTGGAGATCTCCAACTTCTTTTCAATCTCGTTTGGTTTTTGCAACCGTCCAAAAGTGCGCAGACTGACATTCATTGGTCACGTTCAGATGGTATTTTTTCGGCTTCTAAGACACTTAGGAAGATCTAGTTTTTATTTATATATATATATATATGTAGCAAAAATGAAGTGTAAAGATTTTTTGCCGCATCTGGGACAGCCTAATATTTCATTGACATATTTGAGTAATTTATATGACCTTTGTATGCAAATTTGTACTATGAGTTACGATAGCCAAGACATTTACTTTAAGTTTATACCCTTTATTTTATCTAAGTGACTTATATTGCCCCCATATGCCTTTTTCAAATAAAGTCTACCTAATATTAATTTTTACTAAGACAATCAATTTTGCCTACTTTTAAGTGCAATTTGCGGCATCTCCAAGGGAATAATAAGAATAATTTGTTGATAATAGTTTACACTAAGTCGTTGAAGAATACAAATGTTATCAACACTCAATTTTGGGGGAAAACATTTCCGCTTGCGTTTGAGTTGATGGGCCACACTGTATCTTCTGTAAATATTTTAGAATATACTTTTTTTTTTTTGTCGAAGTGTATTTAAACAAAATAAACCCCTGTAAATAAACACTTTTTAGCTTATTTTGAGAATATTTGTTTGCATAAACAGATGTTGCTTCAAAAATCTCGTCTTTTTTTTTTTTCATACTAAAAAAAGATGAACATGTCATTCAGTATCTTATATTTTTGTCTCCAACCTCCTCTCTGGGGATATTTAAAGCCACAAAGGGTTAATTATTAGACGTATAATTACTGACTCCTTCATTATTTATTTAAAAACCATTTTGGTTAATTAAGGGGAGGTATGGTCCAAAATCAGATTTATATTGTTATTCCAAAAAAGAACAAATTTAATTTGAGCTGATTAAAAAGAGTACAGCCATATATTCAATTCCGAATTTCAGGCTGATCAGTTCTACTCTTTGATAATTTACCTCTAAGAATAAAACTGCGGTTTATAAATACTGGTTTTAATTCAAATATAGACAGAAATGATAAATTAATGAAAGCGTTATCAGTCCTTAATGCGAATTAAAAGCGATTTTGTCCATGAGAAGCGTCCTAAAATTTAAAACACGCTATACATCGCAGCATATTCACTTATATTATACTAAAGTTCCTCAGTTAACCAATTGAAATAGTTTATATACTATATGTATCTTTCGGTTCTAGGGCTTCTACTTACTGAAACACTACCCCGTCCTTTTACCTCTGAGCGAGTATCCCTTTTCCTTTAACCCCCTAGTATTTTACTCTTCAAGCCATCTACCCCCCAGCATTTTACCCCCAATTACAGTAAATAGCAACCATACGACCAAGCATTCAATCTTTTTACATACATACAAACGTAATTATTAATTTAACTTAAAGATGTAGGTCTTTAGTGGTCATTACTTTAGGTCATTACTTGTCCCTGCTATATCTTTAAACTTTACTTTTAATAATAATGATGATTTAAAGAGTCATGCAAATCAAAATGAAATAGTAAAATAGGATTGTATGTGATAATCAAAGGTGGAAAAAGTCATTATACTGCAACACCAAGTTCAGTCACAAGTCTTTGCACACAGGTCCTTGAATCTTTTTTTTAGTCCAATGAGAGTCCTTTGATTTCTTTCAAGCTAATTTTAGACACCTCTAATCTCTAATTATTATATAGGTTCTATAGTATTAATGCAGACCCCCTGAGTTTAATATAAATTAGTTGTACAGTCAAAGTGGAGTGGCGAGTTTTAAAAGGTGAGATAAATTCGAGTCGCAAAATTTTCAAAATATGACCTAAGTATAAGTTAAGTTGCAAGTATCGAAACCCTTCCAACACATTTGTAAATTAATACTATGGACCTTCAAGGGTTCTCATCATGGAAGGTATAAAGTTGGATTTTCTACGTTATCCGTCTTTTCTAATACTTGTAATATGAAGTTGAAATATAACTCAGCAAATATGTATGAATTATATCCATCTATGTCATTTTTGAAACTTTCCATTACGAATATGCCGTTGATATTACTTGAGAAGATTTGAGATGATTCTATTTGACTTTTTTAATGTTGAGATAATATATATATTAAAAATGATATATAATTAACATATTTATATTTCTATTTTTACTATTCATGACTCTATTTTACCGAATCTAAGGAAATCCCTTGTCGGATATTTATTATGACATCATGTTATCATACCCCTTTAAAAAATAATCATAAATTTATCGCTTAAAATAGCCTAATAAAACTTGAACGTTTTCCAATTTTTTGTCATGGAATTATATATAAGTATTTATTGAAGCTTATATGTCATGCCTATGGCGAAAGAATCTTTTTATTTTAGTATTAAAATTTAAATGATTTAATTATAGAATTATTTTCCAATATGAATTTGAAAGTTGCATTGCCTAGTAACTGCTCCAAACAGGCATAACATTCATTAATTATTTTGGCCTTCTATAATTGACTAAATGTACTTCTCAATATTAATGATAGAAAAGGATGGAGTAAAATTCTAGGGATCCGACATCAGATCCTTGTTGTCGATATTGATTAATTATTATATCACTGCCATCCATATTATATGAGGAGATCATTTAGTATAGTTAATTTCTATTGGATGTCTTTTGCGCCCTTCTTGGACGCGTCCTTAAGATGTGATGCAGAATAAATGTCTAAATTTTGATACTGAGTTGCGTCCCTATCAATTATAGATATAGAGAGTAGGGACCCAAAACTTGCCGTATTTTACGAGAAACGTCCTGTTTATGGAATCAAGAAAAGACCGTTCAACACCAATTTATAATATGCTTGAATACTATACTTAGATTTATATTTTTTTGTAATATGTCTCCATATGTCGGCAAAGAGATTGTCAATTATTGACGATGAAGGAAGTGTCCAAAAAGTCCGGAGCATACCACGCTCTCATGTTGGGAGCTCCGAGATAATCCACATTTGGATGACCGACATTATTCCTCAAGACATCCCAACCTGGAAAGTCCATGAGGTCATGGCTGAAAGTGGGCCACGTGGAAGTAGGGCAGAAGTCAGTTATATTGTTGCTACTGAAATTTTCTTATATCTACTTGGCCGTATGTGGCCGTAATGGAATTGTTGATATTATAAGTAGTCCAGATGGATATGCCAACAGTATCTGCAGCCTACTTGGCACTGCCACTGGTGCACTATCTTTTTTGTTGATGCTCCGATCTTTTTACACTTAGATACATGGAAAGAAAACAAAAGTTGTTTATTTTTGCTCATGTCGTCTATTGGTTGCGTAATGAAACCTCGTAGTTTAAAATAATGTAGATAACATCATATATAGATGATGCTTCTACTACAAGTTTTGGATCCCCACTCCATAAAAAAATGCAGAGAGATGTAAATTAATCTTTTCACAAATTACAAAAAATAACAAATGACTTATTGCTCAATGACGTCACATGAGATTATTTATTTTTATGAGTATTTTTTTATATACACATTAGGGGTGGTCTTTTTTATCAGTGGATATGTATAAATATAAAAAAGATGTAAATATCAATTATACCATTTATGTATGTAAGAATTTATCGATAGATCCATTGGTTAGAACCAAAATGTGTTTTTCTCTCTTCTTTTTTTGAAGACACAGCAAAAATATGTATTATGTTTTTTTTTAAAGAGAAAACTTTCATTTTCTATCTATTTCTTAATGATATTTTGTTGTTTTTCGTTTCTGTATGTTTTTATGTGCTCTGAACACTATACTTCATCAGATCAATCATATACCTACTATGAAGAACCAATGTATAAAGCGCATACATGATGTGAAGAAAGAAAATCAAATTGTATTTTTACTATTCAAATGGTATAAACGGATATTAACATGTTTTTAAAAGATATATAAACTTAAGAGCAAGTTAATGGAGAGACCACGAAATGAAAAAGAAAATATATAAATGTAGCTATTTTTTTTGGTGTGAGTCCCTCAAAAATTAAAAGAAAATGTATAATGGTCATTTTAGTCTTGTCACGTTACCAATATTTTTGTATCGATTCCATGGAATAGGTATAACTATTTTGGGGGTTTTAAATAGTTTATAAAAAAGTATATACACACAAAATATGTCATTTTGGGCAATTGGCCATGCACTAACAGGGGCTTTCGTAAAAATTTTGTTGAGGGTAGAGGCAAGAGTGCAATTGGATATTTTGTAAACTAAATTGGTTTCTTCTTTTTGTTTTGTTCATGGAAGTTAATTTTGTTTGGAGGGGGTGGCGTTGAAGGTAATATATTTCAGACTAAAAATACGTCATTGGCGTACCAATCATGTCTAAGCTCAAAATCCAGTAACAATAATTGGTTAGTATTAAAAAGGGGGAGCCAAAAATATGCAATAGCAACACTAATTTACGAAATATGGGATTTTTGAGCTCAAGGAAATACGTCTCAAAAACAATTCATGATATGTTTAAATACTATATTCATTATGTTCTCATTTACAAGCGATAACAATCTTATTACGCTGGCAAACAGATTAGCAGTTCTTGAGGTTAAAGGCCGTGTCCAAGCGCAACACTCTGTCACAATGGTAGCCTGTAGTGAATCTAAATTTAAATGAGATGTTCGGCAGACATGCTAATCTTAAACGCCCCAAACTGGAAGGTGTAGGGGATCGGCATCAGGGCTGGAAGAGAGCCATATGGAGGCAGGCAAGGAGTCTACCATATTATTGCTTCAAATGTTTTGGTTTTTCTCGTCTGTATGGGCTGTTATAGACTTTTTTATGTATTAAACACTGTAGATGAAGAGGTCAAAGGTTTCTGCAGCCTTTTTGGCACTGACGTGGAGATGATTACCGTGTTTCCCTTTAAGATATTGCACCGACATTTTTACACATAGAGACATGGCATAAACACAAAACTTGTTTATTTTTATTTCAGCTGTCGTTAGGCTGCGTAATGTAATCTTGTAGTTTAAAAAAACCGGGATAAAACGTAATGAAATGCAACTGCTAGTTTTGGGTCCTCACTCTGTAGTATCGTTTTAAATCCCTCAGTATCCTTATACCAAATATTACGAAAGACATCATCATCAATCGATATTTCCCAATTCGGATCAGAATAATAAATATCGTAATTAATCCTTTATTACCAATAATCTCAAGCCTACATTGTGTTTAAAAAGACACACACAATTTTATTAGACTAATCCTAATGGTAAATTGATGTATGCCCTTCACTATTATATAGCCTCCTAGGTAGTGCTTCAAAATTTTGCAAATTTTTTTATGAACGATAACAAGGACGGGACCGATGTTCAATTTCATATTACCAATACAACTCTAATTTAAAATATTTTAAAGTCAAGCATTGAACTGAAAATAAATGTCATGGTGTCGACCAGTAGTTATCAAACTATGATATGTGCAGGAGCGACTAGGGTGGGAACTTATAAAAATAAGGTCAAGTCTTCTGTCTTGTATGAAAAAGGTCATCCAAATCGTTTTGCATACAAATTTGTCAAAAAAAGCTGAATATATATGAATAATTTTAGACCCTGATATTTTAAATTATGCTTCGAGGTGTAAATAGTTTGAGAACCACTGGTGTAGACACTCAACTATGACTACATATCATCACCAATATATTTATGTACATAAATGGTCTTCTAAGTCATTAGGTGGTTTTTGTAGGTATTTATTGTTGTTGTTTTCAGGAAAAAAATACTTAAATCAAAATATTTGATCACTTGGGGCTATGTGGAGAGTGAAAAATAATATTCTTTGAGATATTTCTACCAAATGGAGCTATTATAAAGTATACACTTCATTATATTTATATCAATAGAAAAAAAAAATACACACATCAATAGAAAATCGTTAAACAGTTCATTTAAAAATATATCAAAAAAGAGTCACATCTATTTTTGATTCTTTCTTCTTCTTTTATTTTTGCAATTCAAAGCAAAGATTAGAGGTAATAATGAGCTCACTCTATATCAAAGTATTTTGTTTGCAAGACTTGAGGCCATTTTCGAACCGATTTATGAAAAGTTTTGGGAGATTCATAAATTTTTTTTTGGTTACTAACTGAAAGCTTATGTTCTAAGCTTTTATTTGATATATATGTTGCATACAAGCTCCTACTTGTATAAGTAAGTTGTACAAGCCGTAACTCAAAAATGAGAGGATTAATTTTAAATAAAATATTTACAGAACTTTGGATGAGAATAATGCAATAATGGAGTATTCTATAGAAGATTGCAATACTAGTGGGTTTTTTTTGGGAGTATTTTTATACAAATTACTAAAATATCAGCATTATTTGGATGGATAGTATGTAGTAGTTGGTGGAGATTAGAAAAATCTATGTTTTAATTAAATAATGCATTTTAACACAAAGAAATTCCCACAAAAAATATATTACATAAACAAAACAAACGAGATAATCACGCGAATAAAAATAAATCTTAAATTACTTCAGTTAAAAATTGGAACTTACTAATAAAACTCACTAAACTTATCAAATAATGCACTTGAAAATCGTCTCAATAATTTATTCCGTGCCAGTATTATGTATTTAATTGCTAATTGAAACGCGAACATGTAAGTGTTATAAGAAAACAAGGATAATTTTTCAAAAACTGAAGGACATCAGCAGACTTATTTATAGGATACAATAAAATATCTTCATCACGAACAACTCTGATTTATTTTTTCCCAGTTGAAGATTTATCTACTATCTCTCTTATTTATTTGTGTGTTTGAAAGTTGAACTCTAAATAAATCTGAGGAAGCTTGGAACGAATTTCACTGATCTTATAAATTACAGCATACATAAATCTTTGGGATTTTTGAGGCAAACTTCATAAAAGACCATGTTTTTGAATAGAAACAAAGTTTTAATTTTTTTAAATTTTGTTGATTATACTTTAAAGACGTCCGTCTAAAAAATGCATAATATTGTAAAAATTTTAGTTATACAAATTATAACAAAATATTTATACACCTAAAAACTTTTTATCTGGGATATTACCATCTATAGGCTTAAGCCAAGGAATACCATATAACACATGGGCTGAAAAGTTCAACATATAGATGGCCATATTTTTTAAAATTCACCTCTCACTTAGTTTCAACTACTAAAAGACTGCTGTCAAAATTTCGTGACCATATGTTTTCAGCTTCTGAGTTAATGTGTTAAGTGTGACGCTATTTCCAAATCAATAGATGAAAAACATTTTTGTGTTTCAATTTTAAACTCCTTCTTGATGGGGAAAAAAACCTTTTTAAGCTCAGCATTGGCTCGAAAAGGGTTATGGGGACTCTGATCTATAAAGAAAATAGAAATAATAAAAAATGTACGAAAAAAAACACGTTTTTCTTTGGTAAGTTTTTTTGACCAAACTAGCAGGATTTTTTAGAATAGAATAGTAATTGAATAAATAAAGAAGGAATTGAATTAAAACAGTCGTGTAATAAATGTCTGAATGAGATAAATTATCACTTTTGGTTAGCCTATCTATTTCATGTTAACAAAATAATAATCCATTAATTAAGTTCTACTAACTCTGTAAGACATTCATTACACGGTTGTTATAATGTATAGTGTCGTAATCATGGTTTTGTTATTGGGCGGTATAATTGGAGTAATTATGGATGATAACTCACCGTTAACAGACCGATATAAAGTACTATTTTTAAATAATTATTATGAGGCCCATTCTAAGTAATCGAAAAAATAGGCTTTAGTTGGTCAAAAATGGATTTTTAATAGTGATTGTTCAATATAGCATAAATATGCATACA